>NC_058102.1:110423787-110726818 GCF_020171115.1 Neogale vison | reverse complement strand
TCCTCCAAGATGTGACAACGTTGGTGGTGGCAGGGCGTGTGCCGGGGAAGGAATGGGGACAGTGTGCAGGGTTCATGTCCACTCCCTCTCCTGTGGGGAAGGCACTGGCCTAGTCCCCGATTCCGCCTGAGCGCCAGTAAAAAAGGCCTAGCCTGCCTATGCCAGGACATGGAAGTGAGCATAGAGTGCCATCCTAAGCCACGCACGCTGCTGTTGCTTTGTGACTGTGCCTGCTTAGTTCGGCTTGGCAGGGTGAACGCAGGGCGCGAACGGGGAGCCCGGGAAAGCAAGGCCCAAGAGGCACTAGCTCTCCCGCAGCTCTTCATCTTTGAAGTGACAGAGCGAACGCCCAAAGCCTTGCTGTGAAGCAGCAGCGAAGGGCAGTTCGTGCCAGCTGAAAACCTCTACAAACGTGTAGCAGTAGTTGCTAAATCAGAGTCGGATCTGTAGGCTGCTGTGGCCGCCTGCCTTAGCCTACTCTTCCCAGGACAGAGGGAGAGCCCCGCATAGAGCGAAAGCCTCTTTGCCCGGGCATCCCTTCTGGGAAGGCCCAGCTTTCTTTGGGAAATCAAAGTCAGGTCTGAGGGACGCTGCTGCTGCTTGCTTGAGCTGGTCTCCCCTGCACGTTGTAATAAACCCGCATGGAGCGAAATCCTCTATGCGCAGGCATCCTCTCTGGGAAAGCGTAGCATTTGTTGGGAAATCAGAATCGGGTTTGTGGGAAGCTGCTGCTTCTTGCCGGAGCTAGTCTGCTCAGGACAGTGGAAGATACCCGCATGGAGCGAAATTCTCTTTCACCTAGCATCCCCTCTGCCTGAGAGAGAAGCGTGGTTGCACATCTGGAAAGGACCTTAAGGAAAGGGTAACGTCTGTCACCGTGTTCCCCAAAGGCAAGTATGAGGAAGGTGCAGAACGCTGCAACGGGCGAATAGAACGAGCCGATGGCTTTATGTCAGAAAACGGTGCGAAGCAGGAGAGAAGGCTCTGGCAGGTGCAGCAGGCCCGTGGCAAGACAAGTGTCACCAGTTCCCTGTGCAGAGCCATGGAGGCCAGGCTGCTAACAGACAAGAGAGGACGACTAGGGCAGGTATGCGTGCTCCATACTGAGGGAGCAGTCTGGGCAGAAGGCAGGCCTGTCCTGTGTCTCTGGTCCCAAGGGGACAGCGTCTCCTTGAACACCTGTGCCTAGGGCAGACTTGGGCTTGCCACCAGGCCCCATAGCCGCAACTCACAGCAACAGCACCCTGGAGGAACGGGCAGTCCGATGCCGTCTTCCTCCAAGATGTGACAACGTTGGTGGTGGCAGGGCGTGTGCCCGGGAAAGAATGGGGACAGTGTGCAGGGTTCATGTCCACTCCCTCTCCTGTGGGGAAGGCACTGGCCTAGTCCCCGATTCCGCCTGAGCGCCAGTAGAAAAGGCCTAGCCTGCCTATGCCAGGACATGGAAGTGAGCATAGAGTGCCATCCTAAGCCACGCACGCTGCTGTTGCTTTGTGACTGTGCCTGCTTAGTTCGGCTTGGCAGGGTGAACGCAGGGCGCGAACGGGGAGCCCGGGAAAGCAAGGCCCAAGAGGCACTAGCTCTCCCGCAGCTCTTCATCTTTGAAGTGACAGAGCGAACGCCCAAAGCCTTGCTGTGAAGCAGCAGCGAAGGGCAGTTCGTGCCAGCTGAAAACCTCTACAAACGTGTAGCAGTAGTTGCTAAATCAGAGTCGGATCTGTAGGCTGCTGTGACTGCCTGCCTTAGCCTACTCTTCCCAGGACAGAGGGAGAGCCCCGCATAGAGCGAAAGCCTCTTTGCCCGGGCATCCCTTCTGGGAAGGCCCAGCTTTCTTTGGGAAATCAAAGTCAGGTCTGAGGGACGCTGCTGCTGCTTGCTTGAGCTGGTCTCCCCTGCACGTTGTAATAAACCCGCATGGAGCGAAATCCTCTATGCGCAGGCATCCTCTCTGGGAAAGCATAGCATTTGTTGGGAAATCAGAATCGGGTTTGTGGGAAGCTGCTGCTTCTTGCCGGAGCTAGTCTGCTCAGGACAGTGGAAGATACCCGCATGGAGCGAAATTCTCTTTCACCTAGCATCCCCTCTGCCTGAGAGAGAAGCGTGGTTGCACCTCTGGAAAGGACCTTAAGGAAAGGGACACGTCTGTCACCGTGTTCCCCAAAGGCAAGTATGAGGAATGTGCAGAACGCTGCAACGGGCGAATAGAACGAGCCGTTGGCTTTATGTCAGAAAACGATGCGAAGGAGGAGAGAAGACACTGGCAGGTGCAGCGGGACGGTTGCAAGACAAGTGTCACCAGTTCCCTGTCAGAGCCATGGAGGCCAGGCTGCTAAGGAGACACGAGAGGAAGACTAGGGAAGGCACGCGTGCTCCAATCTAAGGGAGGAGTCTGGGCAGAAGGCAGGCCTGTCCTGTGTCTCTGGTCCCAAGGGGACAGCGTCTCCTTGAACACCTGTGCCTAGGGCAGACTTGGGCTTGCCACCTAGCCCCATAGCCGCAACTCGCAGCAACAGCTCCCTGGAGGACCGGGCAGTCCGATGCCGTCTTCCTCCAAGATGTGACAACGTTGGTGGTGGCAGGGCGTGTGCCGGGGAAGGAATGGGGACAGTGTGCAGGGTTCATGTCCACTCCCTCTCCTGTGGGGAAGGCACTGGCCTAGTCCCCGATTCCGCCTGAGCGCCAGTAGAAAAGGCCTAGCCTGCCTATGCCAGGACATGGAAGTGAGCATAGAGTGCCATCCTAAGCCACGCACGCTGCTGTTGCTTTGTGACTGTGCCTGCTTAGTTCGGCTTGGAAGGGTGAACGCGGGGCGCGAACACGGAGCCCGGGAAATCAAGGCCCAAGAGGCACTAGCTCTCCCGCAGCTCTTCATCTTTGAAGTGACAGAGCGAACGCCCAAAGCCTTGCTGTGAAGCAGCAGCGAAGGGTAGTTCGTGCCAGCTGAAAACCTCTACAAACGTGTAGCAGTAGTTGCTAAATCAGAGTCGGATCTGTAGGCTGCTGTGGCTGCCTGCCTTAGCCCTCTATTCCCAGGACAGAGGGAGAGCCCCGCATAGAGCGAAAGCCTCTTTGCCCGGGCATCCCTTCTGGGAAGGCCCAGCTTTCTTTTGGAAAGCAAAGTCAGGTCTGAGGGACGCTGCTGCTGCTTGCTTGAGCTGGTCTCCCCTGTACGTTGTAATAAACCCGCATGGAGCGAAATCCTCTATGCGCAGGCATCCTCTCTGGGAAAGCATAGCATTTGTTGGGAAATCAGAATCGGGTTTGTAGGAAGCTGCTGCTTCTTGCCGGAGCTAGTCTGCTCAGGACAGTGGAAGATACCCGCATGGAGCGAAATTCTCTTTCACCTAGCATCCCCTCTGCCTGAGAGAGAAGCGTGGTTGCACCTCTGGAAAGGACCTTAAGGAAAGGGACACGTCTGTCACCGTGTTCCCCAAAGGCAAGTATGAGGAAGGTGCAGAACGCTGCAACGGGCGAATAGAACGAGCCGTTGGCTTTATGTCAGAAAACGGTGCGAAGCAGGAGAGAAGGCACTGGCAGGTGCAGCGGGACGGTTGCAAGACAAGTGTCACCAGTTCCCTGTCAGAGCCATGGAGGCCAGGCTGCTAAGGAGACACGAGAGGAAGACTAGGGCAGGCACGCGTGCTCCACACTGAGGGAGGAGTCTGGGCAGAAGGCAGGCCTGTCCTGTGTCTCTGGTCCCAAGGGGACAGCGTCTCCTTGAACACCTGTGCCTAGGGCAGACATGGGCTTGCCACCAGGCCCCATAGCCGCAACTCGCAGCAACAGCTCCCTGGAGGACCGGGCAGTCCGATGCCGTCTTCGCCAAGATGTGACAACGTTGGTGGTGGCAGGGCGTGTGCCGGGGAAGGAATGGGGACAGTGTGCAGGGTTCATGTCCACTCCCTCTCCTGTGGGGAAGGCACTGGCCTAGTCCCCGATTCCGCCTGAGCGCCAGTAGAAAAGGCCTAGCCTGCCTATGCCAGGACATGGAAGTGAGCATAGAGTGCCATCCTAAGCCACGCACGCTGCTGTTGCTTTGTGACTGTGCCTGCTTAGTTCGGCTTGGCAGGGTGAACGCAGGGCGCGAACAGGGAGCCCGGGAAAGCAAGGCCCAAGAGGCACTAGCTCTCCCGCAGCTCTTCATCTTTGAAGTGACAGAGCGAACGCCCAAAGCCTTGCTGTGAAGCAGCAGCGAAGGGCAGTTCGTGCCAGCTGAAAACCTCTACAAACGTGTAGCAGTAGTTGCTAAATCAGAGTCGGATCTGTAGGCTGCTGTGGCTGCCTGCCTTAGCCCTCTATTCCCAGGACAGAGGGAGAGCCCCGCATAGAGCGAAAGCCTCTTTGCCCGGGCATCCCTTCTGGGAAGGCCCAGCTTCCTTTGGGAAATCAAAGTCAGGTCTGAGGGACGCTGCTGCTGCTTGCTTGAGCTGGTCTCCCGTGGACGTTGTAATAATCCCGCATGGAGCGAAATCCTCTATGCGCAGGCATCCTCTCTGGGAAAGCGTAGCATTTGTTGGGAAATCAGAATCGGGTTTGTGGGAAGCTGCTGCTTCTTGCCGGAGCTAGTCTGCTCAGGACAGTGGAAGATACCCGCATGGAGCGAAATTCTCTTTCACCTAGCATCCCCTCTGCCTGAGAGAGAAGCGTGGTTGCACCTCTGGAAAGGACCTTAAGGAAAGGGACACGTCTGTCACCGTGTTCCCCAAAGGCAAGTATGAGGAAGGTGCAGAGCGCTGCAACGGGCGAATAGAACGAGCCGTTGGCTTTATGTCAGAAAACGGTGCGAAGCAGGAGAGAAGGCTCTGGCAGGTGCAGCAGGCCGGTGGCAAGACAAGTGTCACCAGTTCCCTGTGCAGAGACATGGAGGCAGGGCTGCTAACAGACACGAGAGGACGACTAGGGCAGACACGCGTGCTCCATACTGACGGAGCAGTCTGGGCAGAAGGCAGGCCTGTCCTGTGTCTCTGGTCCCAAGGGGACAGCGTCTCCTTGAACACCTGTGCCTAGGGCAGACTTGGGCTTGCCACCAGGCCCCATAGCCGCAACTCGCAGCAACAGCTCCCTGGAGGACCGGGCAGTCCGATGCCGTCTTCCTCCAAGATGTGACAACGTTGGTGGTGGCAGGGCGTGTGCCGGGGAAGGAATGGGGACAGTGTGCAGGGTTCATGTCCACTCCCTCTCCTGTGGGGAAGGCACTGGCCTAGTCCCCGATTCCGCCTGAGCGCCAGTAGAAAAGGCCTATCCTGCCTATGCCAGGACATGGAAGTGAGCATAGAGTGCCATCCTAAGCCACGCACGCTGCTGTTGCTTTGTGACTGTGCCTGCTTAGTTCGGCTTGGCAGGGTGAACGCAGGGCGCGAACAGGGAGCCCGGGAAAGCAAGGCCCAAGAGGCACTAGCTCTCCCGCAGCTCTTCATCTTTGAAGTGACAGAGCGAACGCCCAAAGCCTTGCTGTGAAGCAGCAGCGAAGGGCAGTTCGTGCCAGCTGAAAACCTCTACAAACGTGTAGCAGTAGTTGCTAAATCAGAGTCGGATCTGTAGGCTGCTGTGGCTGCCTGCCTTAGCCTACTCTTCCCAGGACAGAGGGAGAGCCCCGCATAGAGCGAAAGCCTCTTTGCCCGGGCATCCCTTCTGGGAAGGCCCAGCTTTCTTTGGGAAATCAAAGTCAGGTCTGAGGGACGCTGCTGCTGCTTGCTTGAGCTGGTCTCCCCTGCAC
This sequence comes from Neogale vison, assembly GCF_020171115.1. Lineage (NCBI taxonomy): Eukaryota > Metazoa > Chordata > Mammalia > Carnivora > Mustelidae > Neogale > Neogale vison. Next base: position 110,721,102 of record NC_058102.1, on the reverse strand, counting down.
GTTGTAATAAACCCAAATGGAGCGAAATCCTCTATGCGCAGGCATCCTCTCTGGGAAAGCGTAGCATTTGTTGGGAAATCAGAATCGGGTTTGTGGGAAGCTGCTGCTTCTTGCCGGAGCTAGTCTGCTCAGGACAGTGGAAGATACCCGCATGGAGCGAAATTCTCTTTCACCTAGCATCCCCTCTGCCTGAGAGAGAAGCGTGGTTGCACCTCTGGAAAGGACCTTAAGGAAAGGGACACGTCTGTCACCGTGTTCCCCAAAGGCAAGTATGAGGAAGGTGCAGAACGCTGCAACGGGCGAATAGAACGAGCCGTTGGCTTTATGTCAGAAAACGGTGCGAAGCAGGAGAGAAGGCACTGGCAGGTGCAGCGGGACGGTTGCAAGACAAGTGTCACCAGTTCCCTGTCAGGGCCATGGAGGAGGGTGCTAAGGAGACACGAGAGGAAGACTAGGGCAGGCACGCGTGCTCCACTCTAAGGGAGGAGTCTGGGCAGAAGGCAGGCCTGTCCTGTGTCTCTGGTCCCAAGGGGACAGCGTCTCCTTGAACACCTGTGCCTAGGGCAGACTTGGGCTTGCCACCTAGCCCCATAGCCGCAACTCGCAGCAACAGCTCCCTGGAGGACCGGGCAGTCCGATGCCGTCTTCCTCCAAGATGTGACAACGTTGGTGGTGGCAGGGCGTGTGCCGGGGAAGGAATGGGGACAGTGTGCAGGGTTCATGTCCACTCCCTCTCCTGTGGGGAAGGCACTGGCCTAGTCCCCGATTCCGCCTGAGCGCCAGTAGAAAAGGCCTAGCCTGCCTATGCCAGGACATGGAAGTGAGCATAGAGTGCCATCCTAAGCCACGCACGCTGCTGTTGCTTTGTGACTGTGCCTGCTTAGTTCGGCTTGGAAGGGTGAACGCGGGGCGCGAACACGGAGCCCGGGAAATCAAGGCCCAAGAGGCACTAGCTCTCCCGCAGCTCTTCATCTTTGAAGTGACAGAGCGAACGCCCAAAGCCTTGCTGTGAAGCAGCAGCGAAGGGCAGTTCGTGCCAGCTGAAAACATCTACAAACGTGTAGCAGTAGTTGCTAAATCAGAGTCGGATCTGTAGGCTGCTCTGGCTGCCTGCCTTAGCCCTCTATTCCCAGGACAGAGGGAGAGCCCCGCATAGAGCGAAAGCCTCTTTGCCCGGGCATCCCTTCTGGGAAGGCCCAGCTTTCTTTGGGAAAGCAAAGTCAGGTCTGAGGGACGCTGCTGCTGCTTGCTTGAGCTGGTCTCCCCTGCACTTTGTAATAAACCCGCATGGAGCGAAATCCTCTATGCGCAGGCATCCTCTCTGGGAAAGCATAGCATTTGTTGGGATATCAGAATCGGGTTTGTGGGAAGCTGCTGCTTCTTGCCGGAGCTAGTCTGCTCAGGACAGTGGAAGATACCCGCATGGAGCGAAATTCTCTTTCACCTAGCATCCCCTCTGCCTGAGAGAGAAGCGTGGTTGCACCTCTGGAAAGGACCTTAAGGAAAGGGACACGTCTGTCACCGTGTTCCCCAAAGGCAAGTATGAGGAAGGTGCAGAACGCTGCAACGGGCGAATAGAACGAGCCGTTGGCTTTATGTCAGAAAACGATGCGAATCAGGAGAGAAGACACTGGCAGGTGCAGCGGGACGGTTGCAAGACAAGTGTCACCAGTTCCCTGTCAGAGCCATGGAGGCCAGGCTGCTAAGGAGACACGAGAGGAAGACTAGGGCAGGCACGCGTGCTCCACTCTAAGGGAGGAGTCTGGGCAGAAGGCAGGCCTGTCCTGTGTCTCTGGTCCCAAGGGGACAGCGTCTCCTTGAACACCTGTGCCTAGGGCAGACTTGGGCTTGCCACCAGGCCCCATAGCCGCAACTCGCAGCAACAGCTCCCTGGAGGACCGGGCAGTCCGATGCCGTCTTCCTCCAAGATGTGACAACGTTGGTGGTGGCAGGGCGTGTGCCGGGGAAGGAATGGGGACAGTGTGCAGGGTTCATGTCCACTCCCTCTCCTGTGGGGAAGGCACTGGCCTAGTCCCCGATTCCGCCTGAGCGCCAGTAGAAAAGGCCTAGCCTGCCTATGCCAGGACATGGAAGTGAGCATAGAGTGCCATCCTAAGCCACGCACGCTGCTGTTGCTTTGTGACTGTGCCTGCTTAGTTCGGCTTGGCAGGGTGAACGCGGGGCGCGAACACGGAGCCCGGGAAATCAAGGCCCAAGAGGCACTAGCTCTCCCGCAGCTCTTCATCTTTGAAGTGACAGAGCGAACGCCCAAAGCCTTGCTGTGAAGCAGCAGCGAAGGGTAGTTCGTGCCAGCTGAAAACCTCTACAAACGTGTAGCAGTAGTTGCTAAATCAGAGTCGGATCTGTAGGCTGCTGTGGCTGCCTGCCTTAGCCCTCTATTCCCAGGACAGAGGGAGAGCCCCGCATAGAGCGAAAGCCTCTTTGCCCGGGCATCCCTTCTGGGAAGGCCCAGCTTTCTTTTGGAAAGCAAAGTCAGGTCTGAGGGACGCTGCTGCTGCTTGCTTGAGCTGGTCTCCCCTGCACGTTGTAATAAACCCGCATGGAGCGAAATCCTCTATGCGCAGGCATCCTCTCTGGGAAAGCATAGCATTTGTTGGGAAATCAGAATCGGTTTTGTGGGAAGCTGCTGCTTCTTGCCGGAGCTAGTCTGCTCAGGACAGTGGAAGATACCCGCATGGAGCGAAATTCTCTTTCACCTAGCATCCCCTCTGCCTGAGAGAGAAGCGTGGTTGCACCTCTGGAAAGGACCTTAAGGAAAGGGACACGTCTGTCACCGTGTTCCCCAAAGGCAAGTATGAGGAAGGTGCAGAACGCTGCAACGGGCGAATAGAACGAGCCGTTGGCTTTATGTCAGAAAACGGTGCGAAGCAGGAGAGAAGGCACTGGCAGGTGCAGCGGGACGGTTGCAAGACAAGTGTCACCAGTTCCCTGTCAGAGCCATGGAGGCCAGGCTGCTAAGGAGACACGAGAGGAAGACTAGGGCAGGCACGCGTGCTCCACACTGAGGGAGGAGTCTGGGCAGAAGGCAGGCCTGTCCTGTGTCTCTGGTCCCAAGGGGACAGCGTCTCCTTGAACACCTGTGCCTAGGGCAGACTTGGGCTTGCCACCAGGCCCCATAGCCGCAACTCGCAGCAACAGCTCCCTGGAGGACCAGGCAGTCCGATGCCGTCTTCCTCCAAGATGTGACAACGTTGGTGGTGGCAGGGCGTGTGCCGGGGAAGGAATGGGGACAGTGTGCAGGGTTCATGTCCACTCCCTCTCCTGTGGGGAAGGCACTGGCCTAGTCCCCGATTCCGCCTGAGCGCCAGTAGAAAAGGCCTAGCCTGCCTATGCCAGGACATGGAAGTGAGCATAGAGTGCCATCCTAAGCCACGCACGCTGCTGTTGCTTTGTGACTGTGCCTGCTTAGTTCGGCTTGGCAGGGTGAACGCAGGGCGCGAACAGGGAGCCCGGGAAAGCAAGGCCCAAGAGGCACTAGCTCTCCCGCAGCTCTTCATCTTTGAAGTGACAGAGCGAACGCCCAAAGCCTTGCTGTGAAGCAGCAGCGAAGGGCAGTTCGTGCCAGCTGAAAACCTCTACAAACGTGTAGCAGTAGTTGCTAAATCAGAGTCGGATCTGTAGGCTGCTGTGGCTGCCTGCCTTAGCCTACTCTTCCCAGGACAGAGGGAGAGCCCCGCATAGAGCGAAAGCCTCTTTGCCCGGGCATCCCTTCTGGGAAGGCCCAGCTTTCTTTGGGAAATCAAAGTCAGGTCTGAGGGACGCTGCTGCTGCTTGCTTGAGCTGGTCTCCCCTGCACGTTGTAATAAACCCGCATGGAGCGAAATCCTCTATGCGCAGGCATCCTCTCTGGGAAAGCGTAGCATTTGTTGGGAAATCAGAATCGGGTTTGTGGGAAGCTGCTGCTTCTTGCCGGAACTAGTCTGCTCAGGACAGTGGAAGATACCCGCATGGAGCGAAATTCCCTTCCACCTAGCATCCCCTCTGCCTGAGAGAGAAGCGTGGTTGCACCTCTGGAAAGGACCTTAAGGAAAGGGACACGTCTGTCACCGTGTTCCCCAAAGGCAAGTATGAGGAAGGTGCAGAACGCTGCAACGGGCGAATAGAACGAGCCGTTGGCTTTATGTCAGAAAACGGTGCGAAGCAGGAGAGAAGGCTCTGGCAGGTGCATCAGGCCCGTGGCAAGACAAGTGTCACCAGTTCCCTGTGCAGAGACATGGAGGCCAGGCTGCTAACAGACAAGAGAGGACGACTAGGGCAGGCATGCGTGCTCCATACTGAGGGAGCAGTCTGGGCAGAAGGCAGGCCTGTCCTTTGTCTCTGGTCCCAAGGGGACAGCGTCTCCTTGAACACCTGTGCCTAGGGCAGACTTGGGCTTGCCACCAGGCCCCATAGCCGCAACTCGCAGCAACAGCTCCCTGGAGGACCGGGCAGTCCGATGCCGTCTTTCTCCAAGATGTGACAACGTTGGTGGTGGCAGGGCGTGTGCCCGGGAAAGAATGGGGACAGTGTGCAGGGTTCATGTCCACTCCCTCTCCTGTGGGGAAGGCACTGGCCTAGTCCCCGATTCCGCCTGAGCGCCAGTAGAAAAGGCCTAGCCTGCCTATGCCAGGACATGGAAGTGAGCATAGAGTGCCATCCTAAGCCACGCACGCTGCTGTTGCTTTGTGACTGTGCCTGCTTAGTTCGGCTTGGCAGGGTGAACGCAGGGCGCGAACAGGGAGCCCGGGAAAGCAAGGCCCAAGAGGCACTAGCTCTCCCGCAGCTCTTCATCTTTGAAGTGACAGAGCGAACGCCCAAAGCCTTGCTGTGAAGCAGCAGCGAAGGGCAGTTCGTGCCAGCTGAAAACCTCTACAAACGTGTAGCAGTAGTTGCTAAATCAGAGTCGGATCTGTAGGCTGCTGTGGCTGCCTGCCTTAGCCTACTCTTCCCAGGACAGAGGGAGAGCCCCGCATAGAGCGAAAGCCTCTTTGCCCGGGCATCCCTTCTGGGAAGGCCCAGCTTTCTTTGGGAAATCAAAGTCAGGTCTGAGGGACGCTGCTGCTGCTTGCTTGAGCTGGTCTCCCCTGCACGTTGTAATAAACCCAAATGGAGCGAAATCCTCTATGTGCAGGCATCCTCTCTGGGAAAGCGTAGCATTTGTTGGGAAATCAGAATCGGGTTTGTGGGAAGCTGCTGCTTCTTGCCGGAGCTAGTCTGCTCAGGACAGTGGAAGATACCCGCATGGAGCGAAATTCTCTTTCACCTAGCATCCCCTCTGCCTGAGAGAGAAGCGTGGTTGCACCTCTGGAAAGGACCTTAAGGAAAGGGACACGTCTGTCACCGTGTTCCCCAAAGGCAAGTATGAGGAAGGTGCAGAACGCTGCAACGGGCGAATAGAACGAGCCGTTGGCTTTATGTCAGAAAACGGTGCGAAGCAGGAGAGAAGGCACTGGCAGGTGCAGCGGGACGGTTGCAAGACAAGTGTCACCAGTTCCCTGTCAGGGCCATGGAGGAGGGTGCTAAGGAGACACGAGAGGAAGACTAGGGCAGGCACGCGTGCTCCACTCTAAGGGAGGAGTCTGGGCAGAAGGCAGGCCTGTCCTGTGTCTCTGGTCCCAAGGGGACTGCGTCTCCTTGAACACCTGTGCCTAGGGCAGACTTGGGCTTGCCAGCAGGCCCCATAGCCGCAACTCGCAGCAACAGCTCCCTGGAGGACCGGGCAGTCCGATGCCGTCTTCCTCCAAGATGTGACAACGTTGGTAGTGGCAGGGCGTGTGCCGGGGAAGGAATGGGGACAGTGTGCAGGGTTCATGTCCACTCCCTCTCCTGTGGGGAAGGCACTGGCCTAGTCCCCGATTCCGCCTGAGCGCCAGTACAAAAGGCCTAGCCTGCTTATGCCAGGACATGGAAGTGAGCATAGAGTGCCATCCTAAGCCAAGCACGCTGCTGTTGCTTTGTGACTGTGCCTGCTTAGTTCGGCTTGGCAGGGTGAACGCAGGGCGCGAACAGGGAGCCCGGGAAAGCAAGGCCCAAGAGGCACTAGCTCTCCCGCAGCTCTTCATCTTTGAAGTGACAGAGCGAACGCCCAAAGCCTTGCTGTGAAGCAGCAGCGAAGGGCAGTTCGTGCCAGCTGAAAACCTCTACAAACGTGTAGCAGTAGTTGCTAAATCAGAGTCGGATCTGTAGGCTGCTGTGGCTGCCTGCCTTAGCCTACTCTTCCCAGGACAGAGGGAGAGCCCCGCATAGAGCGAAAGCCTCTTTGCCCGGGCATCCCTTCTGGGAAGGCCCAGCTTTGTTTGGGAAATCAAAGTCAGGTCTGAGGGACGCTGCTGCTGCTTCCTTGAGCTGGTCTCCCCTGCACGTTGTAATAAACCCGCATGGAGCGAAATCCTCTATGCGCAGGCATCCTCTCTGGGAAAGCGTAGCATTTGTTGGGAAATCAGAATCGGGTTTGTGGGAAGCTGCTGCTTCTTGCCGGAGCTAGTCTGCTCAGGACAGTGGAAGATACCCGCATGGAGCGAAATTCTCTTCCACCTAGCATCCCCTCTGCCTGAGAGAGAAGCGTGGTTGCACCTCTGGAAAGGACCTTAAGGAAAGGGACACGTCTGTCACCGTGTTCCCCAAAGGCAAGTATGAGGAAGGTGCAGAACGCTGCAACGGGCGAATAGAACGAGCCGTTGGCTTTATGTCAGAAAACGGTGCGAAGCAGGAGAGAAGGCTCTGGCAGGTGCAGCAGGCCGGTGGCAAGACAAGTGTCACCAGTTCCCTGTGCAGAGACATGGAGGCAGGGCTGCTAACAGACACGAGAGGACGACTAGGGCAGGCACGCGTGCTCCATATTGACGGAGCAGTCTGGGCAGAAGGCAGGCCTGTCCTGTGTCTCTGGTCCCAAGGGGACAGCGTCTCCTTGAACACCTGTGCCTAGGGCAGACTTGGGCTTGCCACCAGGCCCCACAGCCGCAACTCGCAGCAACAGCTCCCTGGAGGACCGGGCAGTCCGATGCCGTCTTCCTCCAAGATGTGACAACGTTGGTGGTGGCAGGGCGTGTGCCCGGGAAAGAAAGGGGACAGTGTGCAGGGTTCATGTCCACTCTCTCTCCTGTGGGGAAGGCACTGGCATAGTCCCCGATTCCGCCTGAGCGCCAGTAGAAAAGGCCTAGCCTGCCTATGCCAGGACATGGAAGTGAGCATAGAGTGCCATCCTAAGCCACGCACGCTGCTGTTGCTTTGTGACTGTGCCTGCTTAGTTCGGCTTGGCAGGGTGAACGCAGGGCGCGAACAGGGAGCCCGGGAAAGCAAGGCCCAAGAGGCACTAGCTCTCCCGCAGCTCTTCATCTTTGAAGTGACAGAGCGAACGCCCAAAGCCTTGCTGTGAAGCAGCAGCGAAGGGCAGTTCGTGCCAGCTGAAAACCTCTACAAACGTGTAGCAGTAGTTGCTAAATCAGAGTCGGATCTGTAGGCTGCTGTGGCTGCCTGCCTTAGCCTACTCTTCCCAGGACAGAGGGAGAGCCCCGCATAGAGCGAAAGCCTCTTTGCCCGGGCATCCCTTCTGGGAAGGCCCAGCTTTCTTTGGGAAATCAAAGTCAGGTCTGAGGGACGCTGCTGCTGCTTGCTTGAGCTGGTCTCCCCTGCACGTTGTAATAAACCCGCATGGAGCGAAATCCTCTATGCGCAGGCATCCTCTCTGGGAAAGCGTAGCATTTGTTGGGAAATCAGAATCGGGTTTGTGGGAAGCTGCTGCTTCTTGCCAGAACTAGTCTGCTCAGGACAGTGGAAGATACCCGCATGGAGCGAAATTCCCTTCCACCTAGCATCCCCTCTGCCTGAGAGAGAAGCGTGGTTGCACCTCTGGAAAGGACCTTAAGGAAAGGGACACGTCTGTCACCGTGTTCCCCAAAGGCAAGTATGAGGAAGGTGCAGAGCGCTGCAACGGGCGAATAGAACGAGCCGTTGGCTTTATGTCAGAAAACGGTGCGAAGCAGGAGAGAAGGCTCTGGCAGGTGCAGCAGGCCGGTGGCAAGACAAGTGTCACCAGTTCCCTGTGCAGAGACATGGAGGCAGGGCTGCTAACAGACATGAGAGGACGACTAGGGCAGGCACGCGTGCTCCATACTGACGGAGCAGTCTGGGCAGAAGGCAGGCCTGTCCTGTGTCTCTGGTCCCAAGGGGACAGCGTCTCCTTGAACACCTGTGCCTAGGGCAGACTTGGGCTTGCCACCAGGCCCCATAGCCGCAACTCGCAGCAACAGCTCCCTGGAGGAACGGGCAGTCCGATGCCGTCTTCCTCCAAGATGTGACAACGTTGGTGGTGGCAGGGCGTGTGCCCGGGAAAGAATGGGGACAGTGTGCAGGGTTCATGTCCACTCCCTCTCCTGTGGGGAAGGCACTGGCCTAGTCCCCGATTCTGCCTGAGCGCCAGTAGAAAAGGCCTAGCCTGCCTATGCCAGGACATGGAAGTGAGCATAGAGTGCCATCCTAAGCCACGCACGCTGCTGTTGCTTTGTGACTGTGCCTGCTTAGTTCGGCTTGGCAGGGTGAACGCAGGGCGCGAACAGGGAGCCCGGGAAAGCAAGGCCCAAGAGGCACTAGCTCTCCCGCAGCTCTTCATCTTTGAAGTGACAGAGCGAACGCCCAAAGCCTTGCTGTGAAGCAGCAGCGAAGGGCAGTTCGTGCCAGCTGAAAACCTCTACAAACGTGTAGCAGTAGTTGCTAAATCAGAGTCGGATCTGTAGGCTGCTGTGGCTGCCTGCCTTAGCCTACTCTTCCCAGGACAGAGGGAGAGCCCCGCATAGAGCGAAAGCCTCTTTGGCCGGGCATCCCTTCTGGGAAGGCCCAGCTTTCTTTGGGAAATCAAAGTCAGGTCTGAGGGACGCTGCTGCTGCTTGCTTGAGCTGGTCTCCCCTGCACGTTGTAATAAACCCAAATGGAGCGAAATCCTCTATGCGCAGGCATCCTCTCTGGGAAAGCGTAGCATTTGTTGGGAAATCAGAATCGGGTTTGTGGGAAGCTGCTGCTTCTTGCCGGAGCTAGTCTGCTCAGGACAGTGGAAGATACCCGCATGGAGCGAAATTCTCTTTCACCTAGCATCCCCTCTGCCTGAGAGAGAAGCGTGGTTGCACCTCTGGAAAGGACCTTAAGGAAAGGGACACGTCTGTCACCGTGTTCCCCAAAGGCAAGTATGAGGAAGGTGCAGAACGCTGCAACGGGCGAATAGAACGAGCCGTTGGCTTTATGTCAGAATACGGTGCGAAGCAGGAGAGAAGGCACTGGCAGGTGCAGCGGGACGGTTGCAAGACAAGTGTCACCAGTTCCCTGTCAGGGCCATGGAGGAGGGTGCTAAGGAGACACGAGAGGAAGACTAGGGCAGGCACGCGTGCTCCACTCTAAGGGAGGAGTCTGGGCAGAAGGCAGGCCTGTCCTGTGTCTCTGGTCCCAAGGGGACTGCGTCTCCTTGAACACCTGTGCCTAGGGCAGACTTGGGCTTGCCACCAGGCCTCATAGCCGCAACTCGCAGCAACAGCTCCCTGGAGGACCGGGCAGTCCGATGCCGTCTTCCTCCAAGAAGTGACAACGTTGGTGGTGGCAGTGCGTGTGCCGGGGAAGGAATGGGGACAGTGTGCAGGGTTCATGTCCACTCCCTCTCCTGTGGGGAAGGCACTGGCCTAGTCCCCGATTCCGCCTGAGCGCCAGTACAAAAGGCCTAGCCTGCCTATGCCAGGACATGGAAGTGAGCATAGAGTGCCATCCTAAGCCAAGCACGCTGCTGTTGCTTTGTGACTGTGCCTGCTTAGTTCGGCTTGGCAGGGTGAACGCAGGGCGCGAACAGGGAGCCCGGGAAAGCAAGGCCCAAGAGGCACTAGCTCTCCCGCAGCTCTTCATCTTTGAAGTGACAGAGCGAACGCCCAAAGCCTTGCTGTGAAGCAGCAGCGAAGGGCAGTTCGTGCCAGCTGAAAACCTCTACAAACGTGTAGCAGTAGTTGCTAAATCAGAGTCGGATCTGTAGGCTGCTGTGGCTGCCTGCCTTAGCCTACTCTTCCCAGGACAGAGGGAGAGCCCCGCATAGAGAGAAAGCCTCTTTGGCCGGGCATCCCTTCTGGGAAGGCCCAGCTTTCTTTGGGAAATCAAAGTCAGGTCTGAGGGACGCTGCTGCTGCTTGCTTGAGCTGGTCTCCCCTGCACGTTGTAATAAACCCGCATGGAGCGAAATCCTCTATGCGCAGGCAACCTCTCTGGGAAAGCATAGCATTTGTTGGGAAATCAGAATCGGGTTGTGGGAAGCTGCTGCTTCTTGCCGGAACTAGTCTGCTCAGGACAGTGGAAGATACCCGCATGGAGCGAAATTCTCTTTCACCTAGCATCCCCTCTGCCTGAGAGAGAAGCGTGGTTGCACCTCTGGAAAGGACCTTAAGGAAAGGGACACGTCTGTCACCGTGTTCCCCAAAGGCAAGTATGAGGAATGTGCAGAACGCTGCAACGGGCGAATAGAACGAGCCGTTGGCTTTATGTCAGAAAACGATGCGAAGCAGGAGAGAATACACTGGCAGGTGCAGCGGGACGGTTGCAAGACAAGTGTCACCAGTTCCCTGTCAGAGCCATGGAGGCCAGGCTGCTAAGGAGACACGAGAGGAAGACTAGGGCAGGCACGCGTGCTCCACACTAAGGGAGGAGTCTGGGCAGAAGGCAGGCCTGTCCTGTGTCTCTGGTCCCAAGGGGACAGCGTCTCCTTGAACACCTGTGCCTAGGGCAGACTTGGGCTTGCCACCAGGCCCCATAGCCGCAACTCGCAGCAACAGCTCCCTGGAGGACCGGGCAGTCCGATGCCGTCTTCCTCCAAGATGTAGACAACATTGGTGGTGGCAGGGCGTGTGCCGGGGAAGGAATGGGGACAGTGTGCAGGGTTCATGTCCACTCCCTCTCCTGTGGGGAAGGCACTGGCCTAGTCGCCGAATCCGCCTGAGCGCCAGTAGAAAAGGCCTAGCCTGCCTATGCCAGGACATGGAAGTGAGCATAGAGTGCCATCCTAAGCCACGCACGCTGCTGTTGCTTTGTGACTGTGCCTGCTTAGTTCGGCTTGGCAGGGTGAACGCAGGGCGCGAACAGGGAGCCCGGGAAAGCAAGGCCCAAGAGGCACTAGCTCTCCCGCAGCTCTTCATCTTTGAAGTGACAGAGCGAACGCCCAAAGCCTTGCTGTGAAGCAGCAGCGAAGGGCAGTTCGTGCCAGCTGAAAACCTCTACAAACGTGTAGCAGTAGTTGCTAAATCAGAGTCGGATCTGTAGGCTGCTGTGGCTGCCTGCCTTAGCCTACTCTTCCCAGGACAGAGGGAGAGCCCCGCATAGAGCGAAAGCCTCATTGCCCGGGCATCCCTTCTGGGAAGGCCTAGCTTTCTTTGGGAAATCAAAGTCAGGTCTGAGGGACGCTGCTGCTGCTTGCTTGAGCTGGTCTCCCCTGCACGTTGTAATAAACCCGCATGGAGCGAAATCCTCTATGCGCAGGCATCCTCTCTGGGAAAGCGTAGCATTTGTTGGGAAATCAGAATCGGGTTTGTGGGAAGCTGCTGCTTCTTGCCGGAGCTAGTCTGCTCAGGACAGTGGAAGATACCCGCATGGAGCGAAATTCTCTTCCACCTAGCATCCCCTCTGCCTGAGAGAGAAGCGTGGTTGCACCTCTGGAAAGGACCTTAAGGAAAGGGACACGTCTGTCACCGTGTTCCCCAAAGGCAAGTATGAGGAAGGTGCAGAACGCTGCAACGGGCGAATAGAACGAGCCGTTGGCTTTATGTCAGAAAACGGTGCGAAGCAGGAGAGAAGGCTCTGGCAGGTGCATCAGGCCCGTGGCAAGACAAGTGTCACCAGTTCCCTGTGCAGAGACATGGAGGCCAGGCTGCTAACAGACAAGAGAGGACGACTAGGGCAGGCATGCGTGCTCCATACTGAGGGAGCAGTCTGGGCAGAAGGCAGGCCTGTCCTGTGTCTCTGGTCCCAAGGGGACAGCGTCTCCTTGAACACCTGTGCCTAGGGCAGACTTGGGCTTGCCACCAGGCCCCATAGCCGCAACTCACAGCAACAGCACCCTGGAGGAACGGGCAGTCTGATGCCGTCTTCCTCCAAGATGTGACAACGTTGGTGGTGGCAGGGCGTGTGCCGGGGAAGGAATGGGGACAGTGTGCAGGGTTCATGTCCACTCCCTCTCCTGTGGGGAAGGCACTGGCCTAGTCCCCGATTCCGCCTGAGCGCCAGTAGAAAAGGCCTAGCCTGCCTATGCCAGGACATGGAAGTGAGCATAGAGTGCCATCCTAAGCCACGCACGCTGCTGTTGCTTTGTGACTGTGCCTGCTTAGTTCGGCTTGGCAGGGTGAACGCAGGGCGCGAACGGGGAGCCCGGGAAAGCAAGGCCCAAGAGGCACTAGCTCTCCCGCAGCTCTTCATCTTTGAAGTGACAGAGCGAACGCCCAAAGCCTTGCTGTGAAGCAGCAGCGAAGGGCAGTTCGTGCCAGCTGAAAACCTCTACAAACGTGTAGCAGTAGTTGCTAAATCAGAGTCGGATCTGTAGGCTGCTGTGGCTGCCTGCCTTAGCCTACTCTTCCCAGGACAGAGGGAGAGCCCCGCATAGAGCGAAAGCCTCTTTGCCCGGGCATCCCTTCTGGGAAGGCCCAGCTTTCTTTGGGAAATCAAAGTCAGGTCTGAGGGACGCTGCTGCTGCTTGCTTGAGCTGGTCTCCCCTGCACGTTGTAATAAACCCGCATGGAGCGAAATCCTCTATGCGCAGGCATCCTCTCTGGGAAAGCATAGCATTTGTTGGGAAATCAGAATCGGGTTTGTGGGAAGCTGCTGCTTCTTGCCGGAGCTAGTCTGCTCAGGACAGTGGAAGATACCCGCATGGAGCGAAATTCTCTTTCACCTAGCATCCCCTCTGCCTGAGAGAGAAGCGTGGTTGCACATCTGGAAAGGACCTTAAGGAAAGGGACACGTCTGTCACCGTGTTCCCCAAAGGCAAGTATGAGGAAGGTGCAGAACGCTGCAACGGGCGAATAGAACGAGCCGATGGCTTTATGTCAGAAAACGGTGCGAAGCAGGAGAGAAGGCTCTGGCAGGTGCAGCAGGCCCGTGGCAAGACAAGTGTCACCAGTTCCCTGTGCAGAGCCATGGAGGCCAGGCTGCTAACAGACAAGAGAGGACGACTAGGGCAGGTATGCGTGCTCCATACTGAGGGAGCAGACTGGGCAGAAGGCAGGCCTGTCCTGTGTCTCTGGTCCCAAGGGGACAGCGTCTCCTTGAACACCTGTGCCTAGGGCAGACTTGGGCTTGCCACCAGGCCCCATAGCCGCAACTCACAGCAACAGCACCCTGGAGGAACGGGCAGTCCGATGCCGTCTTCCTCCAAGATGTGACAACGTTGGTGGTGGCAGGGCGTGTGCCCGGGAAAGAATGGGGACAGTGTGCAGGGTTCATGTCCACTCCCTCTCCTGTGGGGAAGGCACTGGCCTAGTCGCCGATTCCGCCTGAGCGCCAGTAGAAAAGGCCTAGCCTGCCTATGCCAGGACATGGAAGTGAGCATAGAGTGCCATCCTAAGCCACGCACGCTGCTGTTGCTTTGTGACTGTGCCTGCTTTGTTCGGCTTGGCAGGGTGAACGCAGGGCGCGAACAGGGAGCCCGGGAAAGCAAGGCCCAAGAGGCACTAGCTCTCCCGCAGCTCTTCATCTTTGAAGTGACAGAGCGAACGCCCAAAGCCTTGCTGTGAAGCAGCAGCGAAGGGCAGTTCGTGCCAGCTGAAAACCTCTACAAACGTGTAGCAGTAGTTGCTAAATCAGAGTCGGATCTGTAGGCTGCTGTGGCTGCCTGCCTTAGCCTACTCTTCCCAGGACAGAGGGAGAGCCCCGCATAGAGCGAAAGCCTCTTTGCCCGGGCATCCCTTCTGGGAAGGCCCAGCTTTCTTTGGGAAATCAAAGTCAGGTCTGAGGGACGCTGCTGCTGCTTGCTTGAGCTGGTCTCCCCTGCACGTTGTAATAAACCCAAATGGAGCGAAATCCTCTATGCGCAGGCATCCTCTCTGGGAAAGCGTAGCATTTGTTGGGAAATCAGAATCGGGTTTGTGGGAAGCTGCTGCTTCTTGCCGGAGCTAGTCTGCTCAGGACAGTGGAAGATACCCGCATTGAGCGAAATTCTCTTTCACCTAGCATCCCCTCTGCCTGAGAGAGAAGCGTGGTTGCACCTCTGGAAAGGACCTTAAGGAAAGGGACACGTCTGTCACCGTGTTCCCCAAAGGCAAGTATGAGGAAGGTGCAGAACGCTGCAACGGGCGAATAGAACGAGCCGTTGGCTTTATGTCAGAAAACGGTGCGAAGCAGGAGAGAAGGCACTGGCAGGTGCAGCGGGACGGTTGCAAGACAAGTGTCACCAGTTCCCTGTCAGGGCCATGGAGGAGGGTGCTAAGGAGACACGAGAGGAAGACTAGGGCAGGCACGCGTGCTCCACTCTAAGGGAGGAGTCTGGGCAGAAGGCAGGCCTGTCCTGTGTCTCTGGTCCCAAGGGGACTGCGTCTCCTTGAACACCTGTGCCTAGGGCAGACTTGGGCTTGCCAGCAGGCCCCATAGCCGCAACTCGCAGCAACAGCTCCCTGGAGGACCGGGCAGTCCGATGCCGTCTTCCTCCAAGATGTGACAACGTTGGTGGTGGCAGGGCGTGTGCCGGGGAAGGAATGGGGACAGTGTGCAGGGTTCATGTCCACTCCCTCTCCTGTGGGGAAGGCACTGGCCTAGTCCCCGATTCCGCCTGAGCGCCAGTACAAAAGGCCTAGCCTGCCTATGCCAGGACATGGAAGTGAGCATAGAGTGCCATCCTAAGCCAAGCACGCTGCTGTTGCTTTGTGACTGTGCCTGCTTAGTTCGGCTTGGCAGGGTGAACGCAGGGCGCGAACGGGGAGCCCGGGAAAGCAAGGCCCAAGAGGCACTAGCTCTCCCGCAGCTCTTCATCTTTGAAGTGACAGAGCGAAAGCCCAAAGCCTTGCTGTGAAGCAGCAGCGAAGGGCAGTTTGTGCCAGCTGAAAACCTCTACAAACGTGTAGCAGTAGTTGCTAAATCAGAGTCGGATCTGTAGGCTGCTGTGGCTGCCTGCCTTAGCCTACTCTTCCCAGGACAGAGGGAGAGCCCCGCATAGAGCGAAAGCCTCTTTGCCCGGGCATCCCTTCTGGGAAGGCCCAGCTTTCTTTGGGAAATCAAAGTCAGGTCTGAGGGACGCTGCTGCTGCTTGCTTGAGCTGGTCTCCCCTGCACGTTGTAATAAACCCGCATGGAGCGAAATCCTCTATGCGCAGGCATCCTCTCTGGGAAAGCGTAGCATTTGTTGGGAAATCAGAATCGGGTTTGTGGGAAGCTGCTGCTTCTTGCCGGAGCTAGTCTGCTCAGGACAGTGGAAGATACCCGCATGGAGCGAAATTCTCTTCCACCTAGCATCCCCTCTGCCTGAGAGAGAAGCGTGGTTGCACCTCTGGAAAGGACCTTAAGGAAAGGGACACGTCTGTCACCGTGTTCCCCAAAGGCAAGTATGAGGAAGGTGCAGAACGCTGCAACGGGCGAATAGAATGAGCCGTTGGATTTATGTCAGAAAACGGTGCGAAGGAGGAGAGAAGGCTCTGGCAGGTGCAGCAGGCCGGTGGCAAGACAAGTGTCACCAGTTCCCTGTGCAGAGACATGGAGGCAGGGCTGCTAACAGACACGAGAGGACGACAAGGGCAGGCACGCGTGCTCCATACTGACGGAGCAGTCTGGGCAGAAGGCAGGCCTGTCCTGTGTCTCTGGTCCCAAGGGGACAGCGTCTCCTTGAACACCTGTGCCTAGGGCAGACTTGGGCTTGCCACCAGGCCCCATAGCCGCAACTCGCAGCAACAGCTCCCTGGAGGACCGGGCAGTCCGATGCCGTCTTCCTCCAAGATGTGACAACGTTGGTGGTGGCAGGGCGTGTGCCCGGGAAAGAATGGGGACAGTGTGCAGGGTTCATGTCCACTCCCTCTCCTGTGGGGAAGGCACTGGCCTAGTCCCCGATTCCGCCTGAGCGCCAGTAGAAAAGGCCTAGCCTGCCTATGCCAGGACATGGAAGTGAGCATAGAGTGCCATCCTAAGCCACGCACGCTGCTGTTGCTTTGTGACTGTGCCTGCTTAGTTCGGCTTGGAAGGGTGAACGCAGGGCGCGAACAGGGAGCCCGGGAAAGCAAGGCCCAAGAGGCACTAGCTCTCCCGCAGCTCTTCATCTTTGAAGTGACAGAGCGAACGCCCAAAGCCTTGCTGTGAAGCAGCAGCGAAGGGCAGTTCGTGCCAGCTGAAAACCTCTACAAACGTGTAGCAGTAGTTGCTAAATCAGAGTCGGATCTGTAGGCTGCTGTGGCTGCCTGCCTTAGCCTACTCTTCCCAGGACAGAGGGAGAGCCCCGCATAGAGCGAAAGCCTCTTTGGCCGGGCATCCCTTCTGGGAAGGCCCAGCTTTCTTTGGGAAATCAAAGTCAGGTCTGAGGGACGCTGCTGCTGCTTGCTTGAGCTGGTCTCCCCTGCACGTTGTAATAAACCCGCATGGAGCGAAATCCTCTATGCGCAGGCATCCTCTCTGGGAAAGCGTAGCATTTGTTGGGAAATCAGAATCCGGTTTGTGGGAAGCTGCTGCTTCTTGCCGGAGCTAGTCTGCTCAGGACAGTGGAAGATACCCGCATGGAGCGAAATTCCCTTCCACCTAGCATCCCCTCTGCCTGAGAGAGAAGCGTGGTTGCACCTCTGGAAAGGACCTTAAGGAAAGGGACACGTCTGTCACCGTGTTCCCCAAAGGCAAGTATGAGGAAGGTGCAGAACGCTGCAACGGGCGAATAGAACGAGCCGTTGGCTTTATGTCAGAAAACGGTGCGAAGCAGGAGAGAAGGCTCTGGCAGGTGCAGCAGGCCCGTGGCAAGACAAGTGTCACCAGTTCCCTGTGCAGAGCCATGGAGGCCAGGCTGCTAACAGACAAGAGAGGACGACTAGGGCAGGTATGCGTGCTCCATACTGAGGGAGCAGTCTGGGCAGAAGGCAGGCCTGTCCTGTGTCTCTGGTCCTAAGGGGACAGCGTCTCCTTGAACACCTGTGCCTAGGGCAGACTTGGGCTTGCCACCAGGCCCCATAGCCGCAACTCACAGCAACAGCACCCTGGAGGAACGGGCAGTCCGATGCCGTCTTCCTCCAAGATGTGACAACGTTGGTGGTGGCAGGGCGTGTGCCCGGGAAAGAATGGGGACAGTGTGCAGGGTTCATGTCCACTCCCTCTCCTGTGGGGAAGGCACTGGCCTAGTCGCCGATTCCGCCTGAGCGCCAGTAGAAAAGGCCTAGCCTGCCTATGCCAGGACATGGAAGTGAGCATAGAGTGCCATCCTAAGCCACGCACGCTGCTGTTGCTTTGTGACTGTGCCTGCTTAGTTCGGCTTGGCAGGGTGAACGCAGGGCGCGAACAGGGAGCCCGGGAAAGCAAGGCCCAAGAGGCACTAGCTCTCCCGCAGCTCTTCATCTTTGAAGTGACAGAGCGAACGCCCAAAGCCTTGCTGTGAAGCAGCAGCGAAGGGCAGTTCGTGCCAGCTGAAAACCTCTACAAACGTGTAGCAGTAGTTGCTAAATCAGAGTCGGATCTGTAGGCTGCTGTGTCTGCCTGCCTTAGCCTACTCTTCCCAGGACAGAGGGAGAGCCCCGCATAGAGCGAAAGCCTCTTTGGCCGGGCATCCCTTCTGGGAAGGCCCAGCTTTCTTTGGGAAATCAAAGTCAGGTCTGAGGGACGCTGCTGCTGCTTGCTTGAGATGGTCTCCCCTGCACGTTGTAATAAACCCGCATGGAGCGAAATCCTCTATGCGCAGGCATCCTCTCTGGGAAAGCATAGCATTTGTTGGGAAATCAAAATCGGGTTTGTGGGAAGCTGCTGCTTCTTGCCGGAGCTAGTCTGCTCAGGACAGTGGAAGATACCCGCATGGAGCGAAATTCTCTTTCACCTAGCATCCCCTCTGCCTGAGAGAGAAGCGTGGTTGCACCTCTGGAAAGGACCTTAAGGAAAGGGACACGTCTGTCACCGTGTTCCCCAAAGGCAAGTATGAGGAATGTGCAGAACGCTGCAACGGGCGAATAGAACGAGCCGTTGGCTTTATGTCAGAAAACGATGCGAAGCAGGAGAGAAGGCACTGGCAGGTGCAGCGGGACGGTTGCAAGACAAGTGTCACCAGTTCCCTGTCAGAGCCATGGAGGCCAGGCTGCTAAGGAGACACGAGAGGAAGACTAGGGCAGGCACGCGTGCTCCACTCTAAGGGAGGAGTCTGGGCAGAAGGCAGGCCTGTCCTGTGTCTCTGGTCCCAAGGGGACAGCGTCTCCTTGAACACCTGTGCCTAGGGCAGACTTGGGCTTGCCACCAGGCCCCATAGCCGCAACTCGCAGCAACAGCTCCCTGGAGGACCGGGCAGTCCGATGCCGTCTTCCTCCAAGATGTGACAACGTTGGTGGTGGCAGGGCGTGTGCCGGGGAAGGAATGGGGACAGTGTGCAGGGTTCATGTCCACTCCCTCTCCTGTGGGGAAGGCACTGGCCTAGTCCCCGATTCCGCCTGAGCGCCAGTAGAAAAGGCCTAGCCTGCCTATGCCAGGACATGGAAGTGAGCATAGAGTGCCATCCTAAGCCACGCACGCTGCTGTTGCTTTGTGACTGTGCCTGCTTAGTTCGGCTTGGAAGGGTGAACGCGGGGCGCGAACACGGAGCCCGGGAAATCAAGGCCCAAGAGGCACTAGCTCTCCCGCAGCTCTTCATCTTTGAAGTGACAGAGCGAACGCCCAAAGCCTTGCTGTGAAGCAGCAGCGAAGGGCAGTTCGTGCCAGCTGAAAACCTCTACAAACGTGTAGCAGTAGTTGCTAAATCAGAGTCGGATCTGTAGGCTGCTGTGGCTGCCTGCCTTAGCCTACTCTTCCCAGGACAGAGGGAGAGCCCCGCATAGAGCGAAAGCCTCTTTGCCCGGGCATCCCTTCTGGGAAGGCCCAGCTTTCTTTGGGAAAGCAAAGTCAGGTCTGAGGGACGCTGCTGCTGCTTGCTTGAGCTGGTCTCCCCTGCACTTTGTAATAAACCCGCATGGAGCGAAATCCTCTATGCGCAGGCATCCTCTCTGGAAAAGCATAGCATTTGTTGGGATATCAGAATCGGGTTTGTGGGAAGCTGCTTCTTCTTGCCGGAGCTAGTCTGCTCAGGACAGTGGAAGATACCCGCATGGAGCGAAATTCTCTTTCACCTAGCATCCCCTCTGCCTGAGAGAGAAGCGTGGTTGCACCTCTGGAAAGGACCTTAAGGAAAGGGACACGTCTGTCACCGTGTTCCCCAAAGGCAAGTATGAGGAATGTGCAGAATGCTGCAACGGGCGAATAGAACGAGCCGTTGGCTTTATGTCAGAAAACGATGCGAATCAGGAGAGAAGACACTGGCAGGTGCAGCGGGACGGTTGCAAGACAAGTGTCACCAGTTCCCTGTCAGAGCCATGGAGGCCAGGCTGCTAAGGAGACACGAGAGGAAGACTAGGGCAGGCACGCGTGCTCCACTCTAAGGGAGGAGTCTGGGCAGAAGGCAGGCCTGTCCTGTGTCTCTGGTCCCAAGGGGACAGCGTCTCCTTGAACACCTGTGCCTAGGGCAGACTTGGGCTTGCCACCAGGCCCAATAGCCGCAACTCGCAGCAACAGCTCCCTGGAGGACCGGGCAGTCCGATGCCGTCTTCCTCCAAGATGTGACAACGTTGGTGGTGGCAGGGCGTGTGCCGGGGAAGGAATGGGGACAGTGTGCAGGGTTCATGTCCACTCCCTCTCCTGTGGGGAAGGCACTGGCCTAGTCCCCGATTCCGCCTGAGCGCCAGTAGAAAAGGCCTAGCCTGCCTATGCCAGGACATGGAAGTGAGCATAGAGTGCCATCCTAAGCCACGCACGCTGCTGTTGCTTTGTGACTGTGCCTGCTTAGTTCGGCTTGGAAGGGTGAACGCGGGGCGCGAACACGGAGCCCGGGAAATCAAGGCCCAAGAGGCACTAGCTCTCCCGCAGCTCTTCATCTTTGAAGTGACAGAGCGAACGCCCAAAGCCTTGCTGTGAAGCAGCAGCGAAGGGCAGTTCGTGCCAGCTGAAAACCTCTACAAACGTGTAGCAGTAGTTGCTAAATCAGAGTCGGATCTGTAGGCTGCTCTGGCTGCCTGCCTTAGCCCTCTATTCCCAGGACAGAGGGAGAGCCCCGCATAGAGCGAAAGCCTCTTTGCCCGGGCATCCCTTCTGGGAAGGCCCAGCTTTCTTTGGGAAAGCAAAGTCAGGTCTGAGGGACGCTGCTGCTGCTTGCTTGAGCTGGTCTCCCCTGCACTTTGTAATAAACCCGCATGGAGCGAAATCCTCTATGCGCAGGCATCCTCTCTGGAAAAGCATAGCATTTGTTGGGATATCAGAATCGGGTTTGTGGGAAGCTGCTTCTTCTTGCCGGAGCTAGTCTGCTCAGGACAGTGGAAGATACCCGCATGGAGCGAAATTCTCTTTCACCTAGCATCCCCTCTGCCTGAGAGAGAAGCGTGGTTGCACCTCTGGAAAGGACCTTAAGGAAAGGGACACGTCTGTCACCGTGTTCCCCAAAGGCAAGTATGAGGAATGTGCAGAATGCTGCAACGGGCGAATAGAACGAGCCGTTGGCTTTATGTCAGAAAACGATGCGAATCAGGAGAGAAGACACTGGCAGGTGCAGCGGGACGGTTGCAAGACAAGTGTCACCAGTTCCCTGTCAGAGCCATGGAGGCCAGGCTGCTAAGGAGACACGAGAGGAAGACTAGGGCAGGCACGCGTGCTCCACTCTAAGGGAGGAGTCTGGGCAGAAGGCAGGCCTGTCCTGTGTCTCTGGTCCCAAGGGGACAGCGTCTCCTTGAACACCTGTGCCTAGGGCAGACTTGGGCTTGCCACCAGGCCCCATAGCCGCAACTCGCAGCAACAGCTCCCTGGAGGACCGGGCAGTCCGATGCCGTCTTCCTCCAAGATGTGACAACGTTGGTGGTGGCAGGGCGTGTGCCGGGGAAGGAATGGGGACAGTGTGCAGGGTTCATGTCCACTCCCTCTCCTGTGGGGAAGGCACTGGCCTAGTCCCCGATTCCGCCTGAGCGCCAGTAGAAAAGGCCTAGCCTGCCTATGCCAGGACATGGAAGTGAGCATAGAGTGCCATCCTAAGCCACGCACGCTGCTGTTGCTTTGTGACTGTGCCTGCTTAGTTCGGCTTGGCAGGGTGAACGCGGGGCGCGAACACGGAGCCCGGGAAATCAAGGCCCAAGAGGCACTAGCTCTCCCGCAGCTCTTCATCTTTGAAGTGACAGAGCGAACGCCCAAAGCCTTGCTGTGAAGCAGCAGCGAAGGGTAGTTCGTGCCAGCTGAAAACCTCTACAAACGTGTAGCAGTAGTTGCTAAATCAGAGTCGGATCTGTAGGCTGCTGTGGCTGCTTGCCTTAGCCCTCTATTCCCAGGACAGAGGGAGAGCCCCGCATAGAGCGAAAGCCTCTTTGCCCGGGCATCCCTTCTGGGAAGGCCCAGCTTTCTTTTGGAAAGCAAAGTCAGGTCTGAGGGACGCTGCTGCTGCTTGCTTGAGCTGGTCTCCCCTGCACGTTGTAATAAACCCGCATGGAGCGAAATCCTCTATGCGCAGGCATCCTCTCTAGGAAAGCATAGCATTTGTTGGGAAATCAGAATCGGGTTTGTAGGAAGCTGCTGCTTCTTGCCGGAGCTAGTCTGCTCAGGACAGTGGAAGATACCCGCATGGAGCGAAATTCTCTTTCACCTAGCATCCCCTCTGCCTGAGAGAGAAGCGTGGTTGCACCTCTGGAAAGGACCTTAAGGAAAGGGACACGTCTGTCACCGTGTTCCCCAAAGGCAAGTATGAGGAATGTGCAGAACGCTGCAACGGGCGAATAGAACGAGCCGTTGGCTTTATGTCAGAAAACGATGCGAAGCAGGAGAGAAGACACTGGCAGGTGCAGCGGGACGGTTGCAAGACAAGTGTCACCAGTTCCCTGTCAGGGCCATGGAGGAGGGTGCTAAGGAGACACGAGAGGAAGACTAGGGCAGGCACGCGTGCTCCACTCTATGGGAGGAGTCTGGGCAGAAGGCAGGCCTGTCCTGTGTCTCTGGTCCCAAGGGGACAGCATCTCCTTGAACACCTGTGCCTAGGGCAGACTTGGGCTTGCCACCAGGCCCCATAGCCGCAACTCGCAGCAACAGCTCCCTGGAGGACCGGGCAGTCCGATGCCGTCTTCCTCCAAGATGTGACAACGTTGGTGGTGGCAGGGCGTGTGCCGGGGAAGGAATGGGGACAGTGTGCAGGGTTCATGTCCACTCCCTCTCCTGTGGGGAAGGCACTGGCCTAGTCCCCGATTCCGCCTGAGCGCCAGTAGAAAAGGCCTAGCCTGCCTATGCCAGGACATGGAAGTGAGCATAGAGTGCCATCCTAAGCCACGCACGCTGCTGTTGCTTTGTGACTGTGCCTGCTTAGTTCGGCTTGGCAGGGTGAACGCAGGGCGCGAACAGGGAGCCCGGGAAAGCAAGGCCCAAGAGGCACTAGCTCTCCCGCAGCTCTTCATCTTTGAAGTGACAGAGCGAACGCCCAAAGCCTTGCTGTGAAGCAGCAGCGAAGGGCAGTTCGTGCCAGCTGAAAACCTCTACAAACGTGTAGCAGTAGTTGCTAAATCAGAGTCGGATCTGTAGGCTGCTGTGGCTGCCTGCCTTAGCCTACTCTTCCCAGGACAGAGGGAGAGCCCCGCATAGAGCGAAAGCCTCATTGCCCGGGCATCCCTTCTGGGAAGGCCCAGCTTTCTTTGGGAAATCAAAGTCAGGTCTGAGGGACGCTGCTGCTGCTTGCTTGAGCTGGTCTCCCCTGCACGTTGTAATAAACCCGCATGGAGCGAAATCCTCTATGCGCAGGCATCCTCTCTGGGAAAGCGTAGCATTTGTTGGGAAATCAGAATCGGGTTTGTGGGAAGCTGCTGCTTCTTGCCGGAGCTAGTCTGCTCAGGACAGTGGAAGATACCCGCATGGAGCGAAATTCTCTTTCACCTAGCATCCCCTCTGCCTGAGAGAGAAGCGTGGTTGCACCTCTGGAAAGGACCTTAAGGAAAGGGACACGTCTGTCACCGTGTTCCCCAAAGGCAAGTATGAGGAAGGTGCAGAGCGCTGCAACGGGCGAATAGAACGAGCCGTTGGCTTTATGTCAGAAAACGGTGCGAAGCAGGAGAGAAGGCTCTGGCAGGTGCAGCAGGCCGGTGGCAAGACAAGTGTCACCAGTTCCCTGTGCAGAGACATGGAGGCAGGGCTGCAAACAGACACGAGAGGACGACTAGGGCAGACACGCGTGCTCCATACTGACGGAGCAGTCTGGGCAGAAGGCAGGCCTGTCCTGTGTCTCTGGTCCCAAGGGGACAGCGTCTCCTTGAACACCTGTGCCAAGGGCAGACTTGGGCTTGCCACCAGGCCCCATAGCCGCAACTCGCAGCAACAGCTCCCTGGAGGACCGGGCAGTCCGATGCCGTCTTCCTCCAAGATGTGACAACGTTGGTGGTGGCAGGGCGTGTGCCGGGGAAGGAATGGGGACAGTGTGCAGGGTTCATGTCCACTCCCTCTCCTGTGGGGAAGGCACTGGCCTAGTCCCCGATTCCGCCTGAGCGCCAGTAGAAAAGGCCTAGCCTGCCTATGCCAGGACATGGAAGTGAGCATAGAGTGCCATCCTAAGCCACGCACGCTGCTGTTGCTTTGTGACTGTGCCTGCTTAGTTCGGCTTGGCAGGGTGAACGCAGGGCGCGAACAGGGAGCCCGGGAAAGCAAGGCCCAAGAGGCACTAGCTCTCCCGCAGCTCTTCATCTTTGAAGTGACAGAGCGAACGCCCAAAGCCCTGCTGTGAAGCAGCAGCGAAGGGCAGTTCGTGCCAGCTGAAAACCTCTACAAACGTGTAGCAGTAGTTGCTAAATCAGAGTCGGATCTGTAGGCTGCTGTGGCTGCCTGCCTTAGCCTACTCTTCCCAGGACAGAGGGAGAGCCCCGCATAGAGCGAAAGCCTCTTTGCCCGGGCATCCCTTCTGGGAAGGCCCAGCTTTCTTTGGGAAATCAAAGTCAGGTCTGAGGGACGCTGCTGCTGCTTGCTTGAGCTGGTCTCCCCTGCACGTTGTAATAAACCCAAATGGAGCGAAATCCTCTATGCGCAGGCATCCTCTCTGGGAAAGCGTAGCATTTGTTGGGAAATCAGAATCGGGTTTGTGGGAAGCTGCTGCTTCTTGCCGGAGCTAGTCTGCTCAGGACAGTGGAAGATACCCGCATGGAGCGAAATTCTCTTTCACCTAGCATCCCCTCTGCCTGAGAGAGAAGCGTGGTTGCACCTCTGGAAAGGACCTTAAGGAAAGGGACACGTCTGTCACCGTGTTCCCCAAAGGCAAGTATGAGGAAGGTGCAGAACGCTGCAACGGGCGAATAGAACGAGCCGTTGGCTTTATGTCAGAAAACGGTGCGAAGCAGGAGAGAAGGCACTGGCAGGTGCAGTGGGACGGTTGCAAGACAAGTGTCACCAGTTCCCTGTCAGGGCCATGGAGGAGGGTGCTAAGGAGACACGAGAGGAAGACTAGGGCAGGCACGCGTGCTCCACTCTAAGGGAGGAGTCTGGGCAGAAGGCAGGCCTGTCCTGTGTCTCTGGTCCCAAGGGGACTGCGTCTCCTTGAACACCTGTGCCTAGGGCAGACTTGGGCTTGCCACCAGGCCCCATAGCCGCAACTCGCAGCAACAGCTCCCTGGAGGACCGGGCAGTCCGATGCCGTCTTCCTCCAAGATGTGACAACGTTGGTGGTGGCAGGGCGTGTGCCGGGGAAGGAATGGGGACAGTGTGCAGGGTTCATGTCCACTCCCTCTCCTGTGGGGAAGGCACTGGCCTAGTCCCCGATTCCGCCTGAGCGCCAGTACAAAAGGCCTAGCCTGCCTATGCCAGGACATGGAAGTGAGCATAGAGTGCCATCCTAAGCCAAGCACGCTGCTGTTGCTTTGTGACTGTGCCTGCTTAGTTCGGCTTGGCAGGGTGAACGTAGGGCGCGAACAGGGAGCCCGGGAAAGCAAGGCCCAAGAGGCACTAGCTCTCCCGCAGCTCTTCATCTTTGAAGTGACAGAGCGAACGCCCAAAGCCTTGCTGTGAAGCAGCAGCGAAGGGCAGTTCGTGCCAGCTGAAAACCTCTACAAACGTGTAGCAGTAGTTGCTAAATCAGAGTCGGATCTGTAGGCTGCTGTGGCTGCCTGCCTTAGCCTACTCTTCCCAGGACAGAGGGAGAGCCCCGCATAGAGCGAAAGCCTCTTTGCCCGGGCATCCCTTCTGGGAAGGCCCAGCTTTCTTTGGGAAATCAAAGTCAGGTCTGAGGGACGCTGCTGCTGCTTGCTTGAGCTGGTCTCCCCTGCACGTTGTAATAAACCCGCATGGAGCGAAATCCTCTATGCGCAGGCATCCTCTCTGGGAAAGCATAGCATTTGTTGGGAAATCAGAATCGGGTTTGTGGGAAGCTGCTGCTTCTTGCCGGAGCTAGTCTGCTCAGGACAGTGGAAGATACCCGGATGGAGCGAAATTCTCTTCCACCTAGCATCCCCTCTGCCTGAGAGAGAAGCGTGGTTGCACCTCTGGAAAGGACCTTAAGGAAAGGGACACGTCTGTCACCGTGTTCCCCAAAGGCAAGTATGAGGAAGGTGCAGAACGCTGCAACGGGCGAATAGAACGAGCCGTTGGCTTTATGTCAGAAAACGGTGCGAAGCAGGAGAGAAGGCTCTGGCAGGTGCAGCAGGCCGGTGGCAAGACAAGTGTCACCAGTTCCCTGTGCAGAGACATGGAGGCAGGGCTGCTAACAGACACGAGATGACGACTAGGGCAGGCACGCGTGCTCCATACTGACGGAGCAGTCTGGGCAGAAGGCAGGCCTGTCCTGTGTCTCTGGTCCCAAGGGGACAGCGTCTCCTTGAACACCTGTGCCTAGGGCAGACTTGGGCTTGCCACCAGGCCCCATAGCCGCAACTCGCAGCAACAGCTCCCTGGAGGACCGGGCAGTCCGATGCCGTCTTCCTCCAAGATGTGACAACGTTGGTGGTGGCAGGGCGTGTGCCCGGGAAGGAATGGGGACAGTGTGCAGGGTTCATGTCCACTCCCTCTCCTGTGGGGAAGGCACTGGCCTAGTCCCCGATTCCGCCTGAGCGCCAGTAGAAAAGGCCTAGCCTGCCTATGCCAGGACATGGAAGTGAGCATAGAGTGCCATCCTAAGCCACGCACGCTGCTGTTGCTTTGTGACTGTGCCTGCTTAGTTCGGCTTGGCAGGGTGAACGCAGGGCGCGAACAGGGAGCCCGGGAAAGCAAGGCCCAAGAGGCACTAGCTCTCCCGCAGCTCTTCATCTTTGAAGTGACAGAGCGAACGCCCAAAGCCTTGCTGTGAAGCAGCAGCGAAGGGCAGTTCGTGCCAGCTGAAAACCTCTACAAACGTGTAGCAGTAGTTGCTAAATCAGAGTCGGATCTGTAGGCTGCTGTGGCTGCCTGCCTTAGCCTACTCTTCCCAGGACAGAGGGAGAGCCCCGCATAGAGCGAAAGCCTCTTTGCCCGGGCATCCCTTCTGGGAAGGCCCAGCTTCCTTTGGGAAATCAAAGTCAGGTCTGAGGGACGCTGCTGCTGCTTGCTTGAGCTGGTCTCCCGTGCACGTTGTAATAATCCCGCATGGAGCGAAATCCTCTATGCGCAGGCATCCTCTCTGGGAAAGCATAGCATTTGTTGGGAAATCAGAATCGGGTTTGTGGGAAGCTGCTGCTTCTTGCCGGAGCTAGTCTGCTCAGGACAGTGGAAGATACCCGCATGGAGCGAAATTCTCTTTCACCTAGCATCCCCTCTGCCTGAGAGAGAAGCGTGGTTGCACCTCTGGAAAGGACCTTAAGGAAAGGGACACGTCTGTCACCGTGTTCCCCAAAGGCAAGTATGAGGAATGTGCAGAACGCTGCAACGGGCGAATAGAACGAGCCGTTGGCTTTATGTCAGAAAACGATGCGAAGCAGGAGAGAAGACACTGGCAGGTGGAGCGGGACGGTTGCAAGACAAGTGTCACCAGTTCCCTGTCAGGGCCATGGAGGAGGGTGCTAAGGAGACACGAGAGGAAGACTAGGGCAGGCACGCGTGCTCCACTCTAAGGGAGGAGTCTGGGCAGAAGGCAGGCCTGTCCTGTGTCTCTGGTCCCAAGGGGACAGCATCTCCTTGAACACCTGTGCCTAGGGCAGACTTGGGCTTGCCACCAGGCCCCATAGCCGCAACTCGCAGCAACAGCTCCCTGGAGGACCGGGCAGTCCGATGCCGTCTTCCTCCAAGATGTGACAACGTTGGTGGTGGCAGGGCGTGTGCCGGGGAAGGAATGGGGACAGTGTGCAGGGTTCATGTCCACTCCCTCTCCTGTGGGGAAGGCACTGGCCTAGTCCCCGATTCCGCCTGAGCGCCAGTAGAAAAGGCCTAGCCTGCCTATGCCAGGACATGGAAGTGAGCATAGAGTGCCATCCTAAGCCACGCACGCTGCTGTTGCTTTGTGACTGTGCCTGCTTAGTTCGGCTTGGCAGGGTGAACGCAGGGCGCGAACGGGGAGCCCGGGAAAGCAAGGCCCAAGAGGCACTAGCTCTCCCGCAGCTCTTCATCTTTGAAGTGACAGAGCGAACGCCCAAAGCCTTGCTGTGAAGCAGCAGCGAAGGGCAGTTCGTGCCAGCTGAAAACCTCTACAAACGTGTAGCAGTAGTTGCTAAATCAGAGTCGGATCTGTAGGCTGCTGTGGCTGCCTGCCTTAGCCTACTCTTCCCAGGACAGAGGGAGAGCCCCGCATAGAGCGAAAGCCTCTTTGGCCGGGCATCCCTTCTGGGAAGGCCCAGCTTTCTTTGGGAAATCAAAGTCAGGTCTGAGGGACGCTGCTGCTGCTTGCTTGAGCTGGTCTCCCCTGCACGTTGTAATAAACCCGCATGGAGCGAAATCCTCTATGCGCAGGCATCCTCTCTGGGAAAGCGTAGCATTTGTTGGGAAATCAGAATCGGGTTTGTGGGAAGCTGCTGCTTCTTGCCGGAGCTAGTCTGCTCAGGACAGTGGAAGATACCCGCATGGAGCGAAATTCTCTTTCACCTAGCATCCCCTCTGCCTGAGAGAGAAGCGTGGTTGCACATCTGGAAAGGACCTTAAGGAAAGGGTTACGTCTGTCACCGTGTTCCCCAAAGGCAAGTATGAGGAAGGTGCAGAACGCTGCAACGGGCGAATAGAACGAGCCGATGGCTTTATGTCAGAAAACGGTGCGAAGCAGGAAAGAAGGCTCTGGCAGGTGCAGCAGGCCCGTGGCAAGACAAGTGTCACCAGTTCCCTGTGCAGAGCCATGGAGGCCAGGCTGCTAACAGACAAGAGAGGACGACTAGGGCAGGTATGCGTGCTCCATACTGAGGGAGCAGTCTGGGCAGAAGGCAGGCCTGTCCTGTGTCTCTGGTCCCAAGGGGACAGCGTATCCTTGAACACCTGTGCCTAGGGCAGACTTGGGCTTGACACCAGGCCCCATAGCCGCAACTCACAGCAACAGCACCCTGGAGGAACGGGCAGTCCGATGCCGTCTTCCTCCAAGATGTGACAACGTTGGTGGTGGCAGGGCGTGTGCCCGGGAAAGAATGGGGACAGTGTGCAGGGTTCATGTCCACTCCCTCTCCTGTGGGGAAGGCACTGGCCTAGTCCCCGATTCCGCCTGAGCGCCAGTAGAAAAGGCCTAGCCTGCCTATGCCAGGACATGGAAGTGAGCATAGAGTGCCATCCTAAGCCACGCACGCTGCTGTTGCTTTGTGACTGTGCCTGCTTAGTTCGGCTTGGCAGGGTGAACGCTGGGCGCGAACAGGGAGCCCGGGAAAGCAAGGCCCAAGAGGCACTAGCTCTCCCGCAGCTCTTCATCTTTGAAGTGACAGAGCGAACGCCCAAAGCCTTGCTGTGAAGCAGCAGCGAAGGGCAGTTCGTGCCAGCTGAAAACCTCTACAAACGTGTAGCAGTAGTTGCTAAATCAGAGTCGGATCTGTAGGCTGCTGTGGCTGCCTGCCTTAGCCTACTCTTCCCAGGACAGAGGGAGAGCCCCGCATAGAGCGAAAGCCTCTTTGCCCGGGCATCCCTTCTGGGAAGGCCCAGCTTTCTTTGGGAAATCAAAGTCAGGTCTGAGGGACGCTGCTGCTGCTTGCTTGAGCTGGTCTCCCCTGCACGTTGTAATAAACCCGCATGGAGCGAAATCCTCTATGCGCAGGCATCCTCTCTGGGAAAGCATAGCATTTGTTGGGAAATCAGAATCGGGTTTGTGGGAAGCTGCTGCTTCTTGCCGGAGCTAGTCTGCTCAGGACAGTGGAAGATACCCGCATGGAGCGAAATTCTCTTTCACCTAGCATCCCCTCTGCCTGAGAGAGAAGCGTGGTTGCACCTCTGGAAAGGACCTTAAGGAAAGGGACACGTCTGTCACCGTGTTCCCCAAAGGCAAGTATGAGGAATGTGCAGAACGCTGCAACGGGCGAATAGAACGAGCCGTTGGCTTTATGTCAGAAAACGATGCGAAGCAGGAGAGAAGACACTGGCAGGTGCAGCGGGACGGTTGCAAGACAAGTGTCACCAGTTCCCTGTCAGAGCCATGGAGGCCAGGCTGCTAAGGAGACACGAGAGGAAGACTAGGGCAGGCACGCGTGCTCCACTCTAAGGGAGGAGTCTGGGCAGAAGGCAGGCCTGTCCTGTGTCTCTGGTCCCAAGGGGACAGCGTCTCCTTGAACACCTGTGCCTAGGGCAGACTTGGGCTTGCCACCTAGCCCCATAGCCGCAACTCGCAGCAACAGCTCCCTGGAGGACCGGGCAGTCCGATGCCGTCTTCCTCCAAGATGTGACAACGTTGGTGGTGGCAGGGCGTGTGCCGGGGAAGGAATGGGGACAGTGTGCAGGGTTCATGTCCACTCCCTCTCCTGTGGGGAAGGCACTGGCCTAGTCCCCGATTCCGCCTGAGCGCCAGTAGAAAAGGCCTAGCCTGCCTATGCCAGGACATGGAAGTGAGCATAGAGTGCCATCCTAAGCCACGCACGCTGCTGTTGCTTTGTGACTGTGCCTGCTTAGTTCGGCTTGGAAGGGTGAACGCGGGGCGCGAACACGGAGCCCGGGAAATCAAGGCCCAAGAGGCACTAGCTCTCCCGCAGCTCTTCATCTTTGAAGTGACAGAGCGAACGCCCAAAGCCTTGCTGTGAAGCAGCAGCGAAGGGCAGTTCGTGCCAGCTGAAAACCTCTACAAACGTGTAGCAGTAGTTGCTAAATCAGAGTCGGATCTGTAGGCTGCTCTGGCTGCCTGCCTTAGCCCACTATTCCCAGGACAGAGGGAGAGCCCCGCATAGAGCGAAAGCCTCTTTGCCCGGGCATCCCTTCTGGGAAGGCCCAGCTTTCTTTGGGAAAGCAAAGTCAGGTCTGAGGGACGCTGCTGCTGCTTGCTTGAGCTGGTCTCCCGTGCACGTTGTAATAATCCCGCATGGAGCGAAATCCTCTATGCGCAGGCATCCTCTCTGGGAAAGCATAGCATTTGTTGGGATATCAGAATCGGGTTTGTGGGAAGCTGCTTCTTCTTGCCGGAGCTAGTCTGCTCAGGACAGTGGAAGATACCCGCATGGAGCGAAATTCTCTTTCACCTAGCATCCCCTCTGCCTGAGAGAGAAGCGTGGTTGCACCTCTGGAAAGGACCTTAAGGAAAGGGATACGTCTGTCACCGTGTTCCCCAAAGGCAAGTATGAGGAATGTGCAGAACGCTGCAACGGGCGAATAGAACGAGCCGTTGGCTTTATGTCAGAAAACGATGCGAATCAGGAGAGAAGACACTGGCAGGTGCAGCGGGACGGTTGCAAGACAAGTGTCACCAGTTCCCTGTCAGAGCCATGGAGGCCAGGCTGCTAAGGAGACACGAGAGGAAGACTAGGGCAGGCACGCGTGCTCCACTCTAAGGGAGGAGTCTGGGCAGAAGGCAGGCCTGTCCTGTGTCTCTGGTCCCAAGGGGACAGCGTCTCCTTGAACACCTGTGCCTAGGGCAGACTTGGGCTTGCCACCAGGCCCCATAGCCGCAACTCGCAGCAACAGCTCCCTGGAGGACCGGGCAGCCCGATGCCGTCTTCCTCCAAGATGTGACAACGTTGGTGGTGGCAGGGCGTGTGCCGGGGAAGGAATGGGGACAGTGTGCAGGGTTCATGTCCACTCCCTCTCCTGTGGGGAAGGCACTGGCCTAGTCCCCGATTCCGCCTGAGCGCCAGTAGAAAAGGCCTAGCCTGCCTATGCCAGGACATGGAAGTGAGCATAGAGTGCCATCCTAAGCCACGCACGCTGCTGTTGCTTTGTGACTGTGCCTGCTTAGTTCGGCTTGGCAGGGTGAACGCGGGGCGCGAACACGGAGCCCGGGAAATCAAGGCCCAAGAGGCACTAGCTCTCCCGCAGCTCTTCATCTTTGAAGTGACAGAGCGAACGCCCAAAGCCTTGCTGTGAAGCAGCAGCGAAGGGTAGTTCGTGCCAGCTGAAAACCTCTACAAACGTGTAGCAGTAGTTGCTAAATCAGAGTCGGATCTGTAGGCTGCTGTGGCTGCCTGCCTTAGCCTACTCTTCCCAGGACAGAGGGAGAGCCCCGCATAGAGCGAAAGCCTCTTTGCCCGGGCATCCCTTCTGGGAAGGCCCAGCTTTCTTTGGGAAATCAAAGTCAGGTCTGAGGGACGCTGCTGCTGCTTGCTTGAGCTGGTCTCCCCTGCACGTTGTAATAAACCCGCATGGAGCGAAATCCTCTATGCGCAGGCATCCTCTCTGGGAAAGCATAGCATTTGTTGGGAAATCAGAATCGGGTTTGTGGGAAGTTGCTGCTTCTTGCCGGAGCTAGTCTGCTCAGGACAGTGGAAGATACCCGCATGGAGCGAAATTCTCTTTCACCTAGCATCCCCTCTGCCTGAGAGAGAAGCGTGGTTGCACCTCTGGAAAGGACCTTAAGGAAAGGGACACGTCTGTCACCGTGTTCCCCAAAGGCAAGTATGAGGAATGTGCAGAACGCTGCAACGGGCGAATAGAACGAGCCGTTGGCTTTATGTCAGAAAACGATGCGAAGCAGGAGAGAAGACACTGGCAGGTGCAGCGGGACGGTTGCAAGACAAGTGTCACCAGTTCCCTGTCAGAGCCATGGAGGCCAGGCTGCTAAGGAGACACGAGAGGAAGACTAGGGCAGGCACGCGTGCTCCACTCTAAGGGAGGAGTCTGGGCAGAAGGCAGGCCTGTCCTGTGTCTCTGGTCCCAAGGGGACAGCGTCTCCTTGAACACCTGTGCCTAGGGCAGACTTGGGCTTGCCACCTAGCCCCATAGCCGCAACTCGCAGCAACAGCTCCCTGGAGGACCGGGCAGTCCGATGCCGTCTTCCTCCAAGATGTGACAACGTTGGTGGTGGCAGGGCGTGTGCCGGGGAAGGAATGGGGACAGTGTGCAGGGTTCATGTCCACTCCCTCTCCTGTGGGGAAGGCACTGGCCTAGTCCCCGATTCCGCCTGAGCGCCAGTAGAAAAGGCCTAGCCTGCCTATGCCAGGACATGGAAGTGAGCATAGAGTGCCATCCTAAGCCACGCACGCTGCTGTTGCTTTGTGACTGTGCCTGCTTAGTTCGGCTTGGAAGGGTGAACGCGGGGCGCGAACACGGAGCCCGGGAAATCAAGGCCCAAGAGGCACTAGCTCTCCCGCAGCTCTTCATCTTTGAAGTGACAGAGCGAACGCCCAAAGCCTTGCTGTGAAGCAGCAGCGAAGGGCAGTTCGTGCCAGCTGAAAACCTCTACAAACGTGTAGCAGTAGTTGCTAAATCAGAGTCGGATCTGTAGGCTGCTCTGGCTGCCTGCCTTAGCCCACTATTCCCAGGACAGAGGGAGAGCCCCGCATAGAGCGAAAGCCTCTTTGCCCGGGCATCCCTTCTGGGAAGGCCCAGCTTTCTTTGGGAAAGCAAAGTCAGGTCTGAGGGACGCTGCTGCTGCTTGCTTGAGCTGGTCTCCCGTGCACGTTGTAATAATCCCGCATGGAGCGAAATCCTCTATGCGCAGGCATCCTCTCTGGGAAAGCATAGCATTTGTTGGGATATCAGAATCGGGTTTGTGGGAAGCTGCTTCTTCTTGCCGGAGCTAGTCTGCTCAGGACAGTGGAAGATACCCGCATGGAGCGAAATTCTCTTTCACCTAGCATCCCCTCTGCCTGAGAGAGAAGCGTGGTTGCACCTCTGGAAAGGACCTTAAGGAAAGGGATACGTCTGTCACCGTGTTCCCCAAAGGCAAGTATGAGGAATGTGCAGAACGCTGCAACGGGCGAATAGAACGAGCCGTTGGCTTTATGTCAGAAAACGATGCGAATCAGGAGAGAAGACACTGGCAGGTGCAGCGGGACGGTTGCAAGACAAGTGTCACCAGTTCCCTGTCAGAGCCATGGAGGCCAGGCTGCTAAGGAGACACGAGAGGAAGACTAGGGCAGGCACGCGTGCTCCACTCTAAGGGAGGAGTCTGGGCAGAAGGCAGGCCTGTCCTGTGTCTCTGGTCCCAAGGGGACAGCGTCTCCTTGAACACCTGTGCCTAGGGCAGACTTGGGCTTGCCACCAGGCCCCATAGCCGCAACTCGCAGCAACAGCTCCCTGGAGGACCGGGCAGCCCGATGCCGTCTTCCTCCAAGATGTGACAACGTTGGTGGTGGCAGGGCGTGTGCCGGGGAAGGAATGGGGACAGTGTGCAGGGTTCATGTCCACTCCCTCTCCTGTGGGGAAGGCACTGGCCTAGTCCCCGATTCCGCCTGAGCGCCAGTAGAAAAGGCCTAGCCTGCCTATGCCAGGACATGGAAGTGAGCATAGAGTGCCATCCTAAGCCACGCACGCTGCTGTTGCTTTGTGACTGTGCCTGCTTAGTTCGGCTTGGCAGGGTGAACGCGGGGCGCGAACACGGAGCCCGGGAAATCAAGGCCCAAGAGGCACTAGCTCTCCCGCAGCTCTTCATCTTTGAAGTGACAGAGCGAACGCCCAAAGCCTTGCTGTGAAGCAGCAGCGAAGGGTAGTTCGTGCCAGCTGAAAACCTCTACAAACGTGTAGCAGTAGTTGCTAAATCAGAGTCGGATCTGTAGGCTGCTGTGGCTGCCTGCCTTAGCCCTCTATTCCCAGGACAGAGGGAGAGCCCCGCATAGAGCGAAAGCCTCTTTGCCCGGGCATCCCTTCTGGGAAGGCCCAGCTTTCTTTGGGAAATCAAAGTCAGGTCTGAGGGACGCTGCTGCTGCTTGCTTGAGCTGGTCTCCCCTGCACGTTGTAATAAACCCGCATGGAGCGAAATCCTCTATGCGCAGGCATCCTCTCTGGGAAAGCATAGCATTTGTTGGGAAATCAGAATCGGGTTTGTAGGAAGCTGCTGCTTCTTGCCGGAGCTAGTCTGCTCAGGACAGTGGAAGATACCCGCATGGAGCGAAATTCTCTTTCACCTAGCATCCCCTCTGCCTGAGAGAGAAGCGTGGTTGCACCTCTGGAAAGGACCTTAAGGAAAGGGACACGTCTGTCACCGTGTTCCCCAAAGGCAAGTATGAGGAAGGTGCAGAACGCTGCAACGGGCGAATAGAACGAGCCGTTGGCTTTATGTCAGAAAACGGTGCGAAGCAGGAGAGAAGGCACTGGCAGGTGCAGCGGGACGGTTGCAAGACAAGTGTCACCAGTTCCCTGTCAGAGCCATGGAGGCCAGGCTGCTAAGGAGACACGAGAGGAAGACTAGGGCAGGCACGCGTGCTCCACACTGAGGGAGGAGTCTGGGCAGAAGGCAGGCCTGTCCTGTGTCTCTGGTCCCAAGGGGACAGCGTCTCCTTGAACACCTGTGCCTAGGGCAGACTTGGGCTTGCCACCAGGCCCCATAGCCGCAACTCGCAGCAACAGCTCCCTGGAGGACCAGGCAGTCCGATGCCGTCTTCCTCCAAGATGTGACAACGTTGGTGGTGGCAGGGCGTGTGCCGGGGAAGGAATGGGGACAGTGTGCAGGGTTCATGTCCACTCCCTCTCCTGTGGGGAAGGCACTGGCCTAGTCCCCGATTCCGCCTGAGCGCCAGTAGAAAAGGCCTAGCCTGCCTATGCCAGGACATGGAAGTGAGCATAGAGTGCCATCCTAAGCCACGCACGCTGCTGTTGCTTTGTGACTGTGCCTGCTTAGTTCGGCTTGGCAGGGTGAACGCAGGGCGCGAACAGGGAGCCCGGGAAAGCAAGGCCCAAGAGGCACTAGCTCTCCCGCAGCTCTTCATCTTTGAAGTGACAGAGCGAACGCCCAAAGCCTTGCTGTGAAGCAGCAGCGAAGGGCAGTTCGTGCCAGCTGAAAACCTCTACAAACGTGTAGCAGTAGTTGCTAAATCAGAGTCGGATCTGTAGGCTGCTGTGGCTGCCTGCCTTAGCCTACTCTTCCCAGGACAGAGGGAGAGCCCCGCATAGAGCGAAAGCCTCTTTGCCCGGGCATCCCTTCTGGGAAGGCCCAGCTTCCTTTGGGAAATCAAAGTCAGGTCTGAGGGACGCTGCTGCTGCTTGCTTGAGCTGGTCTCCCGTGCACGTTGTAATAATCCCGCATGGAGCGAAATCCTCTATGCGCAGGCATCCTCTCTGGGAAAGCATAGCATTTGTTGGGAAATCAGAATCGGGTTTGTGGGAAGCTGCTGCTTCTTGCCGGAGCTAGTCTGCTCAGGACAGTGGAAGATACCCGCATGGAGCGAAATTCTCTTTCACCTAGCATCCCCTCTGCCTGAGAGAGAAGCGTGGTTGCACCTCTGGAAAGGACCTTAAGGAAAGGGACACGTCTGTCACCGTGTTCCCCAAAGGCAAGTATGAGGAATGTGCAGAACGCTGCAACGGGCGAATAGAACGAGCCGTTGGCTTTATGTCAGAAAACGATGCGAAGCAGGAGAGAAGACACTGGCAGGTGCAGCGGGACGGTTGCAAGACAAGTGTCACCAGTTCCCTGTCAGGGCCATGGAGGAGGGTGCTAAGGAGACACGAGAGGAAGACTAGGGCAGGCACGCGTGCTCCACTCTAAGGGAGGAGTCTGGGCAGAAGGCAGGCCTATCCTGTGTCTCTGGTCCCAAGGGGACAGCGTCTCCTTGAACACCTGTGCCTAGGGCAGACTTGGGCTTGCCACCAGGCCCCATAGCCGCAACTCGCAGCAACAGCTCCCTGGAGGACCGGGCAGTCCGATGCCGTCTTCCTCCAAGATGTGACAACGTTGGTGGTGGCAGGGCGTGTGCCGGGGAAGGAATGGGGACAGTGTGCAGGGTTCATGTCCACTCCCTCTCCTGTGGGGAAGGCACTGGCCTAGTCCCCGATTCCGCCTGAGCGCCAGTAGAAAAGGCCTAGCCTGCCTATGCCAGGACATGGAAGTGAGCATAGAGTGCCATCCTAAGCCACGCACGCTGCTGTTGCTGTGACTGTGCCTGCTTAGTTCGGCTTGGCAGGGTGAACGCAGGGCGCGAACAGGGAGCCCGGGAAAGCAAGGCCCAAGAGGCACTAGCTCTCCCGCAGCTCTTCATCTTTGAGTGACAGAGCGAACGCCCAAAGCCTTGCTGTGAAGCAGCAGCGAAGGGCAGTTCGTGCCAGCTGAAAACCTCTACAAACGTGTAGCAGTAGTTGCTAAATCAGAGTCGGATCTGTAGGCTGCTGTGGCTGCCTGCCTTAGCCTACTCTTCCCAGGACAGAGGGAGAGCCCCGCATAGAGCGAAAGCCTCTTTGCCCGGGCATCCCTTCTGGGAAGGCCCAGCTTTCTTTGGGAAATCAAAGTCAGGTCTGAGGGACGCTGCTGCTGCTTGCTTGAGCTGGTCTCCCCTGCACGTTGTAATAAACCCGCATGGAGCGAAATCCTCTATGCGCAGGCATCCTCTCTGGGAAAGCGTAGCATTTGTTGGGAAATCAGAATCGGGTTTGTGGGAAGCTGCTGCTTCTTGCCGGAGCTAGTCTGCTCAGGACAGTGGAAGATACCCGCATGGAGCGAAATTCTCTTTCACCTAGCATCCCCTCTGCCTGAGAGAGAAGCGTGGTTGCACCTCTGGAAAGGACCTTAAGGAAAGGGTTACGTCTGTCACCGTGTTCCCCAAAGGCAAGTATGAGGAAGGTGCAGAACGCTGCAACGGGCGAATAGAACGAGCCGATGGCTTTATGTCAGAAAACGGTGCGAAGCAGGAGAGAAGGCTCTGGCAGGTGCAGCAGGCCCGTGGCAAGACAAGTGTCACCAGTTCCCTGTGCAGAGCCATGGAGGCCAGGCTGCTAACAGACAAGAGAGGACGACTAGGGCAGGTATGCGTGCTCCATACTGAGGGAGCAGTCTGGGCAGAAGGCAGGCCTGTCCTGTGTCTCTGGTACCAAGGGGACAGCGTCTCCTTGAACACCTGTGCCTAGGGCAGACTTGGGCTTGCCACCAGGCCCCATAGCCGCAACTCACAGCAACAGCACCCTGGAGGAACGGGCAGTCCGATGCCGTCTTCCTCCAAGATGTGACAACGTTGGTGGTGGCAGGGCGTGTGCCCGGGAAAGAATGGGGACAGTGTGCAGGGTTCATGTCCACTCCCTCTCCTGTGGGGAAGGCACTGGCCTAGTCCCCGATTCCGCCTGAGCGCCAGTAGAAAAGGCCTAGCCTGCCTATGCCAGGACATGGAAGTGAGCATAGAGTGCCATCCTAAGCCACGCACGCTGCTGTTGCTTTGTGACTGTGCCTGCTTAGTTCGGCTTGGCAGGGTGAACGCGGGGCGCGAACACGGAGCCCGGGAAAGCAAGGCCCAAGAGGCACTAGCTCTCCCGCAGCTCTTCATCTTTGAAGTGACAGAGCGAACGCCCAAAGCCTTGCTGTGAAGCAGCAGCGAAGGGCAGTTCGTGCCAGCTGAAAACCTCTACAAACGTGTAGCAGTAGTTGCTAAATCAGAGTCGGATCTGTAGGCTGCTGTGGCTGCCTGCCTTAGCCTACTCTTCCCAGGACAGAGGGAGAGCCCCGCATAGAGCGAAAGCCTCTTTGGCCGGGCATCCCTTCTGGGAAGGCCCAGCTTTCTTTGGGAAATCAAAGTCAGGTCTGAGGGACGCTGCTGCTGCTTGCTTGAGCTGGTCTCCCCTGCACGTTGTAATAAACCCGCATGGAGCGAAATCCTCTATGCGCAGGCATCCTCTCTGGGAAAGCATAGCATTTGTTGGGAAATCAGAATCGGGTTTGTGGGAAGCTGCTGCTTCTTGCCGGAGCTAGTCTGCTCAGGACAGTGGAAGATACCCGCATGGAGCGAAATTCTCTTTCACCTAGCATCCCCTCTGCCTGAGAGAGAAGCGTGGTTGCACCTCTGGAAAGGACCTTAAGGAACGGGACACGTCTGTCACCGTGTTCCCCAAAGGCAAGTATGAGGAATGTGCAGAACGCTGCAACGGGCGAATAGAACGAGCCGTTGGCTTTATGTCAGAAAACGATGCGAAGCAGGAGAGAAGACACTGGCAGGTGCAGCGGGACGGTTGCAAGACAAGTGTCACCAGTTCCCTGTCAGAGCCATGGAGGCCAGGCTGCTAAGGAGACACGAGAGGAAGACTAGGGCAGGCACGCGTGCTCCACTCTAAGGGAGGAGTCTGGGCAGAAGGCAGGCCTGTCCTGTGTCTCTGGTCCCAAGGGGACAGAGTCTCCTTGAACACCTGTGCCTAGGGCAGACTTGGGCTTGCCACCTAGCCCCATAGCCGCAACTCGCAGCAACAGCTCCCTGGAGGACCGGGCAGTCCGATGCCGTCTTCCTCCAAGATGTGACAACGTTGGTGGTGGCAGGGCGTGTGCCGGGGAAGGAATGGGGACAGTGTGCAGGGTTCATGTCCACTCCCTCTCCTGTGGGGAAGGCACTGGCCTAGTCCCCGATTCCGCCTGAGCGCCAGTAGAAAAGGCCTAGCCTGCATATTCCAGGACATGGAAGTGAGCATAGAGTGCCATCCTAAGCCACGCACGCTGCTGTTGCTTTGTGACTGTGCCTGCTTAGTTCGGCTTGGAAGGGTGAACGCGGGGCGCGAACACGGAGCCCGGGAAATCAAGGCCCAAGAGGCACTAGCTCTCCCGCAGCTCTTCATCTTTGAAGTGACAGAGCGAACGCCCTAAGCCTTGCTGTGAAGCAGCAGCGAAGGGCAGTTCGTGCCAGCTGAAAACCTCTACAAACGTGTAGCAGTAGTTGCTAAATCAGAGTCGGATCTGTAGGGTGCTCTGGCTGCCTGCCTTAGCCCTCTATTCCCAGGACAGAGGGAGAGCCCCGCATAGAGCGAAAGCCTCTTTGCCCGGGCATCCCTTCTGGGAAGGCCCAGCTTTCTTTGGGAAAGCAAAGTCAGGTCTGAGGGACGCTGCTGCTGCTTGCTTGAGCTGGTCTCCCCTGCACTTTGTAATAAACCCGCATGGAGCGAAATCCTCTATGCGCAGGCATCCTCTCTGGGAAAGCATAGCATTTGTTGGGATATCAGAATCGGGTTTGTGGGAAGCTGCTTCTTCTTGCCGGAGCTAGTCTGCTCAGGACAGTGGAAGATACCCGCATGGAGCGAAATTCTCTTTCACCTAGCATCCCCTCTGCCTGAGAGAGAAGCGTGGTTGCACCTCTGGAAAGGACCTTAAGGAAAGGGACACGTCTGTCACCGTGTTCCCCAAAGGCAAGTATGAGGAATGTGCAGAACGCTGCAACGGGCGAATAGAACGAGCCGTTGGCTTTATGTCAGAAAACGATGCGAATCAGGAGAGAAGACACTGGCAGGTGCAGCGGGACGGTTGCAAGACAAGTGTCACCAGTTCCCTGTCAGAGCCATGGAGGCCAGGCTGCTAAGGAGACACGAGAGGAAGACTAGGGCAGGCACGCGTGCTCCACTCTAAGGGAGGAGTCTGGGCAGAAGGCAGGCCTGTCCTGTGTCTCTGGTCCCAAGGGGACAGCGTCTCCTTGAACACCTGTGCCTAGGGCAGACTTGGGCTTGCCACCAGGCCCCATAGCCGCAACTCGCAGCAACAGCTCCCTGGAGGACCGGGCAGTCCGATGCCGTCTTCCTCCAAGATGTGACAACGTTGGTGGTGGCAGGGCGTGTGCTGGGGAAGGAATGGGGACAGTGTGCAGGGTTCATGTCCACTCCCTCTCCTGTGGGGAAGGCACTGGCCTAGTCCCCGATTCCGCCTGAGCGCCAGTAGAAAAGGCCTAGCCTGCCTATGCCAGGACATGGAAGTGAGCATAGAGTGCCATCCTAAGCCACGCACGCTGCTGTTGCTTTGTGACTGTGCCTGCTTAGTTCGGCTTGGCAGGGTGAACGCGGGGCGCGAACACGGAGCCCGGGAAATCAAGGCCCAAGAGGCACTAGCTCTCCCGCAGCTCTTCATCTTTGAAGTGACAGAGCGAACGCCCAAAGCCTTGCTGTGAAGCAGCAGCGAAGGGTAGTTCGTGCCAGCTGAAAACCTCTACAAACGTGTAGCAGTAGTTGCTAAATCAGAGTCGGATCTGTAGGCTGCTGTGGCTGCCTGCCTTAGCCCTCTATTCCCAGGACAGAGGGAGAGCCCCGCATAGAGCGAAAGCCTCTTTGCCCGGGCATCCCTTCTGGGAAGGCCCAGCTTTCTTTTGGAAAGCAAAGTCAGGTCTGAGGGACGCTGCTGCTGCTTGCTTGAGCTGGTCTCCCCTGCACGTTGTAATAAACCCGCATGGAGCGAAATCCTCTATGCGCAGGCATCCTCTCTGGGAAAGCATAGCATTTGTTGGGAAATCAGAATCGGGTTTGTGGGAAGCTGCTGCTTCTTGCCGTAGCTAGTCTGCTCAGGACAGTGGAAGATACCCGCATGGAGCGAAATTCTCTTTCACCTAGCATCCCCTCTGCCTGAGAGAGAAGCGTGGTTGCACCTCTGGAAAGGAACTTAAGGAAAGGGACACGTCTGTCACCGTGTTCCCCAAAGGCAAGTATGAGGAAGGTGCAGAACGCTGCAACGGGCGAATAGAACGAGCCGTTGGCTTTATGTCAGAAAACGGTGCGAAGCAGGAGAGAAGGCACTGGCAGGTGCAGCAGGCCCGTGGCAAGACAAGTGTCACCAGTTCCCTGTCAGAGCCATGGAGGCCAGGCTGCTAAGGAGACACGAGAGGAAGACTAGGGCAGGCACGCGTGCTCCACACTGAGGGAGGAGTCTGGGCAGAAGGCAGGCCTGTCCTGTGTCTCTGGTCCCAAGGGGACAGCGTCTCCTTGAACACCTGTGCCTAGGGCAGACTTGGGCTTGCCACCAGGCCCCATAGCCGCAACTCGCAGCAACAGCTCCCTGGAGGACCAGGCAGTCCGATGCCGTCTTCCTCCAAGATGTGACAACGTTGGTGGTGGCAGGGCGTGTGCCGGGGAAGGAATGGGGACAGTGTGCAGGGTTCATGTCCACTCCCTCTCCTGTGGGGAAGGCACTGGCCTAGTCCCCGATTCCGCCTGAGCGCCAGTAGAAAAGACCTAGCCTGCCTATGCCAGGACATGGAAGTGAGCATAGAGTGCCATCCTAAGCCACGCACGCTGCTGTTGCTTTGTGACTGTGCCTGCTTAGTTCGGCTTGGAAGGGTGAACGAGGGGCGCGAACACGGAGCCCGGGAAATCAAGGCCCAAGAGGCACTAGCTCTCCCGCAGCTCTTCATCTTTGAAGTGACAGAGCGAACGCCCAAAGCCTTGCTGTGAAGCAGCAGCGAAGGGCAGTTCGTGCCAGCTGAAAACCTCTACAAACGTGTAGCAGTAGTTGCTAAATCAGAGTCGGATCTGTAGGCTGCTCTGGCTGCCTGCCTTAGCCTACTCTTCCCAGGACAGAGGGAGAGCCCCGCATAGAGCGAAAGCCTCATTGCCCGGGCATCCCTTCTGGGAAGGCCCAGCTTTCTTTGGGAAATCAAAGTCAGGTCTGAGGGACGCTGCTGCTGCTTGCTTGAGCTGGTCTCCCCTGCACGTTGTAATAAACCCGCATGGAGCGAAATCCTCTATGCGCAGGCATCCTCTCTGGGAAAGCGTAGCATTTGTTGGGAAATCAGAATCGGGTTTGTGGGAAGCTGCTGCTTCTTGCCGGAGCTAGTCTGCTCAGGACAGTGGAAGATACCCGCATGGAGCGAAATTCTCTTCCACCTAGCATCCCCTCTGCCTGAGAGAGAAGCGTGGTTGCACCTCTGGAAAGGACCTTAAGGAAAGGGACACGTCTGTCACCGTGTTCCCCAAAGGCAAGTATGAGGAAGGTGCAGAGCGCTGCAACGGGCGAATAGAACGAGCCGTTGGCTTTATGTCAGAAAACGGTGCGAAGCAGGAGAGAAGGCTCTGGCAGGTGCAGCAGGCCGGTGGCAAGACAAGTGTCACCAGTTCCCTGTGCAGAGACATGGAGGCAGGGCTGCTAACAGACACGAGAGGACGACTAGGGCAGACACGCGTGCTCCATACTGACGGAGCAGTCTGGGCAGAAGGCAGGCCTGTCCTGTGTCTCTGGTCCCAAGGGGACAGCGTCTCCTTGAACACCTGTGCCTAGGGCAGACTTGGGCTTGCCACCAGGCCCCATAGCCGCAAATCGCAGCAACAGCTCCCTGGAGGACCGGGCAGTCCGATGCCGTCTTCCTCCAAGATGTGACAACGTTGGTGGTGGCAGGGCGTGTGCCGGGGAAGGAATGGGGACAGTGTGCAGGGTTCATGTCCACTCCCTCTCCTGTGGGGAAGGCACTGGCCTAGTCCCCGATTCCGCCTGAGCGCCAGTAGAAAAGGCCTAGCCTGCCTATGCCAGGACATGGAAGTGAGCATAGAGTGCCATCCTAAGCCACGCACGCTGCTGTTGCTTTGTGACTGTGCCTGCTTAGTTCGGCTTGGCAGGGTGAACGCAGGGCGCGAACAGGGAGCCCGGGAAAGCAAGGCCCAAGAGGCACTAGCTCTCCCGCAGCTCTTCATCTTTGAAGTGACAGAGCGAACGCCCAAAGCCTTGCTGTGAAGCAGCAGCGAAGGGCAGTTCGTGCCAGCTGAAAACCTCTACAAACGTGTAGCAGTAGTTGCTAAATCAGAGTCGGATCTGTAGGCTGCTGTGGCTGCCTGCCTTAGCCTACTCTTCCCAGGACAGAGGGAGAGCCCCGCATAGAGCGAAAGCCTCTTTGCCCGGGCATCCCTTCTGGGAAGGCCCAGCTTTCTTTGGGAAATCAAAGTCAGGTCTGAGGGACGCTGCTGCTGCTTGCTTGAGCTGGTCTCCCCTGCACGTTGTAATAAACCCGCATGGAGCGAAATCCTCTATGCGCAGGCATCCTCTCTGGGAAAGCGTAGCATTTGTTGGGAAATCAGAATCGGGTTTGTGGGAAGCTGCTGCTTCTTGCCGGAGCTAGTCTGCTCAGGACAGTGGAAGATACCCGCATGGAGCGAAATTCTCTTTCACCTAGCATCCCCTCTGCCTGAGAGAGAAGCGTGGTTGCACCTCTGGAAAGGACCTTAAGGAAAGGGACACGTCTGTCACCGTGTTCCCCAAAGGCAAGTATGAGGAAGGTGCAGAACGCTGCAACGGGCGAATAGAACGAGCCGTTGGCTTTATGTCAGAAAACGGTGCGAAGCAGGAGAGAAGGCACTGGCAGGTGCAGCGGGACGGTTGCAAGACAAGTGTC
This sequence comes from Neogale vison, assembly GCF_020171115.1. Classification (NCBI taxonomy): domain Eukaryota; kingdom Metazoa; phylum Chordata; class Mammalia; order Carnivora; family Mustelidae; genus Neogale; species Neogale vison. Next base: position 110,677,443 of record NC_058102.1, on the reverse strand, counting down.
ACCAGTTCCCTGTCAGGGCCATGGAGGAGGGTGCTAAGGAGACACGAGAGGAAGACTAGGGCAGGCACGCGTGCTCCACTCTAAGGGAGGAGTCTGGGCAGAAGGCAGGCCTGTCCTGTGTCTCTGGTCCCAAGGGGACTGCGTCTCCTTGAACACCTGTGCCTAGGGCAGACTTGGGCTTGCCAGCAGGCCCCATAGCCGCAACTCGCAGCAACAGCTCCCTGGAGGACCGGGCAGTCCGATGCCGTCTTCCTCCAAGATGTGACAACGTTGGTGGTGGCAGGGCGTGTGCCGGGGAAGGAATGGGGACAGTGTGCAGGGTTCATGTCCACTCCCTCTCCTGTGGGGAAGGCACTGGCCTAGTCCCCGATTCCGCCTGAGCGCCAGTAGAAAAGGCCTAGCCTGCCTATGCCAGGACATGGAAGTGAGCATAGAGTGCCATCCTAAGCCACGCACGCTGCTGTTGCTTTGTGACTGTGCCTGCTTAGTTCGGCTTGGCAGGGTGAACGCAGGGCGCGAACAGGGAGCCCGGGAAAGCAAGGCCCAAGAGGCACTAGCTCTCCCGCAGCTCTTCATCTTTGAAGTGACAGAGCGAACGCCCAAAGCCTTGCTGTGAAGCAGCAGCGAAGGGCAGTTCGTGCCAGCTGAAAACCTCTACAAACGTGTAGCAGTAGTTGCTAAATCAGAGTCGGATCTGTAGGCTGCTGTGGCTGCCTGCCTTAGCCTACTCTTCCCAGGACAGAGGGAGAGCCCCGCATAGAGCGAAAGCCTCTTTGCCCGGGCATCCCTTCTGGGAAGGCCCAGCTTTCTTTGGGAAATCAAAGTCAGGTCTGAGGGACGCTGCTGCTGCTTGCTTGAGCTGGTCTCCCCTGCACGTTGTAATAAACCCGCATGGAGCGAAATCCTCTATGCGCAGGCATCCTCTCTGGGAAAGCATAGCATTTGTTGGGAAATCAGAATCGGGTTTGTGGGAAGCTGCTGCTTCTTGCCGGAGCTAGTCTGCTCAGGACAGTGGAAGATACCCGCATGGAGCGAAATTCTCTTCCACCTAGCATCCCCTCTGCCTGAGAGAGAAGCGTGGTTGCACCTCTGGAAAGGACCTTAAGGAAAGGGACACGTCTGTCACCGTGTTCCCCAAAGGCAAGTATGAGGAAGGTGCAGAACGCTGCAACGGGCGAATAGAACGAGCCGTTGGCTTTATGTCAGAAAACGGTGCGAAGCAGGAGAGAAGGCTCTGGCAGGTGCAGCAGGCCGGTGGCAAGACAAGTGTCACCAGTTCCCTGTGCAGAGACATGGAGGCAGGGCTGCTAACAGACACGAGAGGACGACTAGGGCAGGCACGCGTGCTCCATAATGACGGAGCAGTCTGGGCAGAAGGCAGGCCTGTCCTGTGTCTCTGGTCCCAAGGGGACAGCGTCTCCTTGAACACCTGTGCCTAGGGCAGACTTGGGCTTGCCACCAGGCCCCATAGCCGCAAATCGCAGCAACAGCTCCCTGGAGGACCGGGCAGTCCGATGCCGTCTTCCTCCAAGATGTGACAACGTTGGTGGTGGCAGGGCGTGTGCCGGGGAAGGAATGGGGACAGTGTGCAGGGTTCATGTCCACTCCCTCTCCTGTGGGGAAGGCACTGGCCTAGTCCCCGATTCCGCCTGAGCGCCAGTAGAAAAGGCCTAGCCTGCCTATGCCAGGACATGGAAGTGAGCATAGAGTGCCATCCTAAGCCACGCACGCTGCTGTTGCTTTGTGACTGTGCCTGCTTAGTTCGGCTTGGCAGGGTGAACGCAGGGCGCGAACAGGGAGCCCGGGAAAGCAAGGCCCAAGAGGCACTAGCTCTCCCGCAGCTCTTCATCTTTGAAGTGACAGAGCGAACGCCCAAAGCCTTGCTGTGAAGCAGCAGCGAAGGGCAGTTCGTGCCAGCTGAAAACCTCTACAAACGTGTAGCAGTAGTTGCTAAATCAGAGTCGGATCTGTAGGCTGCTGTGGCTGCCTGCCTTAGCCTACTCTTCCCAGGACAGAGGGAGAGCCCCGCATAGAGCGAAAGCCTCTTTGCCCGGGCATCCCTTCTGGGAAGGCCCAGCTTTCTTTGGGAAATCAAAGTCAGGTCTGAGGGACGCTGCTGCTGCTTGCTTGAGCTGGTCTCCCCTGCACGTTGTAATAAACCCGCATGGAGCGAAATCCTCTATGCGCAGGCATCCTCTCTGGGAAAGCGTAGCATTTGTTGGGAAATCAGAATCGGGTTTGTGGGAAGCTGCTGCTTCTTGCCGGAGCTAGTCTGCTCAGGACAGTGGAAGATACCCGCATGGAGCGAAATTCTCTTCCACCTAGCATCCCCTCTGCCTGAGAGAGAAGCGTGGTTGCACCTCTGGAAAGGACCTTAAGGAAAGGGACACGTCTGTCACCGTGTTCCCCAAAGGCAAGTATGAGGAAGGTGCAGAACGCTGCAACGGGCGAATAGAACGAGCCGTTGGCTTTATGTCAGAAAACGGTGCGAAGCAGGAGAGAAGGCTCTGGCAGGTGCAGCAGGCCGGTGGCAAGACAAGTGTCACCAGTTCCCTGTGCAGAGACATGGAGGCAGGGCTGCTAACAGACACGAGAGGACGACTAGGGCAGGCACGCGTGCTCCATAATGACGGAGCAGTCTGGGCAGAAGGCAGGCCTGTCCTGTGTCTCTGGTCCCAAGGGGACAGCGTCTCCTTGAACACCTGTGCCTAGGGCAGACTTGGGCTTGCCACCAGGCCCCATAGCCGCAAATCGCAGCAACAGCTCCCTGGAGGACCGGGCAGTCCGATGCCGTCTTCCTCCAAGATGTGACAACGTTGGTGGTGGCAGGGCGTGTGCCGGGGAAGGAATGGGGACAGTGTGCAGGGTTCATGTCCACTCCCTCTCCTGTGGGGAAGGCACTGGCCTAGTCCCCGATTCCGCCTGAGCGCCAGTAGAAAAGGCCTAGCCTGCCTATGCCAGGACATGGAAGTGAGCATAGAGTGCCATCCTAAGCCACGCACGCTGCTGTTGCTTTGTGACTGTGCCTGCTTAGTTCGGCTTTGCAGGGTGAACGCAGGGCGCGAACAGGGAGCCCGGGAAAGCAAGGCCCAAGAGGCACTAGCTCTCCCGCAGCTCTTCATCTTTGAAGTGACAGAGCGAACGCCCAAAGCCTTGCTGTGAAGCAGCAGCGAAGGGCAGTTCGTGCCAGCTGAAAACCTCTACAAACGTGTAGCAGTAGTTGCTAAATCAGAGTCGGATCTGTAGGCTGCTGTGGCTGCCTGCCTTAGCCTACTCTTCCCAGGACAGAGGGAGAGCCCCGCATAGAGCGAAAGCCTCTTTGGCCGGGCATCCCTTCTGGGAAGGCCCAGCTTTCTTTGGGAAATCAAAGTCAGGTCTGAGGGACGCTGCTGCTGCTTGCTTGAGCTGGTCTCCCCTGCACGTTGTAATAAACCCGCATGGAGCGAAATCCTCTATGCGCAGGCATCCTCTCTGGGAAAGCATAGCATTTGTTGGGAAATCAGAATCGGGTTTGTGGGAAGCTGCTGCTTCTTGCCGGAGCTAGTCTGCTCAGGACAGTGGAAGATACCCGCATGGAGCGAAATTCTCTTTCACCTAGCATCCCCTCTGCCTGAGAGAGAAGCGTGGTTGCACCTCTGGAAAGGACCTTAAGGAAAGGGACACGTCTGTCACCGTGTTCCCCAAAGGCAAGTATGAGGAATGTGCAGAACGCTGCAACGGGCGAATAGAACGAGCCGTTGGCTTTATGTCAGAAAACGATGCGAAGCAGGAGAGAAGACACTGGCAGGTGCAGCGGGACGGTTGCAAGACAAGTGTCACCAGTTCCCTGTCAGAGCCATGGAGGCCAGGCTGCTAAGGAGACACGAGAGGAAGACTAGGGCAGGCACGCGTGCTCCACTCTAAGGGAGGAGTCTGGGCAGAAGGCAGGCCTGTCCTGTGTCTCTGGTCCCAAGGGGACAGCGTCTCCTTGAACACCTGTGCCTAGGGCAGACTTGGGCTTGCCACCAGGCCCCATAGCCGCAACTCGCAGCAACAGCTCCCTGGAGGACCGGGCAGTCCGATGCCGTCTTCCTCCAAGATGTGACAACGTTGGTGGTGGCAGGGCGTGTGCCGGGGAAGGAATGGGGACAGTGTGCAGGGTTCATGTCCACTCCCTCTCCTGTGGGGAAGGCACTGGCCTAGTCCCCGATTCCGCCTGAGCGCCAGTAGAAAAGGCCTAGCCTGCCTATGCCAGGACATGGAAGTGAGCATAGAGTGCCATCCTAAGCCACGCACGCTGCTGTTGCTTTGTGACTGTGCCTGCTTAGTTCGGCTTGGAAGGGTGAACGCGGGGCGCGAACACGGAGCCCGGGAAATCAAGGCCCAAGAGGCACTAGCTCTCCCGCAGCTCTTCATCTTTGAAGTGACAGAGCGAACGCCCAAAGCCTTGCTGTGAAGCAGCAGCGAAGGGCAGTTCGTGCCAGCTGAAAACCTCTACAAACGTGTAGCAGTAGTTGCTAAATCAGAGTCGGATCTGTAGGCTGCTCTGGCTGCCTGCCTTAGCCCTCTATTCCCAGGACAGAGGGAGAGCCCCGCATAGAGCGAAAGCCTCTTTGCCCGGGCATCCCTTCTGGGAAGGCCCAGCTTTCTTTGGGAAAGCAAAGTCAGGTCTGAGGGACGCTGCTGCTGCTTGCTTGAGCTGGTCTCCCCTGCACTTTGTAATAAACCCGCATGGAGCGAAATCCTCTATGCGCAGGCATCCTCTCTGGGAAAGCATAGCATTTGTTGGGATATCAGAATCGGGTTTGTGGGAAGCTGCTTCTTCTTGCCGGAGCTAGTCTGCTCAGGACAGTGGAAGATACCCGCATGGAGCGAAATTCTCTTTCACCTAGCATCCCCTCTGCCTGAGAGAGGAGCGTGGTTGCACCTCTGGAAAGGACCTTAAGGAAAGGGACACGTCTGTCACCGTGTTCCCCAAAGGCAAGTATGAGGAATGTGCAGAATGCTGCAACGGGCGAATAGAACGAGCCGTTGGCTTTATGTCAGAAAACGATGCGAATCAGGAGAGAAGACACTGGCAGGTGCAGCGGGACGGTTGCAAGACAAGTGTCACCAGTTCCCTGTCAGAGCCATGGAGGCCAGGCTGCTAAGGAGACACGAGAGGAAGACTAGGGCAGGCACGCGTGCTCCACTCTAAGGGAGGAGTCTGGGCAGAAGGCAGGCCTGTCCTGTGTCTCTGGTCCCAAGGGGACAGCATCTCCTTGAACACCTGTGCCTAGGGCAGACTTGGGCTTGCCACCAGGCCCCATAGCCGCAACTCGCAGCAACAGCTCCCTGGAGGACCGGGCAGCCCGATGCCGTCTTCCTCCAAGATGTGACAACGTTGGTGGTGGCAGGGCGTGTGACGGGGAAGGAATGGGGACAGTGTGCAGGGTTCATGTCCACTCCCTCTCCTGTGGGGAAGGCACTGGCCTAGTCCCCGATTCCGCCTGAGCGCCAGTAGAAAAGGCCTAGCCTGCCTATGCCAGGACATGGAAGTGAGCATAGAGTGCCATCCTAAGCCACGCACGCTGCTGTTGCTTTGTGACTGTGCCTGCTTAGTTCGGCTTGGCAGGGTGAACGCGGGGCGCGAACACGGAGCCCGGGAAATCAAGGCCCAAGAGGCACTAGCTCTCCCGCAGCTCTTCATCTTTGAAGTGACAGAGCGAACGCCCAAAGCCTTGCTGTGAAGCAGCAGCGAAGGGTAGTTCGTGCCAGCTGAAAACCTCTACAAACGTGTAGCAGTAGTTGCTAAATCAGAGTCGGATCTGTAGGCTGCTGTGGCTGCCTGCCTTAGCCCTCTATTCCCAGGACAGAGGGAGAGCCCCGCATAGAGCGAAAGCCTCTTTGCCCGGGCATCCCTTCTGGGAAGGCCCAGCTTTCTTTTGGAAAGCAAAGTCAGGTCTGAGGGACGCTGCTGCTGCTTGCTTGAGCTGGTCTCCCCTGCACGTTGTAATAAACCCGCATGGAGCGAAATCCTCTATGCGCAGGCATCCTCTCTGGGAAAGCATAGCATTTGTTGGGAAATCAGAATCGGGTTTGTAGGAAGCTGCTGCTTCTTGCCGGAGCTAGTCTGCTCAGGACAGTGGAAGATACCCGCATGGAGCGAAATTCTCTTTCACCTAGCATCCCCTCTGCCTGAGAGAGAAGCGTGGTTGCACCTCTGGAAAGGACCTTAAGGAAAGGGACACGTCTGTCACCGTGTTCCCCAAAGGCAAGTATGAGGAAGGTGCAGAACGCTGCAACGGGCGAATAGAACGAGCCGTTGGCTTTATGTCAGAAAACGGTGCGAAGCAGGAGAGAAGGCACTGGCAGGTGCAGCGGGACGGTTGCAAGACAAGTGTCACCAGTTCCCTGTCAGAGCCATGGAGGCCAGGCTGCTAAGGAGACACGAGAGGAAGACTAGGGCAGGCACGCGTGCTCCACACTGAGGGAGGAGTCTGGGCAGAAGGCAGGCCTGTCCTGTGTCTCTGGTCCCAAGGGGACAGCGTCTCCTTGAACACCTGTGCCTAGGGCAGACTTGGGCTTGCCACCAGGCCCCATAGCCGCAACTCGCAGCAACAGCTCCCTGGAGGACCAGGCAGTCCGATGCCGTCTTCCTCCAAGATGTGACAACGTTGGTGGTGGCAGGGCGTGTGCCGGGGAAGGAATGGGGACAGTGTGCAGGGTTCATGTCCACTCCCTCTCCTGTGGGGAAGGCACTGGCCTAGTCCCCGATTCCGCCTGAGCGCCAGTAGAAAAGGCCTAGCCTGCCTATGCCAGGACATGGAAGTGAGCATAGAGTGCCATCCTAAGCCACGCACGCTGCTGTTGCTTTGTGACTGTGCCTGCTTAGTTCGGCTTGGCAGGGTGAACGCAGGGCGCGAACAGGGAGCCCGGGAAAGCAAGGCCCAAGAGGCACTAACTCTCCCGCAGCTCTTCATCTTTGAAGTGACAGAGCGAACGCCCAAAGCCTTGCTGTGAAGCAGCAGCGAAGGGCAGTTCGTGCCAGCTGAAAACCTCTACAAACGTGTAGCAGTATTTGCTAAATCAGAGTCGGATCTGTAGGCTGCTGTGGCTGCCTGCCTTAGCCTACTCTTCCCAGGACAGAGGGAGAGCCCCGCATAGAGCGAAAGCCTCTTTGCCCGGGCATCCCTTCTGGGAAGGCCCAGCTTCCTTTGGGAAATCAAAGTCAGGTCTGAGGGACGCTGCTGCTGCTTGCTTGAGCTGGTCTCCCGTGCACGTTGTAATAATCCCGCATGGAGCGAAATCCTCTATGCGCAGGCATCCTCTCTGGGAAAGCATAGCATTTGTTGGGAAATCAGAATCGGGTTTGTGGGAAGCTGCTGCTTCTTGCCGGAGCTAGTCTGCTCAGGACAGTGGAAGATACCCGCATGGAGCGAAATTCTCTTTCACCTAGCATCCCCTCTGCCTGAGAGAGAAGCGTGGTTGCACCTCTGGAAAGGACCTTAAGGAAAGGGACACGTCTGTCACCGTGTTCCCCAAAGGCAAGTATGAGGAATGTGCAGAACGCTGCAACGGGCGAATAGAACGAGCCGTTGGCTTTATGTCAGAAAACGATGCGAAGCAGGAGAGAAGACACTGGCAGGTGCAGCGGGACGGTTGCAAGACAAGTGTCACCAGTTCCCTGTCAGGGCCATGGAGGAGGGTGCTAAGGAGACACGAGAGGAAGACTAGGGCAGGCACGCGTGCTCCACTCTAAGGGAGGAGTCTGGGCAGAAGGCAGGCCTATCCTGTGTCTCTGGTCCCAAGGGGACAGCATCTCCTTGAACACCTGTGCCTAGGGCAGACTTGGGCTTGCCACCAGGCCCCATAGCCGCAACTCGCAGCAACAGCTCCCTGGAGGACCGGGCAGTCCGATGCCGTCTTCCTCCAAGATGTGACAACGTTGGTGGTGGCAGGGCGTGTGCCGGGGAAGGAATGAGGACAGTGTGCAGGGTTCATGTCCACTCCCTCTCCTGTGGGGAAGGCACTGGCCTAGTCCCCGATTCCGCCTGAGCGCCAGTAGAAAAGGCCTAGCCTGCCTATGCCAGGACATGGAAGTGAGCATAGAGTGCCATCCTAAGCCACGCACGCTGCTGTTGCTGTGACTGTGCCTGCTTAGTTCGGCTTGGCAGGGTGAACGCAGGGCGCGAACAGGGAGCCCGGGAAAGCAAGACCCAAGAGGCACTAGCTCTCCCGCAGCTCTTCATCTTTGAGTGACAGAGCGAACGCCCAAAGCCTTGCTGTGAAGCAGCAGCGAAGGGCAGTTCGTGCCAGCTGAAAACCTCTACAAACGTGTAGCAGTAGTTGCTAAATCAGAGTCGGATCTGTAGGCTGCTGTGGCTGCCTGCCTTAGCCTACTCTTCCCAGGACAGAGGGAGAGCCCCGCATAGAGCGAAAGCCTCTTTGCCCGGGCATCCCTTCTGGGAAGGCCCAGCTTTCTTTGGGAAATCAAAGTCAGGTCTGAGGGACGCTGCTGCTGCTTGCTTGAGCTGGTCTCCCCTGCACGTTGTAATAAACCCGCATGGAGCGAAATCCTCTATGCGCAGGCATCCTCTCTGGGAAAGCGTAGCATTTGTTGGGAAATCAGAATCGGGTTTGTGGGAAGCTGCTGCTTCTTGCCGGAGCTAGTCTGCTCAGGACAGTGGAAGATACCCGCATGGAGCGAAATTCTCTTTCACCTAGCATCCCCTCTGCCTGAGAGAGAAGCGTGGTTGCACATCTGGAAAGGACCTTAAGGAAAGGGTTACGTCTGTCACCGTGTTCCCCAAAGGCAAGTATGAGGAAGGTGCAGAACGCTGCAACGGGCGAATAGAACGAGCCGATGGCTTTATGTCAGAAAACGGTGCGAAGCAGGAGAGAAGGCTCTGGCAGGTGCAGCAGGCCCGTGGCAAGACAAGTGTCACCAGTTCCCTGTGCAGAGCCATGGAGGCCAGGCTGCTAACAGACAAGAGAGGACGACTAGGGCAGGTATGCGTGCTCCATACTGAGGGAGCAGTCTGGGCAGAAGGCAGGCCTGTCCTGTGTCTCTGGTCCCAAGGGGACAGCTTCTCCTTGAACACCTGTGCCTAGGGCAGACTTGGGCTTGCCACCAGGCCCCATAGCCGCAACTCACAGCAACAGCACCCTGGAGGAACGGGCAGTCCGATGCCGTCTTCCTCCAAGATGTGACAACGTTGGTGGTGGCAGGGCGTGTGCCCGGGAAAGAATGGGGACAGTGTGCAGGGTTCATGTCCACTCCCTCTCCTGTGGGGAAGGCACTGGCCTAGTCCCCGATTCCGCCTGAGCGCCAGTAGAAAAGGCCTAGCCTGCCTATGCCAGGACATGGAAGTGAGCATAGAGTGCCATCCTAAGCCACGCACGCTGCTGTTGCTTTGTGACTGTGCCTGCTTAGTTCGGCTTGGCAGGGTGAACGCGGGGCGCGAACACGGAGCCCGGGAAAGCAAGGCCCAAGAGGCACTAGCTCTCCCGCAGCTCTTCATCTTTGAAGTGACAGAGCGAACGCCCAAAGCCTTGCTGTGAAGCAGCAGCGAAGGGCAGTTCGTGCCAGCTGAAAACCTCTACAAACGTGTAGCAGTAGTTGCTAAATCAGAGTCGGATCTGTAGGCTGCTGTGGCTGCCTGCCTTAGCCTACCCTTCCCAGGACAGAGGGAGAGCCCCGCATAGAGCGAAAGCCTCTTTGGCCGGGCATCCCTTCTGGGAAGGCCCAGCTTTCTTTGGGAAATCAAAGTCAGGTCTGAGGGACGCTGCTGCTGCTTGCTTGAGCTGGTCTCCCCTGCACGTTGTAATAAACCCGCATGGAGCGAAATCCTCTATGCGCAGGCATCCTCTCTGGGAAAGCGTAGCATTTGTTGGGAAATCAGAATCGGGTTTGTGGGAAGCTGCTGCTTCTTGCCGGAGCTAGTCTGCTCAGGACAGTGGAAGATACCCGCATGGAGCGAAATTCTCTTTCACCTAGCATCCCCTCTGCCTGAGAGAGAAGCGTGGTTGCACATCTGGAAAGGACCTTAAGGAAAGGGTTACGTCTGTCACCGTGTTCCCCAAAGGCAAGTATGAGGAAGGTGCAGAACGCTGCAACGGGCGAATAGAACGAGCCGATGGCTTTATGTCAGAAAACGGTGCGAAGCAGGAGAGAAGGCTCTGGCAGGTGCAGCAGGCCCGTGGCAAGACAAGTGTCACCAGTTCCCTGTGCAGAGCCATGGAGGCCAGGCTGCTAACAGACAAGAGAGGACGACTAGGGCAGGTATGCGTGCTCCATACTGAGGGAACAGTCTGGGCAGAAGGCAGGCCTGTCCTGTGTCTCTGGTCCCAAGGGGACAGCTTCTCCTTGAACACCTGTGCCTAGGGCAGACTTGGGCTTGCCACCAGGCCCCATAGCCGCAACTCACAGCAACAGCACCCTGGAGGAACGGGCAGTCCGATGCCGTCTTCCTCCAAGATGTGACAACGTTGGTGGTGGCAGGGCGTGTGCCCGGGAAAGAATGGGGACAGTGTGCAGGGTTCATGTCCACTCCCTCTCCTGTGGGGAAGGCACTGGCCTAGTCCCCGATTCCGCCTGAGCGCCAGTAGAAAAGGCCTAGCCTGCCTATGCCAGGACATGGAAGTGAGCATAGAGTGCCATCCTAAGCCACGCACGCTGCTGTTGCTTTGTGACTGTGCCTGCTTAGTTCGGCTTGGCAGGGTGAACGCGGGGCGCGAACACGGAGCCCGGGAAAGCAAGGCCCAAGAGGCACTAGCTCTCCCGCAGCTCTTCATCTTTGAAGTGACAGAGCGAACGCCCAAAGCCTTGCTGTGAAGCAGCAGCGAAGGGCAGTTCGTGCCAGCTGAAAACCTCTACAAACGTGTAGCAGTAGTTGCTAAATCAGAGTCGGATCTGTAGGCTGCTGTGGCTGCCTGCCTTAGCCTACTCTTCCCAGGACAGAGGGAGAGCCCCGCATAGAGCGAAAGCCTCTTTGGCCGGGCATCCCTTCTGGGAAGGCCCAGCTTTCTTTGGGAAATCTAAGTCAGGTCTGAGGGACGCTGCTGCTGCTTGCTTGAGCTGGTCTCCCCTGCACGTTGTAATAAACCCGCATGGAGCGAAATCCTCTATGCGCAGGCATCCTCTCTGGGAAAGCATAGCATTTGTTGGGAAATCAGAATCGGGTTTGTGGGAAGCTGCTGCTTCTTGCCGGAGCTAGTCTGCTCAGGACAGTGGAAGATACCCGCATGGAGCGAAATTCTCTTTCACCTAGCATCCCCTCTGCCTGAGAGAGAAGCGTGGTTGCACCTCTGGAAAGGACCTTAAGGAACGGGACACGTCTGTCACCGTGTTCCCCAAAGGCAAGTATGAGGAATGTGCAGAACGCTGCAACGGGCGAATAGAACGAGCCGTTGGCTTTATGTCAGAAAACGATGCGAAGCAGGAGAGAAGACACTGGCAGGTGCAGCGGGACGGTTGCAAGACAAGTGTCACCAGTTCCCTGTCAGAGCCATGGAGGCCAGGCTGCTAAGGAGACACGAGAGGAAGACTAGGGCAGGCACGCGTGCTCCACTCTAAGGGAGGAGTCTGGGCAGAAGGCAGGCCTGTCCTGTGTCTCTGGTCCCAAGGGGACAGAGTCTCCTTGAACACCTGTGCCTAGGGCAGACTTGGGCTTGCCACCTAGCCCCATAGCCGCAACTCGCAGCAACAGCTCCCTGGATGACCGGGCAGTCCGATGCCGTCTTCCTCCAAGATGTGACAACGTTGGTGGTGGCAGGGCGTGTGCCGGGGAAGGAATGGGGACAGTGTGCAGGGTTCATGTCCACTCCCTCTCCTGTGGGGAAGGCACTGGCCTAGTCCCCGATTCCGCCTGAGCGCCAGTAGAAAAGGCCTAGCCTGCCTATTCCAGGACATGGAAGTGAGCATAGAGTGCCATCCTAAGCCACGCACGCTGCTGTTGCTTTGTGACTGTGCCTGCTTAGTTCGGCTTGGAAGGGTGAACGCGGGGCGCGAACACGGAGCCCGGGAAATCAAGGCCCAAGAGGCACTAGCTCTCCCGCAGCTCTTCATCTTTGAAGTGACAGAGCGAACGCCCAAAGCCTTGCTGTGAAGCAGCAGCGAAGGGCAGTTCGTGCCAGCTGAAAACCTCTACAAACGTGTAGCAGTAGTTGCTAAATCAGAGTCGGATCTGTAGGCTGCTCTGGCTGCCTGCCTTAGCCCTCTATTCCCAGGACAGAGGGAGAGCCCCGCATAGAGCGAAAGCCTCTTTGCCCGGGCATCCCTTCTGGGAAGGCCCAGCTTTCTTTGGGAAAGCAAAGTCAGGTCTGAGGGACGCTGCTGCTGCTTGCTTGAGCTGGTCTCCCCTGCACTTTGTAATAAACCCGCATGGAGCGAAATCCTCTATGCGCAGGCATCCTCTCTGGGAAAGCATAGCATTTGTTGGGATATCAGAATCGGGTTTGTGGGAAGCTGCTTCTTCTTGCCGGAGCTAGTCTGCTCAGGACAGTGGAAGATACCCGCATGGAGCGAAATTCTCTTTCACCTAGCATCCCCTCTGCCTGAGAGAGAAGCGTGGTTGCACCTCTGGAAAGGACCTTAAGGAAAGGGACACGTCTGTCACCGTGTTCCCCAAAGGCAAGTATGAGGAATGTGCAGAACGCTGCAACGGGCGAATAGAACGAGCCGTTGGCTTTATGTCAGAAAACGATGCGAATCAGGAGAGAAGACACTGGCAGGTGCAGCGGGACGGTTGCAAGACAAGTGTCACCAGTTCCCTGTCAGAGCCATGGAGGCCAGGCTGCTAAGGAGACACGAGAGGAAGACTAGGGCAGGCACGCGTGCTCCACTCTAAGGGAGGAGTCTGGGCAGAAGGCAGGCCTGTCCTGTGTCTCTGGTCCAAAGGGGACAGCGTCTCCTTGAACACCTGTGCCTAGGGCAGACTTGGGCTTGCCACCAGGCCCCATAGCCGCAACTCGCAGCAACAGCTCCCTGGAGGACCGGGCAGTCCGATGCCGTCTTCCTCCAAGATGTGACAACGTTGGTGGTGGCAGGGCGTGTGCCGGGGAAGGAATGGGGACAGTGTGCAGGGTTCATGTCCACTCCCTCTCCTGTGGGGAAGGCACTGGCCTAGTCCCCGATTCCGCCTGAGCGCCAGTAGAAAAGGCCTAGCCTGCCTATGCCAGGACATGGAAGTGAGCATAGAGTGCCATCCTAAGCCACGCACGCTGCTGTTGCTTTGTGACTGTGCCTGCTTAGTTCGGCTTGGCAGGGTGAACGCGGGGCGCGAACACGGAGCCCGGGAAATCAAGGCCCAAGAGGCACTAGCTCTCCCGCAGCTCTTCATCTTTGAAGTGACAGAGCGAACGCCCAAAGCCTTGCTGTGAAGCAGCAGCGAAGGGTAGTTCGTGCCAGCTGAAAACCTCTACAAACGTGTAGCAGTAGTTGCTAAATCAGAGTCGGATCTGTAGGCTGCTGTGGCTGCCTGCCTTAGCCCTCTATTCCCAGGACAGAGGGAGAGCCCCGCATAGAGCGAAAGCCTCTTTGCCCGGGCATCCCTTCTGGGAAGGCCCAGCTTTCTTTTGGAAAGCAAAGTCAGGTCTGAGGGACGCTGCTGCTTGCTTGAGCTGGTCTCCCCTGCACGTTGTAATAAACCCGCATGGAGCAAAATCCTCTATGCGCAGGCATCCTCTCTGGGAAAGCATAGCATTTGTTGGGAAATCAGAATCGGGTTTGTGGGAAGCTGCTGCTTCTTGCCGGAGCTAGTCTGCTCAGGACAGTGGAAGATACCCGCATGGAGCGAAATTCTCTTTCACCTAGCATCCCCTCTGCCTGAGAGAGAAGCGTGGTTGCACCTCTGGAAAGGACCTTAAGGAAAGGGACACGTCTGTCACCGTGTTCCCCAAAGGCAAGTATGAGGAAGGTGCAGAACGCTGCAACGGGCGAATAGAACGAGCCGTTGGCTTTATGTCAGAAAACGGTGCGAAGCAGGAGAGAAGGCACTGGCAGGTGCAGCGGGACGGTTGCAAGACAAGTGTCACCAGTTCCCTGTCAGAGCCATGGAGGCCAGGCTGCTAAGGAGACACGAGAGGAAGACTAGGGCAGGCACGCGTGCTCCAAACTGAGGGAGGAGTCTGGGCAGAAGGCAGGCCTGTCCTGTGTCTCTGGTCCCAAGGGGACAGCGTCTCCTTGAACACCTGTGCCTAGGGCAGACTTGGGCTTGCCACCAGGCCCCATAGCCGCAACTCGCAGCAACAGCTCCCTGGAGGAACAGGCAGTCCGATGCCGTCTTCCTCCAAGATGTGACAACGTTGGTGGTGGCAGGGCGTGTGCCGGGGAAGGAATGGGGACAGTGTGCAGGGTTCATGTCCACTCCCTCTCCTGTGGGGAAGGCACTGGCCTAGTCCCCGATTCCGCCTGAGCGCCAGTAGAAAAGGCCTAGCCTGCCTATGCCAGGACATGGAAGTGAGCATAGAGTGCCATCCTAAGCCACGCACGCTGCTGTTGCTTTGTGACTGTGCCTGCTTAGTTCGGCTTGGAAGGGTGAACGCGGGGCGCGAACACGGAGCCCGGGAAATCAAGGCCCAAGAGGCACTAGCTCTCCCGCAGCTCTTCATCTTTGAAGTGACAGAGCGAACGCCCAAAGCCTTGCTGTGAAGCAGCAGCGAAGGGCAGTTCGTGCCAGCTGAAAACCTCTACAAACGTGTAGCAGTAGTTGCTAAATCAGAGTCGGATCTGTAGGCTGCTCTGGCTGCCTGCCTTAGCCTACTCTTCCCAGGACAGAGGGAGAGCCCCGCATAGAGCGAAAGCCTCATTGCCCGGGCATCCCTTCTGGGAAGGCCCAGCTTTCTTTGGGAAATCAAAGTCAGGTCTGAGGGACGCTGCTGCTGCTTGCTTGAGCTGGTCTCCCCTGCACGTTGTAATAAACCCGCATGGAGCGAAATCCTCTATGCGCAGGCATCCTCTCTGGGAAAGCGTAGCATTTGTTGGGAAATCAGAATCGGGTTTGTGGGAAGCTGCTGCTTCTTGCCGGAGCTAGTCTGCTCAGGACAGTGGAAGATACCCGCATGGAGCGAAATTCTCTTCCACCTAGCATCCCCTCTGCCTGAGAGAGAAGCGTGGTTGCACCTCTGGAAAGGACCTTAAGGAAAGGGACACGTCTGTCACCGTGTTCCCCAAAGGCAAGTATGAGGAAGGTGCAGAGCGCTGCAACGGGCGAATAGAACGAGCCGTTGGCTTTATGTCAGAAAACGGTGCGAAGCAGGAGAGAAGGCTCTGGCAGGTGCAGCAGGCCGGTGGCAAGACAAGTGTCACCAGTTCCCTGTGCAGAGACATGGAGGCAGGGCTGCTAACAGACACGAGAGGACGACTAGGGCAGACACGCGTGCTCCATACTGACGGAGCAGTCTGGGCAGAAGGCAGGCCTGTCCTGTGTCTCTGGTCCCAAGGGGACAGCGTCTCCTTGAACACCTGTGCCTAGGGCAGACTTGGGATTGCCACCAGGCCCCATAGCCGCAACTCGCAGCAACAGCTCCCTGGAGGACCGGGCAGTCTGATGCCGTCTTCCTCCAAGATGTGACAACGTTTGTGGTGGCAGGGCGTGTGCCGGGGAAGGAATGGGGACAGTGTGCAGGGTTCATGTCCACTCCCTCTCCTGTGGGGAAGGCACTGGCCTAGTCCCCGATTCCGCCTGAGCGCCAGTAGAAAAGGCCTAGCCTGCCTATGCCAGGACATGGAAGTGAGCATAGAGTGCCATCCTAAGCCACGCACGCTGCTGTTGCTTTGTGACTGTGCCTGCTTAGTTCGGCTTGGCAGGGTGAACGCAGGGCGCGAACAGGGAGCCCGGGAAAGCAAGGCCCAAGAGGCACTAGCTCTCCCGCAGCTCTTCATCTTTGAAGTGACAGAGCGAACGCCCAAAGCCTTGCTGTGAAGCAGCAGCGAAGGGCAGTTCGTGCCAGCTGAAAACCTCTACAAACGTGTAGCAGTAGTTGCTAAATCAGAGTCGGATCTGTAGGCTGCTGTGGCTGCCTGCCTTAGCCTACTCTTCCCAGGACAGAGGGAGAGCCCCGCATAGAGCGAAAGCCTCTTTGCCCGGGCATCCCTTCTGGGAAGGCCCAGCTTTCTTTGGGAAATCAAAGTCAGGTCTGAGGGACGCTGCTGCTGCTTGCTTGAGCTGGTCTCCCCTGCACGTTGTAATAAACCCAAATGGAGCGAAATCCTCTATGCGCAGGCATCCTCTCTGGGAAAGCGTAGCATTTGTTGGGAAATCAGAATCGGGTTTGTGGGAAGCTGCTGCTTCTTGCCGGAGCTAGTCTGCTCAGGACAGTGGAAGATACCCGCATGGAGCGAAATTCTCTTTCACCTAGCATCCCCTCTGCCTGAGAGAGAAGCGTGGTTGCACCTCTGGAAAGGACCTTAAGGAAAGGGACACGTCTGTCACCGTGTTCCCCAAAGGCAAGTATGAGGAAGGTGCAGAACGCTGCAACGGGCGAATAGAACGAGCCGTTGGCTTTATGTCAGAAAACGGTGCGAAGCAGGAGAGAAGGCACTGGCAGGTGCAGCGGGACGGTTGCAAGACAAGTGTCACCAGTTCCCTGTCAGGGCCATGGAGGAGGGTGCTAAGGAGACACGAGAGGAAGACTAGGGCAGGCACGCGTGCTCCACTCTAAGGGAGGAGTCTGGGCAGAAGGCAGGCCTGTCCTGTGTCTCTGGTCCCAAGGGGACTGCGTCTCCTTGAACACCTGTGCCTAGGGCAGACTTGGGCTTGCCAGCAGGCCCCATAGCCGCAACTCGCAGCCACAGCTCCCTGGAGGACCGGGCAGTCCGATGCCGTCTTCCTCCAAGATGTGACAACGTTGGTGGTGGCAGGGCGTGTGCCGGGGAAGGAATGGGGACAGTGTGCAGGGTTCATGTCCACTCCCTCTCCTGTGGGGAAGGCACTGGCCTAGTCCCCGATTCTGCCTGAGCGCCAGTACAAAAGGCCTAGCCTGCCTATGCCAGGACATGGAAGTGAGCATAGAGTGCCATCCTAAGCCAAGCACGCTGCTGTTGCTTTGTGACTGTGCCTGCTTAGTTCGGCTTGGCAGGGTGAACGCAGGGCGCGAACAGGGAGCCCGGGAAAGCAAGGCCCAAGAGGCACTAGCTCTCCCGCAGCTCTTCATCTTTGAAGTGACAGAGCGAACGCCCAAAGCCTTGCTGTGAAGCAGCAGCGAAGGGCAGTTCGTGCCAGCTGAAAACCTCTACAAACGTGTAGCAGTAGTTGCTAAATCAGAGTCGGATCTGTAGGCTGCTGTGGCTGCCTGCCTTAGCCTACTCTTCCCAGGACAGAGGGAGAGCCCCGCATAGAGCGAAAGCCTCTTTGCCCGGGCATCCCTTCTGGGAAGGCCCAGCTTTCTTTGGGAAATCAAAGTCAGGTCTGAGGGACGCTGCTGCTGCTTGCTTGAGCTGGTCTCCCCTGCACGTTGTAATAAACCCGCATGGAGCGAAATCCTCTATGCGCAGGCATCCTCTCTGGGAAAGCGTAGCATTTGTTGGGAAATCAGAATCGGGTTTGTGGGAAGCTGCTGCTT
This sequence comes from Neogale vison, assembly GCF_020171115.1. Classification (NCBI taxonomy): domain Eukaryota; kingdom Metazoa; phylum Chordata; class Mammalia; order Carnivora; family Mustelidae; genus Neogale; species Neogale vison. The sequence continues at coordinate 110,659,920 of NC_058102.1, read as the reverse complement.
CTTGCCGGAGCTAGTCTGCTCAGGACAGTGGAAGATACCCGCATGGAGCGAAATTCTCTTCCACCTAGCATCCCCTCTGCCTGAGAGAGAAGCGTGGTTGCACCTCTGGAAAGGACCTTAAGGAAAGGGACACGTCTGTCACCGTGTTCCCCAAAGGCAAGTATGAGGAAGGTGCAGAACGCTGCAACGGGCGAATAGAACGAGCCGTTGGCTTTATGTCAGAAAACGGTGCGAAGCAGGAGAGAAGGCACTGGCAGGTGCAGCGGGACGGTTGCAAGACAAGTGTCACCAGTTCCCTGTCAGAGCCATGGAGGCCAGGCTGCTAAGGAGACACGAGAGGAAGACTAGGGCAGGCACGCGTGCTCCACTCTAAGGGAGGAGTCTGGGCAGAAGGCAGGCCTGTCCTGTGTCTCTGGTCCCAAGGGGACTGCGTCTCCTTGAACACCTGTGCCTAGGGCAGACTTGGGCTTGCCAGCAGGCCCCATAGCCGCAACTCGCAGCAACAGCTCCCTGGAGGACCGGGCAGTCCGATGCCGTCTTCCTCCAAGATGTGACAACGTTGGTGGTGGCAGGGCGTGTGCCGGGGAAGGAATGGGGACAGTGTGCAGGGTTCATGTCCACTCCCTCTCCTGTGGGGAAGGCACTGGCCTAGTCCCCGATTCTGCCTGAGCGCCAGTACAAAAGGCCTAGCCTGCCTATGCCAGGACATGGAAGTGAGCATAGAGTGCCATCCTAAGCCAAGCACGCTGCTGTTGCTTTGTGACTGTGCCTGCTTAGTTCGGCTTGGCAGGGTGAACGCAGGGCGCGAACAGGGAGCCCGGGAAAGCAAGGCCCAAGAGGCACTAGCTCTCCCGCAGCTCTTCATCTTTGAAGTGACAGAGCGAACGCCCAAAGCCTTGCTGTGAAGCAGCAGCGAAGGGCAGTTCGTGCCAGCTGAAAACCTCTACAAACGTGTAGCAGTAGTTGCTAAATCAGAGTCGGATCTGTAGGCTGCTGTGGCTGCCTGCCTTAGCCTACTCTTCCCAGGACAGAGGGAGAGCCCCGCATAGAGCGAAAGCCTCTTTGCCCGGGCATCCCTTCTGGGAAGGCCCAGCTTTCTTTGGGAAATCAAAGTCAGGTCTGAGGGACGCTGCTGCTGCTTGCTTGAGCTGGTCTCCCCTGCACGTTGTAATAAACCCGCATGGAGCGAAATCCTCTATGCGCAGGCATCCTCTCTGGGAAAGCGTAGCATTTGTTGGGAAATCAGAATCGGGTTTGTGGGAAGCTGCTGCTTCTTGCCGGAGCTAGTCTGCTCAGGACAGTGGAAGATACCCGCATGGAGCGAAATTCTCTTCCACCTAGCATCCCCTCTGCCTGAGAGAGAAGCGTGGTTGCACCTCTGGAAAGGACCTTAAGGAAAGGGACACGTCTGTCACCGTGTTCCCCAAAGGCAAGTATGAGGAAGGTGCAGAACGCTGCAACGGGCGAATAGAACGAGCCGTTGGCTTTATGTCAGAAAACGGTGCGAAGCAGGAGAGAAGGCACTGGCAGGTGCAGCGGGACGGTTGCAAGACAAGTGTCACCAGTTCCCTGTCAGAGCCATGGAGGCCAGGCTGCTAAGGAGACACGAGAGGAAGACTAGGGCAGGCACGCGTGCTCCACTCTAAGGGAGGAGTCTGGGCAGAAGGCAGGCCTGTCCTGTGTCTCTGGTCCCAAGGGGACAGCGTCTCCTTGAACACCTGTGCCTAGGGCAGACTTGGGCTTGCCACCAGGCCCCATAGCCGCAACTCGCAGCAACAGCTCCCTGGAGGACCGGGCAGTCCGATGCCGTCTTCCTCCAAGATGTGACAACGTTGGTGGTGGCAGGGCGTGTGCCGGGGAAGGAATGGGGACAGTGTGCAGGGTTCATGTCCACTCCCTCTCCTGTGGGGAAGGCACTGGCCTAGTCCCCGATTCCGCCTGAGCGCCAGTAGAAAAGGCCTAGCCTGCCTATGCCAGGACATGGAAGTGAGCATAGAGTGCCATCCTAAGCCACGCACGCTGCTGTTGCTTTGTGACTGTGCCTGCTTAGTTCGGCTTGGCAGGGTGAACGCAGGGCGCGAACAGGGAGCCCGGGAAAGCAAGGCCCAAGAGGCACTAGCTCTCCCGCAGCTCTTCATCTTTGAAGTGACAGAGCGAACGCCCAAAGCCTTGCTGTGAAGCAGCAGCGAAGGGCAGTTCGTGCCAGCTGAAAACCTCTACAAACGTGTAGCAGTAGTTGCTAAATCAGAGTCGGATCTGTAGGCTGCTGTGGCTGCCTGCCTTAGCCTACTCTTCCCAGGACAGAGGGAGAGCCCCGCATAGAGCGAAAGCCTCTTTGGCCGGGCATCCCTTCTGGGAAGGCCCAGCTTTCTTTGGGAAATCAAAGTCAGGTCTGAGGGACGCTGCTGCTGCTTGCTTGAGCTGGTCTCCCCTGCACGTTGTAATAAACCCGCATGGAGCGAAATCCTCTATGCGCAGGCATCCTCTCTGGGAAAGCATAGCATTTGTTGGGAAATCAGAATCGGGTTTGTGGGAAGCTGCTGCTTCTTGCCGGAGCTAGTCTGCTCAGGACAGTGGAAGATACCCGCATGGAGCGAAATTCTCTTTCACCTAGCATCCCCTCTGCCTGAGAGAGAAGCGTGGTTGCACCTCTGGAAAGGACCTTAAGGTAAGGGACACGTCTGTCACCGTGTTCCCCAAAGGCAAGTATGAGGAATGTGCAGAACGCTGCAACGGGCGAATAGAACGAGCCGTTGGCTTTATGTCAGAAAACGATGCGAAGCAGGAGAGAAGACACTGGCAGGTGCAGCGGGACGGTTGCAAGACAAGTGTCACCAGTTCCCTGTCAGAGCCATGGAGGCCAGGCTGCTAAGGAGACACGAGAGGAAGACTAGGGCAGGCACGCGTGCTCCACTCTAAGGGAGGAGTCTGGGCAGAAGGCAGGCCTGTCCTGTGTCTCTGGTCCCAAGGGGACAGCGTCTCCTTGAACACCTGTGCCTAGGGCAGACTTGGGCTTGCCACCAGGCCCCATAGCCGCAACTCGCAGCAACAGCTCCCTGGAGGACCGGGCAGTCCGATGCCGTCTTCCTCCAAGATGTGACAACGTTGGTGGTGGCAGGGCGTGTGCCGGGGAAGGAATGGGGACAGTGTGCAGGGTTCATGTCCACTCCCTCTCCTGTGGGGAAGGCACTGGCCTAGTCCCCGATTCCGCCTGAGCGCCAGTAGAAAAGGCCTAGCCTGCCTATGCCAGGACATGGAAGTGAGCATAGAGTGCCATCCTAAGCCACGCACGCTGCTGTTGCTTTGTGACTGTGCCTGCTTAGTTCGGCTTGGAAGGGTGAACGCGGGGCGCGAACACGGAGCCCGGGAAATCAAGGCCCAAGAGGCACTAGCTCTCCCGAAGCTCTTCATCTTTGAAGTGACAGAGCAAACGCCCAAAGCCTTGCTGTGAAGCAGCAGCGAAGGGCAGTTCGTGCCAGCTGAAAACCTCTACAAACGTGTAGCAGTAGTTGCTAAATCAGAGTCGGATCTGTAGGCTGCTCTGGCTGCCTGCCTTAGCCCTCTATTCCCAGGACAGAGGGAGAGCCCCGCATAGAGCGAAAGCCTCTTTGCCCGGGCATCCCTTCTGGGAAGGCCCAGCTTTCTTTGGGAAAGCAAAGTCAGGTCTGAGGGACGCTGCTGCTGCTTGCTTGAGCTGGTCTCCCCTGCACGTTGTAATAAACCCGCATGGAGCGAAATCCTCTATGCGCAGGCATCCTCTCTGGGAAAGCATAGCATTTGTTGGGATATCAGAATCGGGTTTGTGGGAAGCTGCTTCTTCTTGCCGGAGCTAGTCTGCTCAGGACAGTGGAAGATACCCGCATGGAGCGAAATTCTCTTTCACCTAGCATCCCCTCTGCCTGAGAGAGAAGCGTGGTTGCACCTCTGGAAAGGACCTTAAGGAAAGGGACACGTCTGTCACCGTGTTCCCCAAAGGCAAGTATGAGGAATGTGCAGAATGCTGCAACGGGCGAATAGAACGAGCCGTTGGCTTTATGTCAGAAAACGATGCGAATCAGGAGAGAAGACACTGGCAGGTGCAGCGGGACGGTTGCAAGACAAGTGTCACCAGTTCCCTGTCAGAGCCATGGAGGCCAGGCTGCTAAGGAGACACGAGAGGAAGACTAGGGCAGGCACGCGTGCTCCACTCTAAGGGAGGAGTCTGGGCAGAAGGCAGGCCTGTCCTGTGTCTCTGGTCCCAAGGGGACAGCGTCTCCTTGAACACCTGTGCCTAGGGCAGACTTGGGCTTGCCACCAGGCCCCATAGCCGCAACTCGCAGCAACAGCTCCCTGGAGGAGCGGGCAGTCCGATGCCGTCTTCCTCCAAGATGTGACAACGTTGGTGGTGGCAGGGCGTGTGCCGGGGAAGGAATGGGGACAGTGTGCAGGGTTCATGTCCACTCCCTCTCCTGTGGGGAAGGCACTGGCCTAGTCCCCGATTCCGCCTGAGCGCCAGTAGAAAAGGCCTAGCCTGCCTATGCCAGGACATGGAAGTGAGCATAGAGTGCCATCCTAAGCCACGCACGCTGCTGTTGCTTTGTGACTGTGCCTGCTTAGTTCGGCTTGGCAGGGTGAACGCGGGGCGCGAACACGGAGCCCGGGAAATCAAGGCCCAAGAGGCACTAGCTCTCCCGCAGCTCTTCATCTTTGAAGTGACAGAGCGAACGCCCAAAGCCTTGCTGTGAAGTAGCAGCGAAGGGTAGTTCGTGCCAGCTGAAAACCTCTACAAACGTGTAGCAGTAGTTGCTAAATCAGAGTCGGATCTGTAGGCTGCTGTGGCTGCCTGCCTTAGCCCTCTATTCCCAGGACAGAGGGAGAGCCCCGCATAGAGCGAAAGCCTCTTTGCCCGGGCATCCCTTCTGGGAAGGCCCAGCTTTCTTTTGGAAAGCAAAGTCAGGTCTGAGGGACGCTGCTGCTGCTTGCTTGAGCTGGTCTCCCCTGCACGTTGTAATAAACCCGCATGGAGCGAAATCCTCTATGCGCAGGCATCCTCTCTGGGAAAGCATAGCATTTGTTGGGAAATCAGAATCGGGTTTGTGGGAAGCTGCTGCTTCTTGCCGGAGCTAGTCTGCTCAGGACAGTGGAAGATACCCGCATGGAGCGAAATTCTCTTCCACCTAGCATCCCCTCTGCCTGAGAGAGAAGCGTGGTTGCACCTCTGGAAAGGACCTTAAGGAAAGGGACACGTCTGTCACCGTGTTCCCCAAAGGCAAGTATGAGGAAGGTGCAGAACGCTGCAACGGGCGAATAGAACGAGCCGTTGGCTTTATGTCAGAAAACGGTGCGAAGCAGGAGAGAAGGCACTGGCAGGTGCAGCGGGACGGTTGCAAGACAAGTGTCACCAGTTCCCTGTCAGAGCCATGGAGGCCAGGCTGCTAAGGAGACACGAGAGGAAGACTAGGGCAGGCACGCGTGCTCCACTCTAAGGGAGGAGTCTGGGCAGAAGGCAGGCCTGTCCTGTGTCTCTGGTCCCAAGGGGACAGCGTCTCCTTGAACACCTGTGCCTAGGGCAGACTTGGGCTTGCCACCAGGCCCCATAGCCGCAACTCGCAGCAACAGCTCCCTGGAGGAGCGGGCAGTCCGATGCCGTCTTCCTCCAAGATGTGACAACGTTGGTGGTGGCAGGGCGTGTGCCGGGGAAGGAATGGGGACAGTGTGCAGGGTTCATGTCCACTCCCTCTCCTGTGGGGAAGGCACTGGCCTAGTCCCCGATTCCGCCTGAGCGCCAGTAGAAAAGGCCTAGCCTGCCTATGCCAGGACATGGAAGTGAGCATAGAGTGCCATCCTAAGCCACGCACGCTGCTGTTGCTTTGTGACTGTGCCTGCTTAGTTCGGCTTGGCAGGGTGAACGCGGGGCGCGAACACGGAGCCCGGGAAATCAAGGCCCAAGAGGCACTAGCTCTCCCGCAGCTCTTCATCTTTGAAGTGACAGAGCGAACGCCCAAAGCCTTGCTGTGAAGTAGCAGCGAAGGGTAGTTCGTGCCAGCTGAAAACCTCTACAAACGTGTAGCAGTAGTTGCTAAATCAGAGTCGGATCTGTAGGCTGCTGTGGCTGCCTGCCTTAGCCCTCTATTCCCAGGACAGAGGGAGAGCCCCGCATAGAGCGAAAGCCTCTTTGCCCGGGCATCCCTTCTGGGAAGGCCCAGCTTTCTTTTGGAAAGCAAAGTCAGGTCTGAGGGACGCTGCTGCTGCTTGCTTGAGCTGGTCTCCCCTGCACGTTGTAATAAACCCGCATGGAGCGAAATCCTCTATGCGCAGGCATCCTCTCTGGGAAAGCATAGCATTTGTTGGGAAATCAGAATCGGGTTTGTGGGAAGCTGCTGCTTCTTGCCGGAGCTAGTCTGCTCAGGACAGTGGAAGATACCCGCATGGAGCGAAATTCTCTTTCACCTAGCATCCCCTCTGCCTGAGAGAGAAGCGTGGTTGCACCTCTGGAAAGGACCTTAAGGAAAGGGACACGTCTGTCACCGTGTTCCCCAAAGGCAAGTATGAGGAATGTGCAGAACGCTGCAACGGGCGAATAGAACGAGCCGTTGGCTTTATGTCAGAAAACGATGCGAAGCAGGAGAGAAGACACTGGCAGGTGCAGCGGGACGGTTGCAAGACAAGTGTCACCAGTTCCCTGTCAGGGCCATGGAGGAGGGTGCTAAGGAGACACGAGAGGAAGACTAGGGCAGGCACGCGTGCTCCACTCTAAGGGAGGAGTCTGGGCAGAAGGCAGGCCTGTCCTGTGTCTCTGGTCCCAAGGGGACAGCATCTCCTTGAACACCTGTGCCTAGGGCAGACTTGGGCTTGCCACCAGGCCCCATAGCCGCAACTCGCAGCAACAGCTCCCTGGAGGACCGGGCAGTCCGATGCCGTCTTCCTCCAAGATGTGACAACGTTGGTGGTGGCAGGGCGTGTGCCGGGGAAGGAATGGGGACAGTGTGCAGGGTTCATGTCCACTCCCTCTCCTGTGGGGAAGGCACTGGCCTAGTCCCCGATTCTGCCTGAGCGCCAGTACAAAAGGCTTAGCCTGCCTATGCCAGGACATGGAAGTGAGCATAGAGTGCCATCCTAAGCCAAGCACGCTGCTGTTGCTTTGTGACTGTGCCTGCTTAGTTCGGCTTGGCAGGGTGAACGCAGGGCGCGAACAGGGAGCCCGGGAAAGCAAGGCCCAAGAGGCACTAGCTCTCCCGCAGCTCTTCATCTTTGAAGTGACAGAGCGAACGCCCAAAGCCTTGCTGTGAAGCAGCAGCGAAGGGCAGTTCGTGCCAGCTGAAAACCTCTACAAACGTGTAGCAGTAGTTGCTAAATCAGAGTCGGATCTGTAGGCTGCTGTGGCTGCCTGCCTTAGCCTACTCTTCCCAGGACAGAGGGAGAGCCCCGCATAGAGCGAAAGCCTCTTTGCCCGGGCATCCCTTCTGGGAAGGCCCAGCTTTCTTTGGGAAATCAAAGTCAGGTCTGAGGGACGCTGCTGCTGCTTGCTTGAGCTGGTCTCCCCTGCACGTTGTAATAAACCCGCATGGAGCGAAATCCTCTATGCGCAGGCATCCTCTCTGGGAAAGCGTAGCATTTGTTGGGAAATCAGAATCGGGTTTGTGGGAAGCTGCTGCTTCTTGCCGGAGCTAGTCTGCTCAGGACAGTGGAAGATACCCGCATGGAGCGAAATTCTCTTTCACCTAGCATCCCCTCTGCCTGAGAGAGAAGCGTGGTTGCACCTCTGGAAAGGACCTTAAGGAAAGGGACACGTCTGTCACCGTGTTCCCCAAAGGCAAGTATGAGGAAGGTGCAGAACGCTGCAACGGGCGAATAGAACGAGCCGTTGGCTTTATGTCAGAAAACGGTGCGAAGCAGGAGAGAAGGCACTGGCAGGTGCAGCGGGACGGTTGCAAGACAAGTGTCACCAGTTCCCTGTCAGAGCCATGGAGGTCAGGCTGCTAAGGAGACACGAGAGGAAGACTAGGGCAGGCACGCGTGCTCCACTCTAAGGGAGGAGTCTGGGCAGAAGGCAGGCCTGTCCTGTGTCTCTGGTCCCAAGGGGACAGCGTCTCCTTGAACACCTGTGCCTAGGGCAGACTTGGGCTTGCCACCAGGCCCCATAGCCGCAACTCGCAGCAACAGCTCCCTGGAGGACCGGGCAGTCCGATGCCGTCTTCCTCCAAGATGTGACAACGTTGGTGGTGGCAGGGCGTGTGCCGGGGAAGGAATGGGGACAGTGTGCAGGGTTCATGTCCACTCCCTCTCCTGTGGGGAAGGCACTGGCCTAGTCCCCGATTCCGCCTGAGCGCCAGTAGAAAAGGCCTAGCCTGCCTATGCCAGGACATGGAAGTGAGCATAGAGTGCCATCCTAAGCCACGCACGCTGCTGTTGCTTTGTGACTGTGCCTGCTTAGTTCGGCTTGGCAGGGTGAACGCAGGGCGCGAACAGGGAGCCCGGGAAAGCAAGGCCCAAGAGGCACTAGCTCTCCCGCAGCTCTTCATCTTTGAAGTGACAGAGCGAACGCCCAAAGCCTTGCTGTGAAGCAGCAGCGAAGGGCAGTTCGTGCCAGCTGAAAACCTCTACAAACGTGTAGCAGTAGTTGCTAAATCAGAGTCGGATCTGTAGGCTGCTGTGGCTGCCTGCCTTAGCCTACTCTTCCCAGGACAGAGGGAGAGCCCCGCATAGAGCGAAAGCCTCTTTGGCCGGGCATCCCTTCTGGGAAGGCCCAGCTTTCTTTGGGAAATCAAAGTCAGGTCTGAGGGACGCTGCTGCTGCTTGCTTGAGCTGGTCTCCCCTGCACGTTGTAATAAACCCGCATGGAGCGAAATCCTCTATGCGCAGGCATCCTCTCTGGGAAAGCATAGCATTTGTTGGGAAATCAGAATCGGGTTTGTGGGAAGCTGCTGCTTCTTGCCGGAGCTAGTCTGCTCAGGACAGTGGAAGATACCCGCATGGAGCGAAATTCTCTTTCACCTAGCATCCCCTCTGCCTGAGAGAGAAGCGTGGTTGCACCTCTGGAAAGGACCTTAAGGTAAGGGACACGTCTGTCACCGTGTTCCCCAAAGGCAAGTATGAGGAATGTGCAGAACGCTGCAACGGGCGAATAGAACGAGCCGTTGGCTTTATGTCAGAAAACGATGCGAAGCAGGAGAGAAGACACTGGCAGGTGCAGCGGGACGGTTGCAAGACAAGTGTCACCAGTTCCCTGTCAGAGCCATGGAGGCCAGGCTGCTAAGGAGACACGAGAGGAAGACTAGGGCAGGCACGCGTGCTCCACTCTAAGGGAGGAGTCTGGGCAGAAGGCAGGCCTGTCCTGTGTCTCTGGTCCCAAGGGGACAGCGTCTCCTTGAACACCTGTGCCTAGGGCAGACTTGGGCTTGCCACCAGGCCCCATAGCCGCAACTCGCAGCAACAGCTCCCTGGAGGACCGGGCAGTCCGATGCCGTCTTCCTCCAAGATGTGACAACGTTGGTGGTGGCAGGGCGTGTGCCGGGGAAGGAATGGGGACAGTGTGCAGGGTTCATGTCCACTCCCTCTCCTGTGGGGAAGGCACTTGCCTAGTCCCCGATTCCGCCTGAGCGCCAGTAGAAAAGGCCTAGCCTGCCTATGCCAGGACATGGAAGTGAGCATAGAGTGCCATCCTAAGCCACGCACGCTGCTGTTGCTTTGTGACTGTGCCTGCTTAGTTCGGCTTGGAAGGGTGAACGCGGGGCCCGAACACGGAGCCCGGGAAATCAAGGCCCAAGAGGCACTAGCTCTCCCGAAGCTCTTCATCTTTGAAGTGACAGAGCAAACGCCCAAAGCCTTGCTGTGAAGCAGCAGCGAAGGGCAGTTCGTGCCAGCTGAAAACCTCTACAAACGTGTAGCAGTAGTTGCTAAATCAGAGTCGGATCTGTAGGCTGCTCTGGCTGCCTGCCTTAGCCCTCTATTCCCAGGACAGAGGGAGAGCCCCGCATAGAGCGAAAGCCTCTTTGCCCGGGCATCCCTTCTGGGAAGGCCCAGCTTTCTTTGGGAAAGCAAAGTCAGGTCTGAGGGACGCTGCTGCTGCTTGCTTGAGCTGGTCTCCCCTGCACGTTGTAATAAACCCGCATGGAGCGAAATCCTCTATGCGCAGGCATCCTCTCTGGGAAAGCATAGCATTTGTTGGGATATCAGAATCGGGTTTGTGGGAAGCTGCTTCTTCTTGCCGGAGCTAGTCTGCTCAGGACAGTGGAAGATACCCGCATGGAGCGAAATTCTCTTTCACCTAGCATCCCCTCTGCCTGAGAGAGAAGCGTGGTTGCACCTCTGGAAAGGACCTTAAGGAAAGGGACACGTCTGTCACCGTGTTCCCCAAAGGCAAGTATGAGGAATGTGCAGAATGCTGCAACGGGCGAATAGAACGAGCCGTTGGCTTTATGTCAGAAAACGATGCGAATCAGGAGAGAAGACACTGGCAGGTGCAGCGGGACGGTTGCAAGACAAGTGTCACCAGTTCCCTGTCAGAGCCATGGAGGCCAGGCTGCTAAGGAGACACGAGAGGAAGACTAGGGCAGGCACGCGTGCTCCACTCTAAGGGAGGAGTCTGGGCAGAAGGCAGGCCTGTCCTGTGTCTCTGGTCCCAAGGGGACAGCGTCTCCTTGAACACCTGTGCCTAGGGCAGACTTGGGCTTGCCACCAGGCCCCATAGCCGCAACTCGCAGCAACAGCTCCCTGGAGGAGCGGGCAGTCCGATGCCGTCTTCCTCCAAGATGTGACAACGTTGGTGGTGGCAGGGCGTGTGCCGGGGAAGGAATGGGGACAGTGTGCAGGGTTCATGTCCACTCCCTCTCCTGTGGGGAAGGCACTGGCCTAGTCCCCGATTCCGCCTGAGCGCCAGTAGAAAAGGCCTAGCCTGCCTATGCCAGGACATGGAAGTGAGCATAGAGTGCCATCCTAAGCCACGCACGCTGCTGTTGCTTTGTGACTGTGCCTGCTTAGTTCGGCTTGGCAGGGTGAACGCGGGGCGCGAACACGGAGCCCGGGAAATCAAGGCCCAAGAGGCACTAGCTCTCCCGCAGCTCTTCATCTTTGAAGTGACAGAGCGAACGCCCAAAGCCTTGCTGTGAAGTAGCAGCGAAGGGTAGTTCGTGCCAGCTGAAAACCTCTACAAACGTGTAGCAGTAGTTGCTAAATCAGAGTCGGATCTGTAGGCTGCTGTGGCTGCCTGCCTTAGCCCTCTATTCCCAGGACAGAGGGAGAGCCCCGCATAGAGCGAAAGCCTCTTTGCCCGGGCATCCCTTCTGGGAAGGCCCAGCTTTCTTTTGGAAAGCAAAGTCAGGTCTGAGGGACGCTGCTGCTGCTTGCTTGAGCTGGTCTCCCCTGCACGTTGTAATAAACCCGCATGGAGCGAAATCCTCTATGCGCAGGCATCCTCTCTGGGAAAGCATAGCATTTGTTGGGAAATCAGAATCGGGTTTGTGGGAAGCTGCTGCTTCTTGCCGGAGCTAGTCTGCTCAGGACAGTGGAAGATACCCGCATGGAGCGAAATTCTCTTTCACCTAGCATCCCCTCTGCCTGAGAGAGAAGCGTGGTTGCACCTCTGGAAAGGACCTTAAGGAAAGGGACACGTCTGTCACCGTGTTCCCCAAAGGCAAGTATGAGGAATGTGCAGAACGCTGCAACGGGCGAATAGAACGAGCCGTTGGCTTTATGTCAGAAAACGATGCGAAGCAGGAGAGAAGACACTGGCAGGTGCAGCGGGACGGTTGCAAGACAAGTGTCACCAGTTCCCTGTCAGGGCCATGGAGGAGGGTGCTAAGGAGACACGAGAGGAAGACTAGGGCAGGCACGCGTGCTCCACTCTAAGGGAGGAGTCTGGGCAGAAGGCAGGCCTGTCCTGTGTCTCTGGTCCCAAGGGGACAGCATCTCCTTGAACACCTGTGCCTAGGGCAGACTTGGGCTTGCCACCAGGCCCCATAGCCGCAACTCGCAGCAACAGCTCCCTGGAGGACCGGGCAGTCCGATGCCGTCTTCCTCCAAGATGTGACAACGTTGGTGGTGGCAGGGCGTGTGCCGGGGAAGGAATGGGGACAGTGTGCAGGGTTCATGTCCACTCCCTCTCCTGTGGGGAAGGCACTGGCCTAGTCCCCGATTCCGCCTGAGCGCCAGTAGAAAAGGCCTAGCCTGCCTATGCCAGGACATGGAAGTGAGCATAGAGTGCCATCCTAAGCCACGCACGCTGCTGTTGCTTTGTGACTGTGCCTGCTTAGTTCGGCTTGGCAGGGTGAACGCAGGGCGCGAACAGGGAGCCCGGGAAAGCAAGGCCCAAGAGGCACTAGCTCTCCCGCAGCTCTTCATCTTTGAAGTGACAGAGCGAACGCCCAAAGCCTTGCTGTGAAGCAGCAGCGAAGGGCAGTTCGTGCCAGCTGAAAACCTCTACAAACGTGTAGCAGTAGTTGCTAAATCAGAGTCGGATCTGTAGGCTGCTGTGGCTGCCTGCCTTAGCCTACTCTTCCCAGGACAGAGGGAGAGCCCCGCATAGAGCGAAAGCCTCATTGCCCGGGCATCCCTTCTGGGAAGGCCCAGCTTTCTTTGGGAAATCAAAGTCAGGTCTGAGGGACGCTGCTGCTGCTTGCTTGAGCTGGTCTCCCCTGCACGTTGTAATAAACCCGCATGGAGCGAAATCCTCTATGCGCAGGCATCCTCTCTGGGAAAGCGTAGCATTTGTTGGGAAATCAGAATCGGGTTTGTGGGAAGCTGCTGCTTCTTGCCGGAGCTAGTCTGCTCAGGACAGTGGAAGATACCCGCATGGAGCGAAATTCTCTTTCACCTAGCATCCCCTCTGCCTGAGAGAGAAGCGTGGTTGCACCTCTGGAAAGGACCTTAAGGAAAGGGACACGTCTGTCACCGTGTTCCCCAAAGGCAAGTATGAGGAAGGTGCAGAGCGCTGCAACGGGCGAATAGAACGAGCCGTTGGCTTTATGTCAGAAAACGGTGCAAAGCAGGAGAGAAGGCTCTGGCAGGTACAGCAGGCCGGTGGCAAGACAAGTGTCACCAGTTCCCTGTGCAGAGACATGGAGGCAGGGCTGCTAACAGACACGAGAGGACGACTAGGGCAGACACGCGTGCTCCATACTGACGGAGCAGTCTGGGCAGAAGGCAGGCCTGTCCTGTGTCTCTGGTCCCAAGGGGACAGCGTCTCCTTGAACACCTGTGCCTAGGGCAGACTTGGGCTTGCCACCAGGCCCCATAGCCGCAACTCGCAGCAACAGCTCCCTGGAGGACCGGGCAGTCCGATGCCGTCTTCCTCCAAGATGTGACAACGTTGGTGGTGGCAGGGCGTGTGCCGGGGAAGGAATGGGGACAGTGTGCAGGGTTCATGTCCACTCCCTCTCCTGTGGGGAAGGCACTGGCCTAGTCCCCGATTCCGCCTGAGCGCCAGTAGAAAAGGCCTAGCCTGCCTATGCCAGGACATGGAAGTGAGCATAGAGTGCCATCCTAAGCCACGCACGCTGCTGTTGCTTTGTGACTGTGCCTGCTTAGTTCGGCTTGGCAGGGTGAACGCAGGGCGCGAACAGGGAGCCCGGGAAAGCAAGGCCCAAGAGGCACTAGCTCTCCCGCAGCTCTTCATCTTTGAAGTGACAGAGCGAACGCCCAAAGCCTTGCTGTGAAGCAGCAGCGAAGGGCAGTTCGTGGCAGCTGAAAACCTCTACAAACGTGTAGCAGTAGTTGCTAAATCAGAGTCGGATCTGTAGGCTGCTGTGGCTGCCTGCCTTAGCCTACTCTTCCCAGGACAGAGGGAGAGCCCCGCATAGAGCGAAAGCCTCTTTGCCCGGGCATCCCTTCTGGGAAGGCCCAGCTTTCTTTGGGAAATCAAAGTCAGGTCTGAGGGACGCTGCTGCTGCTTGCTTGAGCTGGTCTCCCCTGCACGTTGTAATAAACCCAAATGGAGCGAAATCCTCTATGCGCAGGCATCCTCTCTGGGAAAGCGTAGCATTTGTTGGGAAATCAGAATCGGGTTTGTGGGAAGCTGCTGCTTCTTGCCGGAGCTAGTCTGCTCAGGACAGTGGAAGATACCCGCATGGAGCGAAATTCTCTTTCACCTAGCATCCCCTCTGCCTGAGAGAGAAGCGTGGTTGCACCTCTGGAAAGGACCTTAAGGAAAGGGACACGTCTGTCACCGTGTTCCCCAAAGGCAAGTATGAGGAAGGTGCAGAACGCTGCAACGGGCGAATAGAACGAGCCGTTGGCTTTATGTCAGAAAACGGTGCGAAGCAGGAGAGAAGGCACTGGCAGGTGCAGCGGGACGGTTGCAAGACAAGTGTCACCAGTTCCCTGTCAGGGCCATGGAGGAGGGTGCTAAGGAGACACGAGAGGAAGACTAGGGCAGGCACGCGTGCTCCACTCTAAGGGAGGAGTCTGGGCAGAAGGCAGGCCTGTCCTGTGTCTCTGGTCCCAAGGGGACTGCGTCTCCTTGAACACCTGTGCCTAGGGCAGACTTGGGCTTGCCAGCAGGCCCCATAGCCGCAACTCGCAGCAACAGCTCCCTGGAGGACCGGGCAGTCCGATGCCGTCTTCCTCCAAGATGTGACAACGTTGGTGGTGGCAGGGCGTGTGCCGGGGAAGGAATGGGGACAGTGTGCAGGGTTCATGTCCACTCCCTCTCCTGTGGGGAAGGCACTGGCCTAGTCCCCGATTCCGCCTGAGCGCCAGTACAAAAGGCCTAGCCTGCCTATGCCAGGACATGGAAGTGAGCATAGAGTGCCATCCTAAGCCAAGCACGCTGCTGTTGCTTTGTGACTGTGCCTGCTTAGTTCGGCTTGGCAGGGTGAACGCAGGGCGCGAACAGGGAGGCCGGGAAAGCAAGGCCCAAGAGGCACTAGCTCTCCCGCAGCTCTTCATCTTTGAAGTGACAGAGCGAACGCCCAAAGCCTTGCTGTGAAGCAGCAGCGAAGGGCAGTTCGTGCCAGCTGAAAACCTCTACAAACGTGTAGCAGTAGTTGCTAAATCAGAGTCGGATCTGTAGGCTGCTGTGGCTGCCTGCCTTAGCCTACTCTTCCCAGGACAGAGGGAGAGCCCCGCATAGAGCGAAAGCCTCTTTGCCCGGGCATCCCTTCTGGGAAGGCCCAGCTTTCTTTGGGAAATCAAAGTCAGGTCTGAGGGACGCTGCTGCTGCTTGCTTGAGCTGGTCTCCCCTGCACGTTGTAATAAACCCAAATGGAGCGAAATCCTCTATGCGCAGGCATCCTCTCTGGGAAAGCGTAGCATTTGTTGGGAAATCAGAATCGGGTTTGTGGGAAGCTGCTGCTTCTTGCCGGAGCTAGTCTGCTCAGGACAGTGGAAGATACCCGCATGGAGCGAAATTCTCTTTCACCTAGCATCCCCTCTGCCTGAGAGAGAAGCGTGGTTGCACCTCTGGAAAGGACCTTAAGGAAAGGGACACGTCTGTCACCGTGTTCCCCAAAGGCAAGTATGAGGAAGGTGCAGAACGCTGCAACGGGCGAATAGAACGAGCCGTTGGCTTTATGTCAGAAAACGGTGCGAAGCAGGAGAGAAGGCACTGGCAGGTGCAGCGGGACGGTTGCAAGACAAGTGTCACCAGTTCCCTGTCAGAGCCATGGAGGCCAGGCTGCTAAGGAGACACGAGAGGAAGACTAGGGCAGGCACGCGTGCTCCAAACTGAGGGAGGAGTCTGGGCAGAAGGCAGGCCTGTCCTGTGTCTCTGGTCCCAAGGGGACAGCGTCTCCTTGAACACCTGTGCCTAGGGCAGACTTGGGCTTGCCACCAGGCCCCATAGCTGCAACTCGCAGCAACAGCTCCCTGGAGGAACAGGCAGTCCGATGCCGTCTTCCTCCAAGATGTGACAACGTTGGTGGTGGCAGGGCGTGTGCCGGGGAAGGAATGGGGACAGTGTGCAGGGTTCATGTCCACTCCCTCTCCTGTGGGGAAGGCACTGGCCTAGTCCCCGATTCCGCCTGAGCGCCAGTAGAAAAGGCCTAGCCTGCCTATGCCAGGACATGGAAGTGAGCATAGAGTGCCATCCTAAGCCACGCACGCTGCTGTTGCTTTGTGACTGTGCCTGCTTAGTTCGGCTTGGAAGGGTGAACGCGGGGCGCGAACACGGAGCCCGGGAAATCAAGGCCCAAGAGGCACTAGCTCTCCCGCAGCTCTTCATCTTTGAAGTGACAGAGCGAACGCCCAAAGCCTTGCTGTGAAGCAGCAGCGAAGGGCAGTTCGTGCCAGCTGAAAACCTCTACAAACGTGTAGCAGTAGTTGCTAAATCAGAGTCGGATCTGTAGGCTGCTCTGGCTGCCTGCCTTAGCCTACTCTTCCCAGGACAGAGGGAGAGCCCCGCATAGAGCGAAAGCCTCATTGCCCGGGCATCCCTTCTGGGAAGGCCCAGCTTTCTTTGGGAAATCAAAGTCAGGTATGAGGGACGCTGCTGCTGCTTGCTTGAGCTGGTCTCCCCTGCACGTTGTAATAAACCCGCATGGAGCGAAATCCTCTATGCGCAGGCATCCTCTCTGGGAAAGCGTAGCATTTGTTGGGAAATCAGAATCGGGTTTGTGGGAAGCTGCTGCTTCTTGCCGGAGCTAGTCTGCTCAGGACAGTGGAAGATACCCGCATGGAGCGAAATTCTCTTTCACCTAGCATCCCCTCTGCCTGAGAGAGAAGCGTGGTTGCACCTCTGGAAAGGACCTTAAGGAAAGGGACACGTCTGTCACCGTGTTCCCCAAAGGCAAGTATGAGGAAGGTGCAGAGCGCTGCAACGGGCGAATAGAACGAGCCGTTGGCTTTATGTCAGAAAACGGTGCGAAGCAGGAGAGAAGGCACTGGCAGGTGCAGCGGGACGGTTGCAAGACAAGTGTCACCAGTTCCCTGTCAGGGCCATGGAGGAGGGTGCTAAGGAGACACGAGAGGAAGACTAGGGCAGGCACGCGTGCTCCACTCTAAGGGAGGAGTCTGGGCAGAAGGCAGGCCTGTCCTGTGTCTCTGGTCCCAAGGGGACTGCGTCTCCTTGAACACCTGTGCCTAGGGCAGACTTGGGCTTGCCAGCAGGCCCCATAGCCGCAACTCGCAGCAACAGCTCCCTGGAGGACCGGGCAGTCCGATGCCGTCTTCCTCCAAGATGTGACAACGTTGGTGGTGGCAGGGCGTGTGCCGGGGAAGGAATGGGGACAGTGTGCAGGGTTCATGTCCACTCCCTCTCCTGTGGGGAAGGCACTGGCCTAGTCCCCGATTCCGCCTGAGCGCCAGTACAAAAGGCCTAGCCTGCCTATGCCAGGACATGGAAGTGAGCATAGAGTGCCATCCTAAGCCAAGCACGCTGCTGTTGCTTTGTGACTGTGCCTGCTTAGTTCGGCTTGGCAGGGTGAACGCAGGGCGCGAACAGGGAGGCCGGGAAAGCAAGGCCCAAGAGGCACTAGCTCTCCCGCAGCTCTTCATCTTTGAAGTGACAGAGCGAACGCCCAAAGCCTTGCTGTGAAGCAGCAGCGAAGGGCAGTTCGTGCCAGCTGAAAACCTCTACAAACGTGTAGCAGTAGTTGCTAAATCAGAGTCGGATCTGTAGGCTGCTGTGGCTGCCTGCCTTAGCCTACTCTTCCCAGGACAGAGGGAGAGCCCCGCATAGAGCGAAAGCCTCTTTGCCCGGGCATCCCTTCTGGGAAGGCCCAGCTTTCTTTGGGAAATCAAAGTCAGGTCTGAGGGACGCTGCTGCTGCTTGCTTGAGCTGGTCTCCCCTGCACGTTGTAATAAACCCGCATGGAGCGAAATCCTCTATGCGCAGGCATCCTCTCTGGGAAAGCGTAGCATTTGTTGGGAAATCAGAATCGGGTTTGTGGGAAGCTGCTGCTTCTTGCCGGAGCTAGTCTGCTCAGGACAGTGGAAGATACCCGCATGGAGCGAAATTCTCTTTCACCTAGCATCCCCTCTGCCTGAGAGAGAAGCGTGGTTGCACCTCTGGAAAGGACCTTAAGGAAAGGGACACGTCTGTCACCGTGTTCCCCAAAGGCAAGTATGAGGAAGGTGCAGAACGCTGCAACGGGCGAATAGAACGAGCCGTTGGCTTTATGTCAGAAAACGGTGCGAAGCAGGAGAGAAGGCACTGGCAGGTGCAGCGGGACGGTTGCAAGACAAGTGTCACCAGTTCCCTGTCAGAGCCATGGAGGCCAGGCTGCTAAGGAGACACGAGAGGAAGACTAGGGCAGGCACGCGTGCTCCAAACTGAGGGAGGAGTCTGGGCAGAAGGCAGGCCTGTCCTGTGTCTCTGGTCCCAAGGGGACAGCGTCTCCTTGAACACCTGTGCCTAGGGCAGACTTGGGCTTGCCACCAGGCCCCATAGCTGCAACTCGCAGCAACAGCTCCCTGGAGGAACAGGCAGTCCGATGCCGTCTTCCTCCAAGATGTGACAACGTTGGTGGTGGCAGGGCGTGTGCCGGGGAAGGAATGGGGACAGTGTGCAGGGTTCATGTCCACTCCCTCTCCTGTGGGGAAGGCACTGGCCTAGTCCCCGATTCCGCCTGAGCGCCAGTAGAAAAGGCCTAGCCTGCCTATGCCAGGACATGGAAGTGAGCATAGAGTGCCATCCTAAGCCACGCACGCTGCTGTTGCTTTGTGACTGTGCCTGCTTAGTTCGGCTTGGAAGGGTGAACGCGGGGCGCGAACACGGAGCCCGGGAAATCAAGGCCCAAGAGGCACTAGCTCTCCCGCAGCTCTTCATCTTTGAAGTGACAGAGCGAACGCCCAAAGCCTTGCTGTGAAGCAGCAGCGAAGGGCAGTTCGTGCCAGCTGAAAACCTCTACAAACGTGTAGCAGTAGTTGCTAAATCAGAGTCGGATCTGTAGGCTGCTCTGGCTGCCTGCCTTAGCCTACTCTTCCCAGGACAGAGGGAGAGCCCCGCATAGAGCGAAAGCCTCATTGCCCGGGCATCCCTTCTGGGAAGGCCCAGCTTTCTTTGGGAAATCAAAGTCAGGTATGAGGGACGCTGCTGCTGCTTGCTTGAGCTGGTCTCCCCTGCACGTTGTAATAAACCCGCATGGAGCGAAATCCTCTATGCGCAGGCATCCTCTCTGGGAAAGCGTAGCATTTGTTGGGAAATCAGAATCGGGTTTGTGGGAAGCTGCTGCTTCTTGCCGGAGCTAGTCTGCTCAGGACAGTGGAAGATACCCGCATGGAGCGAAATTCTCTTTCACCTAGCATCCCCTCTGCCTGAGAGAGAAGCGTGGTTGCACCTCTGGAAAGGACCTTAAGGAAAGGGACACGTCTGTCACCGTGTTCCCCAAAGGCAAGTATGAGGAAGGTGCAGAGCGCTGCAACGGGCGAATAGAACGAGCCGTTGGCTTTATGTCAGAAAACGGTGCGAAGCAGGAGAGAAGGCTCTGGCAGGTGCAGCAGGCCGGTGGCAAGACAAGTGTCACCAGTTCCCTGTGCAGAGACATGGAGGCAGGGCTGCTAACAGACACGAGAGGACGACTAGGGCAGACACGCGTGCTCCATACTGACGGAGCAGTCTGGGCAGAAGGCAGGCCTGTCCTGTGTCTCTGGTCCCAAGGGGACAGCGTCTCCTTGAACACCTGTGCCTAGGGCAGACTTGGGCTTGCCACCAGGCCCCATAGCCGCAACTCGCAGCAACAGCTCCCTGGAGGACCGGGCAGTCCGATGCCGTCTTCCTCCAAGATGTGCCAACGTTGGTGGTGGCAGGGCGTGTGCCGGGGAAGGAATGGGGACAGTGTGCAGGGTTCATGTCCACTCCCTCTCCTGTGGGGAAGGCACTGGCCTAGTCCCCGATTCCGCCTGAGCGCCAGTAGAAAAGGCCTAGCCTGCCTATGCCAGGACATGGAAGTGAGCATAGAGTGCCATCCTAAGCCACGCACGCTGCTGTTGCTTTGTGACTGTGCCTGCTTAGTTCGGCTTGGCAGGGTGAACGCAGGGCGCGAACAGGGAGCCCGGGAAAGCAAGGCCCAAGAGGCACTAGCTCTCCCGCAGCTCTTCTTCTTTGAAGTGACAGAGCGAACGCCCAAAGCCTTGCTGTGAAGCAGCAGCGAAGGGCAGTTCGTGCCAGCTGAAAACCTCTACAAACGTGTAGCAGTAGTTGCTAAATCAGAGTCGGATCTGTAGGCTGCTGTGGCTGCCTGCCTTAGCCTACTCTTCCCAGGACAGAGGGAGAGCCCCGCATAGAGCGAAAGCCTCTTTGCCCGGGCATCCCTTCTGGGAAGGCCCAGCTTTCTTTGGGAAATCAAAGTCAGGTCTGAGGGACGCTGCTGCTGCTTGCTTGAGCTGGTCTCCCCTGCACGTTGTAATAAACCCAAATGGAGCGAAATCCTCTATGCGCAGGCATCCTCTCTGGGAAAGCGTAGCATTTGTTGGGAAATCAGAATCGGGTTTGTGGGAAGCTGCTGCTTCTTGCCGGAGCTAGTCTGCTCAGGACAGTGGAAGATACCCGCATGGAGCGAAATTCTCTTTCACCTAGCATCCCCTCTGCCTGAGAGAGAAGCGTGGTTGCACCTCTGGAAAGGACCTTAAGGAAAGGGACACGTCTGTCACCGTGTTCCCCAAAGGCAAGTATGAGGAAGGTGCAGAACGCTGCAACGGGCGAATAGAACGAGCCGTTGGCTTTATGTCAGAAAACGGTGCGAAGCAGGAGAGAAGGCACTGGCAGGTGCAGCGGGACGGTTGCAAGACAAGTGTCACCAGTTCCCTGTCAGGGCCATGGAGGAGGGTGCTAAGGAGACACGAGAGGAAGACTAGGGCAGGCACGCGTGCTCCACTCTAAGGGAGGAGTCTGGGCAGAAGGCAGGCCTGTCCTGTGTCTCTGGTCCCAAGGGGACTGCGTCTCCTTGAACACCTGTGCCTAGGGCAGACTTGGGCTTGCCAGCAGGCCCCATAGCCGCAACTCGCAGCAACAGCTCCCTGGAGGACCGGGCAGTCCGATGCCGTCTTCCTCCAAGATGTGACAACGTTGGTGGTGGCAGGGCGTGTGCCGGGGAAGGAATGGGGACAGTGTGCAGGGTTCAT
This sequence comes from Neogale vison, assembly GCF_020171115.1. Lineage (NCBI taxonomy): Eukaryota > Metazoa > Chordata > Mammalia > Carnivora > Mustelidae > Neogale > Neogale vison. Next base: position 110,638,947 of record NC_058102.1, on the reverse strand, counting down.
GTCCACTCCCTCTCCTGTGGGGAAGGCACTGGCCTAGTCCCCGATTCCGCCTGAGCGCCAGTACAAAAGGCCTAGCCTGCCTATGCCAGGACATGGAAGTGAGCATAGAGTGCCATCCTAAGCCAAGCACGCTGCTGTTGCTTTGTGACTGTGCCTGCTTAGTTCGGCTTGGCAGGGTGAACGCAGGGCGCGAACAGGGAGCCCGGGAAAGCAAGGCCCAAGAGGCACTAGCTCTCCCGCAGCTCTTCATCTTTGAAGTGACAGAGCGAACGCCCAAAGCCTTGCTGTGAAGCAGCAGCGAAGGGCAGTTCGTGCCAGCTGAAAACCTCTACAAACGTGTAGCAGTAGTTGCTAAATCAGAGTCGGATCTGTAGGCTGCTGTGGCTGCCTGCCTTAGCCTACTCTTCCCAGGACAGAGGGAGAGCCCCGCATAGAGCGAAAGCCTCTTTGCCCGGGCATCCCTTCTGGGAAGGCCCAGCTTTCTTTGGGAAATCAAAGTCAGGTCTGAGGGACGCTGCTGCTGCTTGCTTGAGCTGGTCTCCCCTGCACGTTGTAATAAACCCGCATGGAGCGAAATCCTCTATGCGCAGGCATCCTCTCTGGGAAAGCGTAGCATTTGTTGGGAAATCAGAATCGGGTTTGTGGGAAGCTGCTGCTTCTTGCCGGAGCTAGTCTGCTCAGGACAGTGGAAGATACCCGCATGGAGCGAAATTCTCTTCCACCTAGCATCCCCTCTGCCTGAGAGAGAAGCGTGGTTGCACCTCTGGAAAGGACCTTAAGGAAAGGGACACGTCTGTCACCGTGTTCCCCAAAGGCAAGTATGAGGAAGGTGCAGAACGCTGCAACGGGCGAATAGAACGAGCCGTTGGCTTTATGTCAGAAAACGGTGCGAAGCAGGAGAGAAGGCACTGGCAGGTGCAGCGGGACGGTTGCAAGACAAGTGTCACCAGTTCCCTGTCAGAGCCATGGAGGCCAGGCTGCTAAGGAGACACGAGAGGAAGACTAGGGCAGGCACGCGTGCTCCACTCTAAGGGAGGAGTCTGGGCAGAAGGCAGGCCTGTCCTGTGTCTCTGGTCCCAAGGGGACAGCGTCTCCTTGAACACCTGTGCCTAGGGCAGACTTGGGCTTGCCACCAGGCCCCATAGCCGCAACTCGCAGCAACAGCTCCCTGGAGGACCGGGCAGTCCGATGCCGTCTTCCTCCAAGATGTGACAACGTTGGTGGTGGCAGGGCGTGTGCCGGGGAAGGAATGGGGACAGTGTGCAGGGTTCATGTCCACTCCCTCTCCTGTGGGGAAGGCACTGGCCTAGTCCCCGATTCCGCCTGAGCGCCAGTAGAAAAGGCCTAGCCTGCCTATGCCAGGACATGGAAGTGAGCATAGAGTGCCATCCTAAGCCACGCACGCTGCTGTTGCTTTGTGACTGTGCCTGCTTAGTTCGGCTTGGCAGGGTGAACGCAGGGCGCGAACAGGGAGCCCGGGAAAGCAAGGCCCAAGAGGCACTAGCTCTCCCGCAGCTCTTCATCTTTGAAGTGACAGAGCGAACGCCCAAAGCCTTGCTGTGAAGCAGCAGCGAAGGGCAGTTCGTGCCAGCTGAAAACCTCTACAAACGTGTAGCAGTAGTTGCTAAATCAGAGTCGGATCTGTAGGCTGCTGTGGCTGCCTGCCTTAGCCTACTCTTCCCAGGACAGAGGGAGAGCCCCGCATAGAGCGAAAGCCTCTTTGGCCGGGCATCCCTTCTGGGAAGGCCCAGCTTTCTTTGGGAAATCAAAGTCAGGTCTGAGGGACGCTGCTGCTGCTTGCTTGAGCTGGTCTCCCCTGCACGTTGTAATAAACCCGCATGGAGCGAAATCCTCTATGCGCAGGCATCCTCTCTGGGAAAGCATAGCATTTGTTGGGAAATCAGAATCGGGTTTGTGGGAAGCTGCTGCTTCTTGCCGGAGCTAGTCTGCTCAGGACAGTGGAAGATACCCGCATGGAGCGAAATTCTCTTTCACCTAGCATCCCCTCTGCCTGAGAGAGAAGCGTGGTTGCACCTCTGGAAAGGACCTTAAGGTAAGGGACACGTCTGTCACCGTGTTCCCCAAAGGCAAGTATGAGGAATGTGCAGAACGCTGCAACGGGCGAATAGAACGAGCCGTTGGCTTTATGTCAGAAAACGATGCGAAGCAGGAGAGAAGACACTGGCAGGTGCAGCGGGACGGTTGCAAGACAAGTGTCACCAGTTCCCTGTCAGAGCCATGGAGGCCAGGCTGCTAAGGAGACACGAGAGGAAGACTAGGGCAGGCACGCGTGCTCCACTCTAAGGGAGGAGTCTGGGCAGAAGGCAGGCCTGTCCTGTGTCTCTGGTCCCAAGGGGACAGCGTCTCCTTGAACACCTGTGCCTAGGGCAGACTTGGGCTTGCCACCAGGCCCCATAGCCGCAACTCGCAGCAACAGCTCCCTGGAGGACCGGGCAGTCCGATGCCGTCTTCCTCCAAGATGTGACAACGTTGGTGGTGGCAGGGCGTGTGCCGGGGAAGGAATGGGGACAGTGTGCAGGGTTCATGTCCACTCCCTCTCCTGTGGGGAAGGCACTGGCCTAGTCCCCGATTCCGCCTGAGCGCCAGTAGAAAAGGCCTAGCCTGCCTATGCCAGGACATGGAAGTGAGCATAGAGTGCCATCCTAAGCCACGCACGCTGCTGTTGCTTTGTGACTGTGCCTGCTTAGTTCGGCTTGGAAGGGTGAACGCGGGGCGCGAACACGGAGCCCGGGAAATCAAGGCCCAAGAGGCACTAGCTCTCCCGAAGCTCTTCATCTTTGAAGTGACAGAGCAAACGCCCAAAGCCTTGCTGTGAAGCAGCAGCGAAGGGCAGTTCGTGCCAGCTGAAAACCTCTACAAACGTGTAGCAGTAGTTGCTAAATCAGAGTCGGATCTGTAGGCTGCTCTGGCTGCCTGCCTTAGCCCTCTATTCCCAAGACAGAGGGAGAGCCCCGCATAGAGCGAAAGCCTCTTTGCCCGGGCATCCCTTCTGGGAAGGCCCAGCTTTCTTTGGGAAAGCAAAGTCAGGTCTGAGGGACGCTGCTGCTGCTTGCTTGAGCTGGTCTCCCCTGCACGTTGTAATAAACCCGCATGGAGCGAAATCCTCTATGCGCAGGCATCCTCTCTGGGAAAGCATAGCATTTGTTGGGATATCAGAATCGGGTTTGTGGGAAGCTGCTTCTTCTTGCCGGAGCTAGTCTGCTCAGGACAGTGGAAGATACCCGCATGGAGCGAAATTCTCTTTCACCTAGCATCCCCTCTGCCTGAGAGAGAAGCGTGGTTGCACCTCTGGAAAGGACCTTAAGGAAAGGGACACGTCTGTCACCGTGTTCCCCAAAGGCAAGTATGAGGAATGTGCAGAATGCTGCAACGGGCGAATAGAACGAGCCGTTGGCTTTATGTCAGAAAACGATGCGAATCAGGAGAGAAGACACTGGCAGGTGCAGCGGGACGGTTGCAAGACAAGTGTCACCAGTTCCCTGTCAGAGCCATGGAGGCCAGGCTGCTAAGGAGACACGAGAGGAAGACTAGGGCAGGCACGCGTGCTCCACTCTAAGGGAGGAGTCTGGGCAGAAGGCAGGCCTGTCCTGTGTCTCTGGTCCCAAGGGGACAGCGTCTCCTTGAACACCTGTGCCTAGGGCAGACTTGGGCTTGCCACCAGGCCCCATAGCCGCAACTCGCAGCAACAGCTCCCTGGAGGAGCGGGCAGTCCGATGCCGTCTTCCTCCAAGATGTGACAACGTTGGTGGTGGCAGGGCGTGTGCCGGGGAAGGAATGGGGACAGTGTGCAGGGTTCATGTCCACTCCCTCTCCTGTGGGGAAGGCACTGGCCTAGTCCCCGATTCCGCCTGAGCGCCAGTAGAAAAGGCCTAGCCTGCCTATGCCAGGACATGGAAGTGAGCATAGAGTGCCATCCTAAGCCACGCACGCTGCTGTTGCTTTGTGACTGTGCCTGCTTAGTTCGGCTTGGCAGGGTGAACGCGGGGCGCGAACACGGAGCCCGGGAAATCAAGGCCCAAGAGGCACTAGCTCTCCCGCAGCTCTTCATCTTTGAAGTGACAGAGCGAACGCCCAAAGCCTTGCTGTGAAGTAGCAGCGAAGGGTAGTTCGTGCCAGCTGAAAACCTCTACAAACGTGTAGCAGTAGTTGCTAAATCAGAGTCGGATCTGTAGGCTGCTGTGGCTGCCTGCCTTAGCCCTCTATTCCCAGGACAGAGGGAGAGCCCCGCATAGAGCGAAAGCCTCTTTGCCCGGGCATCCCTTCTGGGAAGGCCCAGCTTTCTTTTGGAAAGCAAAGTCAGGTCTGAGGGACGCTGCTGCTGCTTGCTTGAGCTGGTCTCCCCTGCACGTTGTAATAAACCCGCATGGAGCGAAATCCTCTATGCGCAGGCATCCTCTCTGGGAAAGCATAGCATTTGTTGGGAAATCAGAATCGGGTTTGTGGGAAGCTGCTGCTTCTTGCCGGAGCTAGTCTGCTCAGGACAGTGGAAGATACCCGCATGGAGCGAAATTCTCTTTCACCTAGCATCCCCTCTGCCTGAGAGAGAAGCGTGGTTGCACCTCTGGAAAGGACCTTAAGGAAAGGGACACGTCTGTCACCGTGTTCCCCAAAGGCAAGTATGAGGAATGTGCAGAACGCTGCAACGGGCGAATAGAACGAGCCGTTGGCTTTATGTCAGAAAACGATGCGAAGCAGGAGAGAAGACACTGGCAGGTGCAGCGGGACGGTTGCAAGACAAGTGTCACCAGTTCCCTGTCAGGGCCATGGAGGAGGGTGCTAAGGAGACACGAGAGGAAGACTAGGGCAGGCACGCGTGCTCCACTCTAAGGGAGGAGTCTGGGCAGAAGGCAGGCCTGTCCTGTGTCTCTGGTCCCAAGGGGACAGCATCTCCTTGAACACCTGTGCCTAGGGCAGACTTGGGCTTGCCACCAGGCCCCATAGCCGCAACTCGCAGCAACAGCTCCCTGGAGGACCGGGCAGTCCGATGCCGTCTTCCTCCAAGATGTGACAACGTTGGTGGTGGCAGGGCGTGTGCCGGGGAAGGAATGGGGACAGTGTGCAGGGTTCATGTCCACTCCCTCTCCTGTGGGGAAGGCACTGGCCTAGTCCCCGATTCCGCCTGAGCGCCAGTAGAAAAGGCCTAGCCTGCCTATGCCAGGACATGGAAGTGAGCATAGAGTGCCATCCTAAGCCACGCACGCTGCTGTTGCTTTGTGACTGTGCCTGCTTAGTTCGGCTTGGCAGGGTGAACGCAGGGCGCGAACAGGGAGCCCGGGAAAGCAAGGCCCAAGAGGCACTAGCTCTCCCGCAGCTCTTCATCTTTGAAGTGACAGAGCGAACGCCCAAAGCCTTGCTGTGAAGCAGCAGCGAAGGGCAGTTCGTGCCAGCTGAAAACCTCTACAAACGTGTAGCAGTAGTTGCTAAATCAGAGTCGGATCTGTAGGCTGCTGTGGCTGCCTGCCTTAGCCTACTCTTCCCAGGACAGAGGGAGAGCCCCGCATAGAGCGAAAGCCTCATTGCCCGGGCATCCCTTCTGGGAAGGCCCAGCTTTCTTTGGGAAATCAAAGTCAGGTCTGAGGGACGCTGCTGCTGCTTGCTTGAGCTGGTCTCCCCTGCACGTTGTAATAAACCCGCATGGAGCGAAATCCTCTATGCGCAGGCATCCTCTCTGGGAAAGCGTAGCATTTGTTGGGAAATCAGAATCGGGTTTGTGGGAAGCTGCTGCTTCTTGCCGGAGCTAGTCTGCTCAGGACAGTGGAAGATACCCGCATGGAGCGAAATTCTCTTTCACCTAGCATCCCCTCTGCCTGAGAGAGAAGCGTGGTTGCACCTCTGGAAAGGACCTTAAGGAAAGGGACACGTCTGTCACCGTGTTCCCCAAAGGCAAGTATGAGGAAGGTGCAGAGCGCTGCAACGGGCGAATAGAACGAGCCGTTGGCTTTATGTCAGAAAACGGTGCAAAGCAGGAGAGAAGGCTCTGGCAGGTACAGCAGGCCGGTGGCAAGACAAGTGTCACCAGTTCCCTGTGCAGAGACATGGAGGCAGGGCTGCTAACAGACACGAGAGGACGACTAGGGCAGACACGCGTGCTCCATACTGACGGAGCAGTCTGGGCAGAAGGCAGGCCTGTCCTGTGTCTCTGGTCCCAAGGGGACAGCGTCTCCTTGAACACCTGTGCCTAGGGCAGACTTGGGCTTGCCACCAGGCCCCATAGCCGCAACTCGCAGCAACAGCTCCCTGGAGGACCGGGCAGTCCGATGCCGTCTTCCTCCAAGATGTGACAACGTTGGTGGTGGCAGGGCGTGTGCCGGGGAAGGAATGGGGACAGTGTGCAGGGTTCATGTCCACTCCCTCTCCTGTGGGGAAGGCACTGGCCTAGTCCCCGATTCCGCCTGAGCGCCAGTAGAAAAGGCCTAGCCTGCCTATGCCAGGACATGGAAGTGAGCATAGAGTGCCATCCTAAGCCACGCACGCTGCTGTTGCTTTGTGACTGTGCCTGCTTAGTTCGGCTTGGCAGGGTGAACGCAGGGCGCGAACAGGGAGCCCGGGAAAGCAAGGCCCAAGAGGCACTAGCTCTCCCGCAGCTCTTCATCTTTGAAGTGACAGAGCGAACGCCCAAAGCCTTGCTGTGAAGCAGCAGCGAAGGGCAGTTCGTGCCAGCTGAAAACCTCTACAAACGTGTAGCAGTAGTTGCTAAATCAGAGTCGGATCTGTAGGCTGCTGTGGCTGCCTGCCTTAGCCTACTCTTCCCAGGACAGAGGGAGAGCCCCGCATAGAGCGAAAGCCTCTTTGCCCGGGCATCCCTTCTGGGAAGGCCCAGCTTTCTTTGGGAAATCAAAGTCAGGTCTGAGGGACGCTGCTGCTGCTTGCTTGAGCTGGTCTCCCCTGCACGTTGTAATAAACCCGCATGGAGCGAAATCCTCTATGCGCAGGCATCCTCTCTGGGAAAGCGTAGCATTTGTTGGGAAATCAGAATCGGGTTTGTGGGAAGCTGCTGCTTCTTGCCGGAGCTAGTCTGCTCAGGACAGTGGAAGATACCCGCATGGAGCGAAATTCTCTTTCACCTAGCATCCCCTCTGCCTGAGAGAGAAGCGTGGTTGCACCTCTGGAAAGGACCTTAAGGAAAGGGACACGTCTGTCACCGTGTTCCCCAAAGGCAAGTATGAGGAAGGTGCAGAACGCTGCAACGGGCGAATAGAACGAGCCGTTGGCTTTATGTCAGAAAACGGTGCGAAGCAGGAGAGAAGGCACTGGCAGGTGCAGCGGGACGGTTGCAAGACAAGTGTCACCAGTTCCCTGTCAGGGCCATGGAGGAGGGTGCTAAGGAGACACGAGAGGAAGACTAGGGCAGGCACGCGTGCTCCACTCTAAGGGAGGAGTCTGGGCAGAAGGCAGGCCTGTCCTGTGTCTCTGGTCCCAAGGGGACTGCGTCTCCTTGAACACCTGTGCCTAGGGCAGACTTGGGCTTGCCACCAGGCCCCATAGCCGCAACTCGCAGCAACAGCTCCCTGGAGGACCGGGCAGTCCGATGCCGTCTTCCTCCAAGATGTGACAACGTTGGTGGTGGCAGGGCGTGTGCCGGGGAAGGAATGGGGACAGTGTGCAGGGTTCATGTCCACTCCCTCTCCTGTGGGGAAGGCACTGGCCTAGTCCCCGATTCCGCCTGAGCGCCAGTACAAAAGGCCTAGCCTGCCTATGCCAGGACATGGAAGTGAGCATAGAGTGCCATCCTAAGCCAAGCACGCTGCTGTTGCTTTGTGACTGTGCCTGCTTAGTTCGGCTTGGCAGGGTGAACGCAGGGCGCGAACAGGGAGGCCGGGAAAGCAAGGCCCAAGAGGCACTAGCTCTCCCGCAGCTCTTCATCTTTGAAGTGACAGAGCGAACGCCCAAAGCCTTGCTGTGAAGCAGCAGCGAAGGGCAGTTCGTGCCAGCTGAAAACCTCTACAAACGTGTAGCAGTAGTTGCTAAATCAGAGTCGGATCTGTAGGCTGCTGTGGCTGCCTGCCTTAGCCTACTCTTCCCAGGACAGAGGGAGAGCCCCGCATAGAGCGAAAGCCTCTTTGCCCGGGCATCCCTTCTGGGAAGGCCCAGCTTTCTTTGGGAAATCAAAGTCAGGTCTGAGGGACGCTGCTGCTGCTTGCTTGAGCTGGTCTCCCCTGCACGTTGTAATAAACCCGCATGGAGCGAAATCCTCTATGCGCAGGCATCCTCTCTGGGAAAGCGTAGCATTTGTTGGGAAATCAGAATCGGGTTTGTGGGAAGCTGCTGCTTCTTGCCGGAGCTAGTCTGCTCAGGACAGTGGAAGATACCCGCATGGAGCGAAATTCTCTTCCACCTAGCATCCCCTCTGCCTGAGAGAGAAGCGTGGTTGCACCTCTGGAAAGGACCTTAAGGAAAGGGACACGTCTGTCACCGTGTTCCCCAAAGGCAAGTATGAGGAAGGTGCAGAACGCTGCAACGGGCGAATAGAACGAGCCGTTGGCTTTATGTCAGAAAACGGTGCGAAGCAGGAGAGAAGGCTCTGGCAGGTGCAGCAGGCCGGTGGCAAGACAAGTGTCACCAGTTCCCTGTGCAGAGACATGGAGGCAGGGCTGCTAACAGACACGAGTGGACGACTAGGGCAGGCACGCGTGCTCCATACTGACGGAGCAGTCTGGGCAGAAGGCAGGCCTGTCCTGTGTCTCTGGTCCCAAGGGGACAGCGTCTCCTTGAACACCTGTGCCTAGGGCAGACTTGGGCTTGCCACCAGGCCCCATAGCCGCAACTCGCAGCAACAGCTCCCTGGAGGACCGGGCAGTCCGATGCCGTCTTCCTCCAAGATGTGACAACGTTGGTGGTGGCAGGGCGTGTGCCCGGGAAAGAATGGGGACAGTGTGCAGGGTTCATGTCCACTCCCTCTCCTGTGGGGAAGGCACTGGCCTAGTCCCCGATTCCGCCTGAGCGCCAGTAGAAAAGGCCTAGCCTGCCTATGCCAGGACATGGAAGTGAGCATAGAGTGCCATCCTAAGCCACGCACGCTGCTGTTGCTTTGTGACTGTGCCTGCTTAGTTCGGCTTGGCAGGGTGAACGCAGGGCGCGAACAGGGAGCCCGGGAAAGCAAGGCCCAAGAGGCACTAGCTCTCCCGCAGCTCTTCATCTTTGAAGTGACAGAGCGAACGCCCAAAGCCTTGCTGTGAAGCAGCAGCGAAGGGCAGTTCGTGCCAGCTGAAAACCTCTACAAACGTGTAGCAGTAGTTGCTAAATCAGAGTCGGATCTGTAGGCTGCTGTGTCTGCCTGCCTTAGCCTACTCTTCCCAGGACAGAGGGAGAGCCCCGCATAGAGCGAAAGCCTCTTTGGCCGGGCATCCCTTCTGGGAAGGCCCAGCTTTCTTTGGGAAATCAAAGTCAGGTCTGAGGGACGCTGCTGCTGCTTGCTTGAGATGGTCTCCCCTGCACGTTGTAATAAACCCGCATGGAGCGAAATCCTCTATGCGCAGGCATCCTCTCTGGGAAAGCATAGCATTTGTTGGGAAATCAAAATCGGGTTTGTGGGAAGCTGCTGCTTCTTGCCGGAGCTAGTCTGCTCAGGACAGTGGAAGATACCCGCATGGAGCGAAATTCTCTTTCACCTAGCATCCCCTCTGCCTGAGAGAGAAGCGTGGTTGCACCTCTGGAAAGGACCTTAAGGAAAGGGACACGTCTGTCACCGTGTTCCCCAAAGGCAAGTATGAGGAATGTGCAGAACGCTGCAACGGGCGAATAGAACGAGCCGTTGGCTTTATGTCAGAAAACGATGCGAAGCAGGAGAGAAGGCACTGGCAGGTGCAGCGGGACGGTTGCAAGACAAGTGTCACCAGTTCCCTGTCAGAGCCATGGAGGCCAGGCTGCTAAGGAGACACGAGAGGAAGACTAGGGCAGGCACGCGTGCTCCACTCTAAGGGAGGAGTCTGGGCAGAAGGCAGGCCTGTCCTGTGTCTCTGGTCCCAAGGGGACAGCGTCTCCTTGAACACCTGTGCCTAGGGCAGACTTGGGCTTGCCACCAGGCCCCATAGCCGCAACTCGCAGCAACAGCTCCCTGGAGGACCGGGCAGTCCGATGCCGTCTTCCTCCAAGATGTGACAACGTTGGTGGTGGCAGGGCGTGTGCCGGGGAAGGAATGGGGACAGTGTGCAGGGTTCATGTCCACTCCCTCTCCTGTGGGGAAGGCACTGGCCTAGTCCCCGATTCCGCCTGAGCGCCAGTAGAAAAGGCCTAGCCTGCCTATGCCAGGACATGGAAGTGAGCATAGAGTGCCATCCTAAGCCACGCACGCTGCTGTTGCTTTGTGACTGTGCCTGCTTAGTTCGGCTTGGAAGGGTGAACGCGGGGCGCGAACACGGAGCCCGGGAAATCAAGGCCCAAGAGGCACTAGCTCTCCCGCAGCTCTTCATCTTTGAAGTGACAGAGCGAACGCCCAAAGCCTTGCTGTGAAGCAGCAGCGAAGGGCAGTTCGTGCCAGCTGAAAACCTCTACAAACGTGTAGCAGTAGTTGCTAAATCAGAGTCGGATCTGTAGGCTGCTGTGGCTGCCTGCCTTAGCCTACTCTTCCCAGGACAGAGGGAGAGCCCCGCATAGAGCGAAAGCCTCTTTGCCCGGGCATCCCTTCTGGGAAGGCCCAGCTTTCTTTGGGAAAGCAAAGTCAGGTCTGAGGGACGCTGCTGCTGCTTGCTTGAGCTGGTCTCCCCTGCACTTTGTAATAAACCCGCATGGAGCGAAATCCTCTATGCGCAGGCATCCTCTCTGGAAAAGCATAGCATTTGTTGGGATATCAGAATCGGGTTTGTGGGAAGCTGCTTCTTCTTGCCGGAGCTAGTCTGCTCAGGACAGTGGAAGATACCCGCATGGAGCGAAATTCTCTTTCACCTAGCATCCCCTCTGCCTGAGAGAGAAGCGTGGTTGCACCTCTGGAAAGGACCTTAAGGAAAGGGACACGTCTGTCACCGTGTTCCCCAAAGGCAAGTATGAGGAATGTGCAGAATGCTGCAACGGGCGAATAGAACGAGCCGTTGGCTTTATGTCAGAAAACGATGCGAATCAGGAGAGAAGACACTGGCAGGTGCAGCGGGACGGTTGCAAGACAAGTGTCACCAGTTCCCTGTCAGAGCCATGGAGGCCAGGCTGCTAAGGAGACACGAGAGGAAGACTAGGGCAGGCACGCGTGCTCCACTCTAAGGGAGGAGTCTGGGCAGAAGGCAGGCCTGTCCTGTGTCTCTGGTCCCAAGGGGACAGCGTCTCCTTGAACACCTGTGCCTAGGGCAGACTTGGGCTTGCCACCAGGCCCAATAGCCGCAACTCGCAGCAACAGCTCCCTGGAGGACCGGGCAGTCCGATGCCGTCTTCCTCCAAGATGTGACAACGTTGGTGGTGGCAGGGCGTGTGCCGGGGAAGGAATGGGGACAGTGTGCAGGGTTCATGTCCACTCCCTCTCCTGTGGGGAAGGCACTGGCCTAGTCCCCGATTCCGCCTGAGCGCCAGTAGAAAAGGCCTAGCCTGCCTATGCCAGGACATGGAAGTGAGCATAGAGTGCCATCCTAAGCCACGCACGCTGCTGTTGCTTTGTGACTGTGCCTGCTTAGTTCGGCTTGGAAGGGTGAACGCGGGGCGCGAACACGGAGCCCGGGAAATCAAGGCCCAAGAGGCACTAGCTCTCCCGCAGCTCTTCATCTTTGAAGTGACAGAGCGAACGCCCAAAGCCTTGCTGTGAAGCAGCAGCGAAGGGCAGTTCGTGCCAGCTGAAAACCTCTACAAACGTGTAGCAGTAGTTGCTAAATCAGAGTCGGATCTGTAGGCTGCTCTGGCTGCCTGCCTTAGCCCTCTATTCCCAGGACAGAGGGAGAGCCCCGCATAGAGCGAAAGCCTCTTTGCCCGGGCATCCCTTCTGGGAAGGCCCAGCTTTCTTTGGGAAAGCAAAGTCAGGTCTGAGGGACGCTGCTGCTGCTTGCTTGAGCTGGTCTCCCCTGCACTTTGTAATAAACCCGCATGGAGCGAAATCCTCTATGCGCAGGCATCCTCTCTGGAAAAGCATAGCATTTGTTGGGATATCAGAATCGGGTTTGTGGGAAGCTGCTTCTTCTTGCCGGAGCTAGTCTGCTCAGGACAGTGGAAGATACCCGCATGGAGCGAAATTCTCTTTCACCTAGCATCCCCTCTGCCTGAGAGAGAAGCGTGGTTGCACCTCTGGAAAGGACCTTAAGGAAAGGGACACGTCTGTCACCGTGTTCCCCAAAGGCAAGTATGAGGAATGTGCAGAATGCTGCAACGGGCGAATAGAACGAGCCGTTGGCTTTATGTCAGAAAACGATGCGAATCAGGAGAGAAGACACTGGCAGGTGCAGCGGGACGGTTGCAAGACAAGTGTCACCAGTTCCCTGTCAGAGCCATGGAGGCCAGGCTGCTAAGGAGACACGAGAGGAAGACTAGGGCAGGCACGCGTGCTCCACTCTAAGGGAGGAGTCTGGGCAGAAGGCAGGCCTGTCCTGTGTCTCTGGTCCCAAGGGGACAGCGTCTCCTTGAACACCTGTGCCTAGGGCAGACTTGGGCTTGCCACCAGGCCCCATAGCCGCAACTCGCAGCAACAGCTCCCTGGAGGACCGGGCAGTCCGATGCCGTCTTCCTCCAAGATGTGACAACGTTGGTGGTGGCAGGGCGTGTGCCGGGGAAGGAATGGGGACAGTGTGCAGGGTTCATGTCCACTCCCTCTCCTGTGGGGAAGGCACTGGCCTAGTCCCCGATTCCGCCTGAGCGCCAGTAGAAAAGGCCTAGCCTGCCTATGCCAGGACATGGAAGTGAGCATAGAGTGCCATCCTAAGCCACGCACGCTGCTGTTGCTTTGTGACTGTGCCTGCTTAGTTCGGCTTGGCAGGGTGAACGCGGGGCGCGAACACGGAGCCCGGGAAATCAAGGCCCAAGAGGCACTAGCTCTCCCGCAGCTCTTCATCTTTGAAGTGACAGAGCGAACGCCCAAAGCCTTGCTGTGAAGCAGCAGCGAAGGGTAGTTCGTGCCAGCTGAAAACCTCTACAAACGTGTAGCAGTAGTTGCTAAATCAGAGTCGGATCTGTAGGCTGCTGTGGCTGCTTGCCTTAGCCCTCTATTCCCAGGACAGAGGGAGAGCCCCGCATAGAGCGAAAGCCTCTTTGCCCGGGCATCCCTTCTGGGAAGGCCCAGCTTTCTTTTGGAAAGCAAAGTCAGGTCTGAGGGACGCTGCTGCTGCTTGCTTGAGCTGGTCTCCCCTGCACGTTGTAATAAACCCGCATGGAGCGAAATCCTCTATGCGCAGGCATCCTCTCTAGGAAAGCATAGCATTTGTTGGGAAATCAGAATCGGGTTTGTAGGAAGCTGCTGCTTCTTGCCGGAGCTAGTCTGCTCAGGACAGTGGAAGATACCCGCATGGAGCGAAATTCTCTTTCACCTAGCATCCCCTCTGCCTGAGAGAGAAGCGTGGTTGCACCTCTGGAAAGGACCTTAAGGAAAGGGACACGTCTGTCACCGTGTTCCCCAAAGGCAAGTATGAGGAATGTGCAGAACGCTGCAACGGGCGAATAGAACGAGCCGTTGGCTTTATGTCAGAAAACGATGCGAAGCAGGAGAGAAGACACTGGCAGGTGCAGCGGGACGGTTGCAAGACAAGTGTCACCAGTTCCCTGTCAGGGCCATGGAGGAGGGTGCTAAGGAGACACGAGAGGAAGACTAGGGCAGGCACGCGTGCTCCACTCTATGGGAGGAGTCTGGGCAGAAGGCAGGCCTGTCCTGTGTCTCTGGTCCCAAGGGGACAGCATCTCCTTGAACACCTGTGCCTAGGGCAGACTTGGGCTTGCCACCAGGCCCCATAGCCGCAACTCGCAGCAACAGCTCCCTGGAGGACCGGGCAGTCCGATGCCGTCTTCCTCCAAGATGTGACAACGTTGGTGGTGGCAGGGCGTGTGCCGGGGAAGGAATGGGGACAGTGTGCAGGGTTCATGTCCACTCCCTCTCCTGTGGGGAAGGCACTGGCCTAGTCCCCGATTCCGCCTGAGCGCCAGTAGAAAAGGCCTAGCCTGCCTATGCCAGGACATGGAAGTGAGCATAGAGTGCCATCCTAAGCCACGCACGCTGCTGTTGCTTTGTGACTGTGCCTGCTTAGTTCGGCTTGGCAGGGTGAACGCAGGGCGCGAACAGGGAGCCCGGGAAAGCAAGGCCCAAGAGGCACTAGCTCTCCCGCAGCTCTTCATCTTTGAAGTGACAGAGCGAACGCCCAAAGCCTTGCTGTGAAGCAGCAGCGAAGGGCAGTTCGTGCCAGCTGAAAACCTCTACAAACGTGTAGCAGTAGTTGCTAAATCAGAGTCGGATCTGTAGGCTGCTGTGGCTGCCTGCCTTAGCCTACTCTTCCCAGGACAGAGGGAGAGCCCCGCATAGAGCGAAAGCCTCATTGCCCGGGCATCCCTTCTGGGAAGGCCCAGCTTTCTTTGGGAAATCAAAGTCAGGTCTGAGGGACGCTGCTGCTGCTTGCTTGAGCTGGTCTCCCCTGCACGTTGTAATAAACCCGCATGGAGCGAAATCCTCTATGCGCAGGCATCCTCTCTGGGAAAGCGTAGCATTTGTTGGGAAATCAGAATCGGGTTTGTGGGAAGCTGCTGCTTCTTGCCGGAGCTAGTCTGCTCAGGACAGTGGAAGATACCCGCATGGAGCGAAATTCTCTTTCACCTAGCATCCCCTCTGCCTGAGAGAGAAGCGTGGTTGCACCTCTGGAAAGGACCTTAAGGAAAGGGACACGTCTGTCACCGTGTTCCCCAAAGGCAAGTATGAGGAAGGTGCAGAGCGCTGCAACGGGCGAATAGAACGAGCCGTTGGCTTTATGTCAGAAAACGGTGCGAAGCAGGAGAGAAGGCTCTGGCAGGTGCAGCAGGCCGGTGGCAAGACAAGTGTCACCAGTTCCCTGTGCAGAGACATGGAGGCAGGGCTGCAAACAGACACGAGAGGACGACTAGGGCAGACACGCGTGCTCCATACTGACGGAGCAGTCTGGGCAGAAGGCAGGCCTGTCCTGTGTCTCTGGTCCCAAGGGGACAGCGTCTCCTTGAACACCTGTGCCAAGGGCAGACTTGGGCTTGCCACCAGGCCCCATAGCCGCAACTCGCAGCAACAGCTCCCTGGAGGACCGGGCAGTCCGATGCCGTCTTCCTCCAAGATGTGACAACGTTGGTGGTGGCAGGGCGTGTGCCGGGGAAGGAATGGGGACAGTGTGCAGGGTTCATGTCCACTCCCTCTCCTGTGGGGAAGGCACTGGCCTAGTCCCCGATTCCGCCTGAGCGCCAGTAGAAAAGGCCTAGCCTGCCTATGCCAGGACATGGAAGTGAGCATAGAGTGCCATCCTAAGCCACGCACGCTGCTGTTGCTTTGTGACTGTGCCTGCTTAGTTCGGCTTGGCAGGGTGAACGCAGGGCGCGAACAGGGAGCCCGGGAAAGCAAGGCCCAAGAGGCACTAGCTCTCCCGCAGCTCTTCATCTTTGAAGTGACAGAGCGAACGCCCAAAGCCCTGCTGTGAAGCAGCAGCGAAGGGCAGTTCGTGCCAGCTGAAAACCTCTACAAACGTGTAGCAGTAGTTGCTAAATCAGAGTCGGATCTGTAGGCTGCTGTGGCTGCCTGCCTTAGCCTACTCTTCCCAGGACAGAGGGAGAGCCCCGCATAGAGCGAAAGCCTCTTTGCCCGGGCATCCCTTCTGGGAAGGCCCAGCTTTCTTTGGGAAATCAAAGTCAGGTCTGAGGGACGCTGCTGCTGCTTGCTTGAGCTGGTCTCCCCTGCACGTTGTAATAAACCCAAATGGAGCGAAATCCTCTATGCGCAGGCATCCTCTCTGGGAAAGCGTAGCATTTGTTGGGAAATCAGAATCGGGTTTGTGGGAAGCTGCTGCTTCTTGCCGGAGCTAGTCTGCTCAGGACAGTGGAAGATACCCGCATGGAGCGAAATTCTCTTTCACCTAGCATCCCCTCTGCCTGAGAGAGAAGCGTGGTTGCACCTCTGGAAAGGACCTTAAGGAAAGGGACACGTCTGTCACCGTGTTCCCCAAAGGCAAGTATGAGGAAGGTGCAGAACGCTGCAACGGGCGAATAGAACGAGCCGTTGGCTTTATGTCAGAAAACGGTGCGAAGCAGGAGAGAAGGCACTGGCAGGTGCAGTGGGACGGTTGCAAGACAAGTGTCACCAGTTCCCTGTCAGGGCCATGGAGGAGGGTGCTAAGGAGACACGAGAGGAAGACTAGGGCAGGCACGCGTGCTCCACTCTAAGGGAGGAGTCTGGGCAGAAGGCAGGCCTGTCCTGTGTCTCTGGTCCCAAGGGGACTGCGTCTCCTTGAACACCTGTGCCTAGGGCAGACTTGGGCTTGCCACCAGGCCCCATAGCCGCAACTCGCAGCAACAGCTCCCTGGAGGACCGGGCAGTCCGATGCCGTCTTCCTCCAAGATGTGACAACGTTGGTGGTGGCAGGGCGTGTGCCGGGGAAGGAATGGGGACAGTGTGCAGGGTTCATGTCCACTCCCTCTCCTGTGGGGAAGGCACTGGCCTAGTCCCCGATTCCGCCTGAGCGCCAGTACAAAAGGCCTAGCCTGCCTATGCCAGGACATGGAAGTGAGCATAGAGTGCCATCCTAAGCCAAGCACGCTGCTGTTGCTTTGTGACTGTGCCTGCTTAGTTCGGCTTGGCAGGGTGAACGTAGGGCGCGAACAGGGAGCCCGGGAAAGCAAGGCCCAAGAGGCACTAGCTCTCCCGCAGCTCTTCATCTTTGAAGTGACAGAGCGAACGCCCAAAGCCTTGCTGTGAAGCAGCAGCGAAGGGCAGTTCGTGCCAGCTGAAAACCTCTACAAACGTGTAGCAGTAGTTGCTAAATCAGAGTCGGATCTGTAGGCTGCTGTGGCTGCCTGCCTTAGCCTACTCTTCCCAGGACAGAGGGAGAGCCCCGCATAGAGCGAAAGCCTCTTTGCCCGGGCATCCCTTCTGGGAAGGCCCAGCTTTCTTTGGGAAATCAAAGTCAGGTCTGAGGGACGCTGCTGCTGCTTGCTTGAGCTGGTCTCCCCTGCACGTTGTAATAAACCCGCATGGAGCGAAATCCTCTATGCGCAGGCATCCTCTCTGGGAAAGCATAGCATTTGTTGGGAAATCAGAATCGGGTTTGTGGGAAGCTGCTGCTTCTTGCCGGAGCTAGTCTGCTCAGGACAGTGGAAGATACCCGGATGGAGCGAAATTCTCTTCCACCTAGCATCCCCTCTGCCTGAGAGAGAAGCGTGGTTGCACCTCTGGAAAGGACCTTAAGGAAAGGGACACGTCTGTCACCGTGTTCCCCAAAGGCAAGTATGAGGAAGGTGCAGAACGCTGCAACGGGCGAATAGAACGAGCCGTTGGCTTTATGTCAGAAAACGGTGCGAAGCAGGAGAGAAGGCTCTGGCAGGTGCAGCAGGCCGGTGGCAAGACAAGTGTCACCAGTTCCCTGTGCAGAGACATGGAGGCAGGGCTGCTAACAGACACGAGATGACGACTAGGGCAGGCACGCGTGCTCCATACTGACGGAGCAGTCTGGGCAGAAGGCAGGCCTGTCCTGTGTCTCTGGTCCCAAGGGGACAGCGTCTCCTTGAACACCTGTGCCTAGGGCAGACTTGGGCTTGCCACCAGGCCCCATAGCCGCAACTCGCAGCAACAGCTCCCTGGAGGACCGGGCAGTCCGATGCCGTCTTCCTCCAAGATGTGACAACGTTGGTGGTGGCAGGGCGTGTGCCCGGGAAGGAATGGGGACAGTGTGCAGGGTTCATGTCCACTCCCTCTCCTGTGGGGAAGGCACTGGCCTAGTCCCCGATTCCGCCTGAGCGCCAGTAGAAAAGGCCTAGCCTGCCTATGCCAGGACATGGAAGTGAGCATAGAGTGCCATCCTAAGCCACGCACGCTGCTGTTGCTTTGTGACTGTGCCTGCTTAGTTCGGCTTGGCAGGGTGAACGCAGGGCGCGAACAGGGAGCCCGGGAAAGCAAGGCCCAAGAGGCACTAGCTCTCCCGCAGCTCTTCATCTTTGAAGTGACAGAGCGAACGCCCAAAGCCTTGCTGTGAAGCAGCAGCGAAGGGCAGTTCGTGCCAGCTGAAAACCTCTACAAACGTGTAGCAGTAGTTGCTAAATCAGAGTCGGATCTGTAGGCTGCTGTGGCTGCCTGCCTTAGCCTACTCTTCCCAGGACAGAGGGAGAGCCCCGCATAGAGCGAAAGCCTCTTTGCCCGGGCATCCCTTCTGGGAAGGCCCAGCTTCCTTTGGGAAATCAAAGTCAGGTCTGAGGGACGCTGCTGCTGCTTGCTTGAGCTGGTCTCCCGTGCACGTTGTAATAATCCCGCATGGAGCGAAATCCTCTATGCGCAGGCATCCTCTCTGGGAAAGCATAGCATTTGTTGGGAAATCAGAATCGGGTTTGTGGGAAGCTGCTGCTTCTTGCCGGAGCTAGTCTGCTCAGGACAGTGGAAGATACCCGCATGGAGCGAAATTCTCTTTCACCTAGCATCCCCTCTGCCTGAGAGAGAAGCGTGGTTGCACCTCTGGAAAGGACCTTAAGGAAAGGGACACGTCTGTCACCGTGTTCCCCAAAGGCAAGTATGAGGAATGTGCAGAACGCTGCAACGGGCGAATAGAACGAGCCGTTGGCTTTATGTCAGAAAACGATGCGAAGCAGGAGAGAAGACACTGGCAGGTGGAGCGGGACGGTTGCAAGACAAGTGTCACCAGTTCCCTGTCAGGGCCATGGAGGAGGGTGCTAAGGAGACACGAGAGGAAGACTAGGGCAGGCACGCGTGCTCCACTCTAAGGGAGGAGTCTGGGCAGAAGGCAGGCCTGTCCTGTGTCTCTGGTCCCAAGGGGACAGCATCTCCTTGAACACCTGTGCCTAGGGCAGACTTGGGCTTGCCACCAGGCCCCATAGCCGCAACTCGCAGCAACAGCTCCCTGGAGGACCGGGCAGTCCGATGCCGTCTTCCTCCAAGATGTGACAACGTTGGTGGTGGCAGGGCGTGTGCCGGGGAAGGAATGGGGACAGTGTGCAGGGTTCATGTCCACTCCCTCTCCTGTGGGGAAGGCACTGGCCTAGTCCCCGATTCCGCCTGAGCGCCAGTAGAAAAGGCCTAGCCTGCCTATGCCAGGACATGGAAGTGAGCATAGAGTGCCATCCTAAGCCACGCACGCTGCTGTTGCTTTGTGACTGTGCCTGCTTAGTTCGGCTTGGCAGGGTGAACGCAGGGCGCGAACGGGGAGCCCGGGAAAGCAAGGCCCAAGAGGCACTAGCTCTCCCGCAGCTCTTCATCTTTGAAGTGACAGAGCGAACGCCCAAAGCCTTGCTGTGAAGCAGCAGCGAAGGGCAGTTCGTGCCAGCTGAAAACCTCTACAAACGTGTAGCAGTAGTTGCTAAATCAGAGTCGGATCTGTAGGCTGCTGTGGCTGCCTGCCTTAGCCTACTCTTCCCAGGACAGAGGGAGAGCCCCGCATAGAGCGAAAGCCTCTTTGGCCGGGCATCCCTTCTGGGAAGGCCCAGCTTTCTTTGGGAAATCAAAGTCAGGTCTGAGGGACGCTGCTGCTGCTTGCTTGAGCTGGTCTCCCCTGCACGTTGTAATAAACCCGCATGGAGCGAAATCCTCTATGCGCAGGCATCCTCTCTGGGAAAGCGTAGCATTTGTTGGGAAATCAGAATCGGGTTTGTGGGAAGCTGCTGCTTCTTGCCGGAGCTAGTCTGCTCAGGACAGTGGAAGATACCCGCATGGAGCGAAATTCTCTTTCACCTAGCATCCCCTCTGCCTGAGAGAGAAGCGTGGTTGCACATCTGGAAAGGACCTTAAGGAAAGGGTTACGTCTGTCACCGTGTTCCCCAAAGGCAAGTATGAGGAAGGTGCAGAACGCTGCAACGGGCGAATAGAACGAGCCGATGGCTTTATGTCAGAAAACGGTGCGAAGCAGGAAAGAAGGCTCTGGCAGGTGCAGCAGGCCCGTGGCAAGACAAGTGTCACCAGTTCCCTGTGCAGAGCCATGGAGGCCAGGCTGCTAACAGACAAGAGAGGACGACTAGGGCAGGTATGCGTGCTCCATACTGAGGGAGCAGTCTGGGCAGAAGGCAGGCCTGTCCTGTGTCTCTGGTCCCAAGGGGACAGCGTATCCTTGAACACCTGTGCCTAGGGCAGACTTGGGCTTGACACCAGGCCCCATAGCCGCAACTCACAGCAACAGCACCCTGGAGGAACGGGCAGTCCGATGCCGTCTTCCTCCAAGATGTGACAACGTTGGTGGTGGCAGGGCGTGTGCCCGGGAAAGAATGGGGACAGTGTGCAGGGTTCATGTCCACTCCCTCTCCTGTGGGGAAGGCACTGGCCTAGTCCCCGATTCCGCCTGAGCGCCAGTAGAAAAGGCCTAGCCTGCCTATGCCAGGACATGGAAGTGAGCATAGAGTGCCATCCTAAGCCACGCACGCTGCTGTTGCTTTGTGACTGTGCCTGCTTAGTTCGGCTTGGCAGGGTGAACGCTGGGCGCGAACAGGGAGCCCGGGAAAGCAAGGCCCAAGAGGCACTAGCTCTCCCGCAGCTCTTCATCTTTGAAGTGACAGAGCGAACGCCCAAAGCCTTGCTGTGAAGCAGCAGCGAAGGGCAGTTCGTGCCAGCTGAAAACCTCTACAAACGTGTAGCAGTAGTTGCTAAATCAGAGTCGGATCTGTAGGCTGCTGTGGCTGCCTGCCTTAGCCTACTCTTCCCAGGACAGAGGGAGAGCCCCGCATAGAGCGAAAGCCTCTTTGCCCGGGCATCCCTTCTGGGAAGGCCCAGCTTTCTTTGGGAAATCAAAGTCAGGTCTGAGGGACGCTGCTGCTGCTTGCTTGAGCTGGTCTCCCCTGCACGTTGTAATAAACCCGCATGGAGCGAAATCCTCTATGCGCAGGCATCCTCTCTGGGAAAGCATAGCATTTGTTGGGAAATCAGAATCGGGTTTGTGGGAAGCTGCTGCTTCTTGCCGGAGCTAGTCTGCTCAGGACAGTGGAAGATACCCGCATGGAGCGAAATTCTCTTTCACCTAGCATCCCCTCTGCCTGAGAGAGAAGCGTGGTTGCACCTCTGGAAAGGACCTTAAGGAAAGGGACACGTCTGTCACCGTGTTCCCCAAAGGCAAGTATGAGGAATGTGCAGAACGCTGCAACGGGCGAATAGAACGAGCCGTTGGCTTTATGTCAGAAAACGATGCGAAGCAGGAGAGAAGACACTGGCAGGTGCAGCGGGACGGTTGCAAGACAAGTGTCACCAGTTCCCTGTCAGAGCCATGGAGGCCAGGCTGCTAAGGAGACACGAGAGGAAGACTAGGGCAGGCACGCGTGCTCCACTCTAAGGGAGGAGTCTGGGCAGAAGGCAGGCCTGTCCTGTGTCTCTGGTCCCAAGGGGACAGCGTCTCCTTGAACACCTGTGCCTAGGGCAGACTTGGGCTTGCCACCTAGCCCCATAGCCGCAACTCGCAGCAACAGCTCCCTGGAGGACCGGGCAGTCCGATGCCGTCTTCCTCCAAGATGTGACAACGTTGGTGGTGGCAGGGCGTGTGCCGGGGAAGGAATGGGGACAGTGTGCAGGGTTCATGTCCACTCCCTCTCCTGTGGGGAAGGCACTGGCCTAGTCCCCGATTCCGCCTGAGCGCCAGTAGAAAAGGCCTAGCCTGCCTATGCCAGGACATGGAAGTGAGCATAGAGTGCCATCCTAAGCCACGCACGCTGCTGTTGCTTTGTGACTGTGCCTGCTTAGTTCGGCTTGGAAGGGTGAACGCGGGGCGCGAACACGGAGCCCGGGAAATCAAGGCCCAAGAGGCACTAGCTCTCCCGCAGCTCTTCATCTTTGAAGTGACAGAGCGAACGCCCAAAGCCTTGCTGTGAAGCAGCAGCGAAGGGCAGTTCGTGCCAGCTGAAAACCTCTACAAACGTGTAGCAGTAGTTGCTAAATCAGAGTCGGATCTGTAGGCTGCTCTGGCTGCCTGCCTTAGCCCACTATTCCCAGGACAGAGGGAGAGCCCCGCATAGAGCGAAAGCCTCTTTGCCCGGGCATCCCTTCTGGGAAGGCCCAGCTTTCTTTGGGAAAGCAAAGTCAGGTCTGAGGGACGCTGCTGCTGCTTGCTTGAGCTGGTCTCCCGTGCACGTTGTAATAATCCCGCATGGAGCGAAATCCTCTATGCGCAGGCATCCTCTCTGGGAAAGCATAGCATTTGTTGGGATATCAGAATCGGGTTTGTGGGAAGCTGCTTCTTCTTGCCGGAGCTAGTCTGCTCAGGACAGTGGAAGATACCCGCATGGAGCGAAATTCTCTTTCACCTAGCATCCCCTCTGCCTGAGAGAGAAGCGTGGTTGCACCTCTGGAAAGGACCTTAAGGAAAGGGATACGTCTGTCACCGTGTTCCCCAAAGGCAAGTATGAGGAATGTGCAGAACGCTGCAACGGGCGAATAGAACGAGCCGTTGGCTTTATGTCAGAAAACGATGCGAATCAGGAGAGAAGACACTGGCAGGTGCAGCGGGACGGTTGCAAGACAAGTGTCACCAGTTCCCTGTCAGAGCCATGGAGGCCAGGCTGCTAAGGAGACACGAGAGGAAGACTAGGGCAGGCACGCGTGCTCCACTCTAAGGGAGGAGTCTGGGCAGAAGGCAGGCCTGTCCTGTGTCTCTGGTCCCAAGGGGACAGCGTCTCCTTGAACACCTGTGCCTAGGGCAGACTTGGGCTTGCCACCAGGCCCCATAGCCGCAACTCGCAGCAACAGCTCCCTGGAGGACCGGGCAGCCCGATGCCGTCTTCCTCCAAGATGTGACAACGTTGGTGGTGGCAGGGCGTGTGCCGGGGAAGGAATGGGGACAGTGTGCAGGGTTCATGTCCACTCCCTCTCCTGTGGGGAAGGCACTGGCCTAGTCCCCGATTCCGCCTGAGCGCCAGTAGAAAAGGCCTAGCCTGCCTATGCCAGGACATGGAAGTGAGCATAGAGTGCCATCCTAAGCCACGCACGCTGCTGTTGCTTTGTGACTGTGCCTGCTTAGTTCGGCTTGGCAGGGTGAACGCGGGGCGCGAACACGGAGCCCGGGAAATCAAGGCCCAAGAGGCACTAGCTCTCCCGCAGCTCTTCATCTTTGAAGTGACAGAGCGAACGCCCAAAGCCTTGCTGTGAAGCAGCAGCGAAGGGTAGTTCGTGCCAGCTGAAAACCTCTACAAACGTGTAGCAGTAGTTGCTAAATCAGAGTCGGATCTGTAGGCTGCTGTGGCTGCCTGCCTTAGCCTACTCTTCCCAGGACAGAGGGAGAGCCCCGCATAGAGCGAAAGCCTCTTTGCCCGGGCATCCCTTCTGGGAAGGCCCAGCTTTCTTTGGGAAATCAAAGTCAGGTCTGAGGGACGCTGCTGCTGCTTGCTTGAGCTGGTCTCCCCTGCACGTTGTAATAAACCCGCATGGAGCGAAATCCTCTATGCGCAGGCATCCTCTCTGGGAAAGCATAGCATTTGTTGGGAAATCAGAATCGGGTTTGTGGGAAGTTGCTGCTTCTTGCCGGAGCTAGTCTGCTCAGGACAGTGGAAGATACCCGCATGGAGCGAAATTCTCTTTCACCTAGCATCCCCTCTGCCTGAGAGAGAAGCGTGGTTGCACCTCTGGAAAGGACCTTAAGGAAAGGGACACGTCTGTCACCGTGTTCCCCAAAGGCAAGTATGAGGAATGTGCAGAACGCTGCAACGGGCGAATAGAACGAGCCGTTGGCTTTATGTCAGAAAACGATGCGAAGCAGGAGAGAAGACACTGGCAGGTGCAGCGGGACGGTTGCAAGACAAGTGTCACCAGTTCCCTGTCAGAGCCATGGAGGCCAGGCTGCTAAGGAGACACGAGAGGAAGACTAGGGCAGGCACGCGTGCTCCACTCTAAGGGAGGAGTCTGGGCAGAAGGCAGGCCTGTCCTGTGTCTCTGGTCCCAAGGGGACAGCGTCTCCTTGAACACCTGTGCCTAGGGCAGACTTGGGCTTGCCACCTAGCCCCATAGCCGCAACTCGCAGCAACAGCTCCCTGGAGGACCGGGCAGTCCGATGCCGTCTTCCTCCAAGATGTGACAACGTTGGTGGTGGCAGGGCGTGTGCCGGGGAAGGAATGGGGACAGTGTGCAGGGTTCATGTCCACTCCCTCTCCTGTGGGGAAGGCACTGGCCTAGTCCCCGATTCCGCCTGAGCGCCAGTAGAAAAGGCCTAGCCTGCCTATGCCAGGACATGGAAGTGAGCATAGAGTGCCATCCTAAGCCACGCACGCTGCTGTTGCTTTGTGACTGTGCCTGCTTAGTTCGGCTTGGAAGGGTGAACGCGGGGCGCGAACACGGAGCCCGGGAAATCAAGGCCCAAGAGGCACTAGCTCTCCCGCAGCTCTTCATCTTTGAAGTGACAGAGCGAACGCCCAAAGCCTTGCTGTGAAGCAGCAGCGAAGGGCAGTTCGTGCCAGCTGAAAACCTCTACAAACGTGTAGCAGTAGTTGCTAAATCAGAGTCGGATCTGTAGGCTGCTCTGGCTGCCTGCCTTAGCCCACTATTCCCAGGACAGAGGGAGAGCCCCGCATAGAGCGAAAGCCTCTTTGCCCGGGCATCCCTTCTGGGAAGGCCCAGCTTTCTTTGGGAAAGCAAAGTCAGGTCTGAGGGACGCTGCTGCTGCTTGCTTGAGCTGGTCTCCCGTGCACGTTGTAATAATCCCGCATGGAGCGAAATCCTCTATGCGCAGGCATCCTCTCTGGGAAAGCATAGCATTTGTTGGGATATCAGAATCGGGTTTGTGGGAAGCTGCTTCTTCTTGCCGGAGCTAGTCTGCTCAGGACAGTGGAAGATACCCGCATGGAGCGAAATTCTCTTTCACCTAGCATCCCCTCTGCCTGAGAGAGAAGCGTGGTTGCACCTCTGGAAAGGACCTTAAGGAAAGGGATACGTCTGTCACCGTGTTCCCCAAAGGCAAGTATGAGGAATGTGCAGAACGCTGCAACGGGCGAATAGAACGAGCCGTTGGCTTTATGTCAGAAAACGATGCGAATCAGGAGAGAAGACACTGGCAGGTGCAGCGGGACGGTTGCAAGACAAGTGTCACCAGTTCCCTGTCAGAGCCATGGAGGCCAGGCTGCTAAGGAGACACGAGAGGAAGACTAGGGCAGGCACGCGTGCTCCACTCTAAGGGAGGAGTCTGGGCAGAAGGCAGGCCTGTCCTGTGTCTCTGGTCCCAAGGGGACAGCGTCTCCTTGAACACCTGTGCCTAGGGCAGACTTGGGCTTGCCACCAGGCCCCATAGCCGCAACTCGCAGCAACAGCTCCCTGGAGGACCGGGCAGCCCGATGCCGTCTTCCTCCAAGATGTGACAACGTTGGTGGTGGCAGGGCGTGTGCCGGGGAAGGAATGGGGACAGTGTGCAGGGTTCATGTCCACTCCCTCTCCTGTGGGGAAGGCACTGGCCTAGTCCCCGATTCCGCCTGAGCGCCAGTAGAAAAGGCCTAGCCTGCCTATGCCAGGACATGGAAGTGAGCATAGAGTGCCATCCTAAGCCACGCACGCTGCTGTTGCTTTGTGACTGTGCCTGCTTAGTTCGGCTTGGCAGGGTGAACGCGGGGCGCGAACACGGAGCCCGGGAAATCAAGGCCCAAGAGGCACTAGCTCTCCCGCAGCTCTTCATCTTTGAAGTGACAGAGCGAACGCCCAAAGCCTTGCTGTGAAGCAGCAGCGAAGGGTAGTTCGTGCCAGCTGAAAACCTCTACAAACGTGTAGCAGTAGTTGCTAAATCAGAGTCGGATCTGTAGGCTGCTGTGGCTGCCTGCCTTAGCCCTCTATTCCCAGGACAGAGGGAGAGCCCCGCATAGAGCGAAAGCCTCTTTGCCCGGGCATCCCTTCTGGGAAGGCCCAGCTTTCTTTGGGAAATCAAAGTCAGGTCTGAGGGACGCTGCTGCTGCTTGCTTGAGCTGGTCTCCCCTGCACGTTGTAATAAACCCGCATGGAGCGAAATCCTCTATGCGCAGGCATCCTCTCTGGGAAAGCATAGCATTTGTTGGGAAATCAGAATCGGGTTTGTAGGAAGCTGCTGCTTCTTGCCGGAGCTAGTCTGCTCAGGACAGTGGAAGATACCCGCATGGAGCGAAATTCTCTTTCACCTAGCATCCCCTCTGCCTGAGAGAGAAGCG
Source organism: Neogale vison (assembly GCF_020171115.1). NCBI lineage: Eukaryota > Metazoa > Chordata > Mammalia > Carnivora > Mustelidae > Neogale > Neogale vison. The sequence goes on along the minus strand of NC_058102.1, from coordinate 110,612,745 downwards.
TGGTTGCACCTCTGGAAAGGACCTTAAGGAAAGGGACACGTCTGTCACCGTGTTCCCCAAAGGCAAGTATGAGGAAGGTGCAGAACGCTGCAACGGGCGAATAGAACGAGCCGTTGGCTTTATGTCAGAAAACGGTGCGAAGCAGGAGAGAAGGCACTGGCAGGTGCAGCGGGACGGTTGCAAGACAAGTGTCACCAGTTCCCTGTCAGAGCCATGGAGGCCAGGCTGCTAAGGAGACACGAGAGGAAGACTAGGGCAGGCACGCGTGCTCCACACTGAGGGAGGAGTCTGGGCAGAAGGCAGGCCTGTCCTGTGTCTCTGGTCCCAAGGGGACAGCGTCTCCTTGAACACCTGTGCCTAGGGCAGACTTGGGCTTGCCACCAGGCCCCATAGCCGCAACTCGCAGCAACAGCTCCCTGGAGGACCAGGCAGTCCGATGCCGTCTTCCTCCAAGATGTGACAACGTTGGTGGTGGCAGGGCGTGTGCCGGGGAAGGAATGGGGACAGTGTGCAGGGTTCATGTCCACTCCCTCTCCTGTGGGGAAGGCACTGGCCTAGTCCCCGATTCCGCCTGAGCGCCAGTAGAAAAGGCCTAGCCTGCCTATGCCAGGACATGGAAGTGAGCATAGAGTGCCATCCTAAGCCACGCACGCTGCTGTTGCTTTGTGACTGTGCCTGCTTAGTTCGGCTTGGCAGGGTGAACGCAGGGCGCGAACAGGGAGCCCGGGAAAGCAAGGCCCAAGAGGCACTAGCTCTCCCGCAGCTCTTCATCTTTGAAGTGACAGAGCGAACGCCCAAAGCCTTGCTGTGAAGCAGCAGCGAAGGGCAGTTCGTGCCAGCTGAAAACCTCTACAAACGTGTAGCAGTAGTTGCTAAATCAGAGTCGGATCTGTAGGCTGCTGTGGCTGCCTGCCTTAGCCTACTCTTCCCAGGACAGAGGGAGAGCCCCGCATAGAGCGAAAGCCTCTTTGCCCGGGCATCCCTTCTGGGAAGGCCCAGCTTCCTTTGGGAAATCAAAGTCAGGTCTGAGGGACGCTGCTGCTGCTTGCTTGAGCTGGTCTCCCGTGCACGTTGTAATAATCCCGCATGGAGCGAAATCCTCTATGCGCAGGCATCCTCTCTGGGAAAGCATAGCATTTGTTGGGAAATCAGAATCGGGTTTGTGGGAAGCTGCTGCTTCTTGCCGGAGCTAGTCTGCTCAGGACAGTGGAAGATACCCGCATGGAGCGAAATTCTCTTTCACCTAGCATCCCCTCTGCCTGAGAGAGAAGCGTGGTTGCACCTCTGGAAAGGACCTTAAGGAAAGGGACACGTCTGTCACCGTGTTCCCCAAAGGCAAGTATGAGGAATGTGCAGAACGCTGCAACGGGCGAATAGAACGAGCCGTTGGCTTTATGTCAGAAAACGATGCGAAGCAGGAGAGAAGACACTGGCAGGTGCAGCGGGACGGTTGCAAGACAAGTGTCACCAGTTCCCTGTCAGGGCCATGGAGGAGGGTGCTAAGGAGACACGAGAGGAAGACTAGGGCAGGCACGCGTGCTCCACTCTAAGGGAGGAGTCTGGGCAGAAGGCAGGCCTATCCTGTGTCTCTGGTCCCAAGGGGACAGCGTCTCCTTGAACACCTGTGCCTAGGGCAGACTTGGGCTTGCCACCAGGCCCCATAGCCGCAACTCGCAGCAACAGCTCCCTGGAGGACCGGGCAGTCCGATGCCGTCTTCCTCCAAGATGTGACAACGTTGGTGGTGGCAGGGCGTGTGCCGGGGAAGGAATGGGGACAGTGTGCAGGGTTCATGTCCACTCCCTCTCCTGTGGGGAAGGCACTGGCCTAGTCCCCGATTCCGCCTGAGCGCCAGTAGAAAAGGCCTAGCCTGCCTATGCCAGGACATGGAAGTGAGCATAGAGTGCCATCCTAAGCCACGCACGCTGCTGTTGCTGTGACTGTGCCTGCTTAGTTCGGCTTGGCAGGGTGAACGCAGGGCGCGAACAGGGAGCCCGGGAAAGCAAGGCCCAAGAGGCACTAGCTCTCCCGCAGCTCTTCATCTTTGAGTGACAGAGCGAACGCCCAAAGCCTTGCTGTGAAGCAGCAGCGAAGGGCAGTTCGTGCCAGCTGAAAACCTCTACAAACGTGTAGCAGTAGTTGCTAAATCAGAGTCGGATCTGTAGGCTGCTGTGGCTGCCTGCCTTAGCCTACTCTTCCCAGGACAGAGGGAGAGCCCCGCATAGAGCGAAAGCCTCTTTGCCCGGGCATCCCTTCTGGGAAGGCCCAGCTTTCTTTGGGAAATCAAAGTCAGGTCTGAGGGACGCTGCTGCTGCTTGCTTGAGCTGGTCTCCCCTGCACGTTGTAATAAACCCGCATGGAGCGAAATCCTCTATGCGCAGGCATCCTCTCTGGGAAAGCGTAGCATTTGTTGGGAAATCAGAATCGGGTTTGTGGGAAGCTGCTGCTTCTTGCCGGAGCTAGTCTGCTCAGGACAGTGGAAGATACCCGCATGGAGCGAAATTCTCTTTCACCTAGCATCCCCTCTGCCTGAGAGAGAAGCGTGGTTGCACCTCTGGAAAGGACCTTAAGGAAAGGGTTACGTCTGTCACCGTGTTCCCCAAAGGCAAGTATGAGGAAGGTGCAGAACGCTGCAACGGGCGAATAGAACGAGCCGATGGCTTTATGTCAGAAAACGGTGCGAAGCAGGAGAGAAGGCTCTGGCAGGTGCAGCAGGCCCGTGGCAAGACAAGTGTCACCAGTTCCCTGTGCAGAGCCATGGAGGCCAGGCTGCTAACAGACAAGAGAGGACGACTAGGGCAGGTATGCGTGCTCCATACTGAGGGAGCAGTCTGGGCAGAAGGCAGGCCTGTCCTGTGTCTCTGGTACCAAGGGGACAGCGTCTCCTTGAACACCTGTGCCTAGGGCAGACTTGGGCTTGCCACCAGGCCCCATAGCCGCAACTCACAGCAACAGCACCCTGGAGGAACGGGCAGTCCGATGCCGTCTTCCTCCAAGATGTGACAACGTTGGTGGTGGCAGGGCGTGTGCCCGGGAAAGAATGGGGACAGTGTGCAGGGTTCATGTCCACTCCCTCTCCTGTGGGGAAGGCACTGGCCTAGTCCCCGATTCCGCCTGAGCGCCAGTAGAAAAGGCCTAGCCTGCCTATGCCAGGACATGGAAGTGAGCATAGAGTGCCATCCTAAGCCACGCACGCTGCTGTTGCTTTGTGACTGTGCCTGCTTAGTTCGGCTTGGCAGGGTGAACGCGGGGCGCGAACACGGAGCCCGGGAAAGCAAGGCCCAAGAGGCACTAGCTCTCCCGCAGCTCTTCATCTTTGAAGTGACAGAGCGAACGCCCAAAGCCTTGCTGTGAAGCAGCAGCGAAGGGCAGTTCGTGCCAGCTGAAAACCTCTACAAACGTGTAGCAGTAGTTGCTAAATCAGAGTCGGATCTGTAGGCTGCTGTGGCTGCCTGCCTTAGCCTACTCTTCCCAGGACAGAGGGAGAGCCCCGCATAGAGCGAAAGCCTCTTTGGCCGGGCATCCCTTCTGGGAAGGCCCAGCTTTCTTTGGGAAATCAAAGTCAGGTCTGAGGGACGCTGCTGCTGCTTGCTTGAGCTGGTCTCCCCTGCACGTTGTAATAAACCCGCATGGAGCGAAATCCTCTATGCGCAGGCATCCTCTCTGGGAAAGCATAGCATTTGTTGGGAAATCAGAATCGGGTTTGTGGGAAGCTGCTGCTTCTTGCCGGAGCTAGTCTGCTCAGGACAGTGGAAGATACCCGCATGGAGCGAAATTCTCTTTCACCTAGCATCCCCTCTGCCTGAGAGAGAAGCGTGGTTGCACCTCTGGAAAGGACCTTAAGGAACGGGACACGTCTGTCACCGTGTTCCCCAAAGGCAAGTATGAGGAATGTGCAGAACGCTGCAACGGGCGAATAGAACGAGCCGTTGGCTTTATGTCAGAAAACGATGCGAAGCAGGAGAGAAGACACTGGCAGGTGCAGCGGGACGGTTGCAAGACAAGTGTCACCAGTTCCCTGTCAGAGCCATGGAGGCCAGGCTGCTAAGGAGACACGAGAGGAAGACTAGGGCAGGCACGCGTGCTCCACTCTAAGGGAGGAGTCTGGGCAGAAGGCAGGCCTGTCCTGTGTCTCTGGTCCCAAGGGGACAGAGTCTCCTTGAACACCTGTGCCTAGGGCAGACTTGGGCTTGCCACCTAGCCCCATAGCCGCAACTCGCAGCAACAGCTCCCTGGAGGACCGGGCAGTCCGATGCCGTCTTCCTCCAAGATGTGACAACGTTGGTGGTGGCAGGGCGTGTGCCGGGGAAGGAATGGGGACAGTGTGCAGGGTTCATGTCCACTCCCTCTCCTGTGGGGAAGGCACTGGCCTAGTCCCCGATTCCGCCTGAGCGCCAGTAGAAAAGGCCTAGCCTGCATATTCCAGGACATGGAAGTGAGCATAGAGTGCCATCCTAAGCCACGCACGCTGCTGTTGCTTTGTGACTGTGCCTGCTTAGTTCGGCTTGGAAGGGTGAACGCGGGGCGCGAACACGGAGCCCGGGAAATCAAGGCCCAAGAGGCACTAGCTCTCCCGCAGCTCTTCATCTTTGAAGTGACAGAGCGAACGCCCTAAGCCTTGCTGTGAAGCAGCAGCGAAGGGCAGTTCGTGCCAGCTGAAAACCTCTACAAACGTGTAGCAGTAGTTGCTAAATCAGAGTCGGATCTGTAGGGTGCTCTGGCTGCCTGCCTTAGCCCTCTATTCCCAGGACAGAGGGAGAGCCCCGCATAGAGCGAAAGCCTCTTTGCCCGGGCATCCCTTCTGGGAAGGCCCAGCTTTCTTTGGGAAAGCAAAGTCAGGTCTGAGGGACGCTGCTGCTGCTTGCTTGAGCTGGTCTCCCCTGCACTTTGTAATAAACCCGCATGGAGCGAAATCCTCTATGCGCAGGCATCCTCTCTGGGAAAGCATAGCATTTGTTGGGATATCAGAATCGGGTTTGTGGGAAGCTGCTTCTTCTTGCCGGAGCTAGTCTGCTCAGGACAGTGGAAGATACCCGCATGGAGCGAAATTCTCTTTCACCTAGCATCCCCTCTGCCTGAGAGAGAAGCGTGGTTGCACCTCTGGAAAGGACCTTAAGGAAAGGGACACGTCTGTCACCGTGTTCCCCAAAGGCAAGTATGAGGAATGTGCAGAACGCTGCAACGGGCGAATAGAACGAGCCGTTGGCTTTATGTCAGAAAACGATGCGAATCAGGAGAGAAGACACTGGCAGGTGCAGCGGGACGGTTGCAAGACAAGTGTCACCAGTTCCCTGTCAGAGCCATGGAGGCCAGGCTGCTAAGGAGACACGAGAGGAAGACTAGGGCAGGCACGCGTGCTCCACTCTAAGGGAGGAGTCTGGGCAGAAGGCAGGCCTGTCCTGTGTCTCTGGTCCCAAGGGGACAGCGTCTCCTTGAACACCTGTGCCTAGGGCAGACTTGGGCTTGCCACCAGGCCCCATAGCCGCAACTCGCAGCAACAGCTCCCTGGAGGACCGGGCAGTCCGATGCCGTCTTCCTCCAAGATGTGACAACGTTGGTGGTGGCAGGGCGTGTGCTGGGGAAGGAATGGGGACAGTGTGCAGGGTTCATGTCCACTCCCTCTCCTGTGGGGAAGGCACTGGCCTAGTCCCCGATTCCGCCTGAGCGCCAGTAGAAAAGGCCTAGCCTGCCTATGCCAGGACATGGAAGTGAGCATAGAGTGCCATCCTAAGCCACGCACGCTGCTGTTGCTTTGTGACTGTGCCTGCTTAGTTCGGCTTGGCAGGGTGAACGCGGGGCGCGAACACGGAGCCCGGGAAATCAAGGCCCAAGAGGCACTAGCTCTCCCGCAGCTCTTCATCTTTGAAGTGACAGAGCGAACGCCCAAAGCCTTGCTGTGAAGCAGCAGCGAAGGGTAGTTCGTGCCAGCTGAAAACCTCTACAAACGTGTAGCAGTAGTTGCTAAATCAGAGTCGGATCTGTAGGCTGCTGTGGCTGCCTGCCTTAGCCCTCTATTCCCAGGACAGAGGGAGAGCCCCGCATAGAGCGAAAGCCTCTTTGCCCGGGCATCCCTTCTGGGAAGGCCCAGCTTTCTTTTGGAAAGCAAAGTCAGGTCTGAGGGACGCTGCTGCTGCTTGCTTGAGCTGGTCTCCCCTGCACGTTGTAATAAACCCGCATGGAGCGAAATCCTCTATGCGCAGGCATCCTCTCTGGGAAAGCATAGCATTTGTTGGGAAATCAGAATCGGGTTTGTGGGAAGCTGCTGCTTCTTGCCGTAGCTAGTCTGCTCAGGACAGTGGAAGATACCCGCATGGAGCGAAATTCTCTTTCACCTAGCATCCCCTCTGCCTGAGAGAGAAGCGTGGTTGCACCTCTGGAAAGGAACTTAAGGAAAGGGACACGTCTGTCACCGTGTTCCCCAAAGGCAAGTATGAGGAAGGTGCAGAACGCTGCAACGGGCGAATAGAACGAGCCGTTGGCTTTATGTCAGAAAACGGTGCGAAGCAGGAGAGAAGGCACTGGCAGGTGCAGCAGGCCCGTGGCAAGACAAGTGTCACCAGTTCCCTGTCAGAGCCATGGAGGCCAGGCTGCTAAGGAGACACGAGAGGAAGACTAGGGCAGGCACGCGTGCTCCACACTGAGGGAGGAGTCTGGGCAGAAGGCAGGCCTGTCCTGTGTCTCTGGTCCCAAGGGGACAGCGTCTCCTTGAACACCTGTGCCTAGGGCAGACTTGGGCTTGCCACCAGGCCCCATAGCCGCAACTCGCAGCAACAGCTCCCTGGAGGACCAGGCAGTCCGATGCCGTCTTCCTCCAAGATGTGACAACGTTGGTGGTGGCAGGGCGTGTGCCGGGGAAGGAATGGGGACAGTGTGCAGGGTTCATGTCCACTCCCTCTCCTGTGGGGAAGGCACTGGCCTAGTCCCCGATTCCGCCTGAGCGCCAGTAGAAAAGACCTAGCCTGCCTATGCCAGGACATGGAAGTGAGCATAGAGTGCCATCCTAAGCCACGCACGCTGCTGTTGCTTTGTGACTGTGCCTGCTTAGTTCGGCTTGGAAGGGTGAACGAGGGGCGCGAACACGGAGCCCGGGAAATCAAGGCCCAAGAGGCACTAGCTCTCCCGCAGCTCTTCATCTTTGAAGTGACAGAGCGAACGCCCAAAGCCTTGCTGTGAAGCAGCAGCGAAGGGCAGTTCGTGCCAGCTGAAAACCTCTACAAACGTGTAGCAGTAGTTGCTAAATCAGAGTCGGATCTGTAGGCTGCTCTGGCTGCCTGCCTTAGCCTACTCTTCCCAGGACAGAGGGAGAGCCCCGCATAGAGCGAAAGCCTCATTGCCCGGGCATCCCTTCTGGGAAGGCCCAGCTTTCTTTGGGAAATCAAAGTCAGGTCTGAGGGACGCTGCTGCTGCTTGCTTGAGCTGGTCTCCCCTGCACGTTGTAATAAACCCGCATGGAGCGAAATCCTCTATGCGCAGGCATCCTCTCTGGGAAAGCGTAGCATTTGTTGGGAAATCAGAATCGGGTTTGTGGGAAGCTGCTGCTTCTTGCCGGAGCTAGTCTGCTCAGGACAGTGGAAGATACCCGCATGGAGCGAAATTCTCTTCCACCTAGCATCCCCTCTGCCTGAGAGAGAAGCGTGGTTGCACCTCTGGAAAGGACCTTAAGGAAAGGGACACGTCTGTCACCGTGTTCCCCAAAGGCAAGTATGAGGAAGGTGCAGAGCGCTGCAACGGGCGAATAGAACGAGCCGTTGGCTTTATGTCAGAAAACGGTGCGAAGCAGGAGAGAAGGCTCTGGCAGGTGCAGCAGGCCGGTGGCAAGACAAGTGTCACCAGTTCCCTGTGCAGAGACATGGAGGCAGGGCTGCTAACAGACACGAGAGGACGACTAGGGCAGACACGCGTGCTCCATACTGACGGAGCAGTCTGGGCAGAAGGCAGGCCTGTCCTGTGTCTCTGGTCCCAAGGGGACAGCGTCTCCTTGAACACCTGTGCCTAGGGCAGACTTGGGCTTGCCACCAGGCCCCATAGCCGCAAATCGCAGCAACAGCTCCCTGGAGGACCGGGCAGTCCGATGCCGTCTTCCTCCAAGATGTGACAACGTTGGTGGTGGCAGGGCGTGTGCCGGGGAAGGAATGGGGACAGTGTGCAGGGTTCATGTCCACTCCCTCTCCTGTGGGGAAGGCACTGGCCTAGTCCCCGATTCCGCCTGAGCGCCAGTAGAAAAGGCCTAGCCTGCCTATGCCAGGACATGGAAGTGAGCATAGAGTGCCATCCTAAGCCACGCACGCTGCTGTTGCTTTGTGACTGTGCCTGCTTAGTTCGGCTTGGCAGGGTGAACGCAGGGCGCGAACAGGGAGCCCGGGAAAGCAAGGCCCAAGAGGCACTAGCTCTCCCGCAGCTCTTCATCTTTGAAGTGACAGAGCGAACGCCCAAAGCCTTGCTGTGAAGCAGCAGCGAAGGGCAGTTCGTGCCAGCTGAAAACCTCTACAAACGTGTAGCAGTAGTTGCTAAATCAGAGTCGGATCTGTAGGCTGCTGTGGCTGCCTGCCTTAGCCTACTCTTCCCAGGACAGAGGGAGAGCCCCGCATAGAGCGAAAGCCTCTTTGCCCGGGCATCCCTTCTGGGAAGGCCCAGCTTTCTTTGGGAAATCAAAGTCAGGTCTGAGGGACGCTGCTGCTGCTTGCTTGAGCTGGTCTCCCCTGCACGTTGTAATAAACCCGCATGGAGCGAAATCCTCTATGCGCAGGCATCCTCTCTGGGAAAGCGTAGCATTTGTTGGGAAATCAGAATCGGGTTTGTGGGAAGCTGCTGCTTCTTGCCGGAGCTAGTCTGCTCAGGACAGTGGAAGATACCCGCATGGAGCGAAATTCTCTTTCACCTAGCATCCCCTCTGCCTGAGAGAGAAGCGTGGTTGCACCTCTGGAAAGGACCTTAAGGAAAGGGACACGTCTGTCACCGTGTTCCCCAAAGGCAAGTATGAGGAAGGTGCAGAACGCTGCAACGGGCGAATAGAACGAGCCGTTGGCTTTATGTCAGAAAACGGTGCGAAGCAGGAGAGAAGGCACTGGCAGGTGCAGCGGGACGGTTGCAAGACAAGTGTCACCAGTTCCCTGTCAGGGCCATGGAGGAGGGTGCTAAGGAGACACGAGAGGAAGACTAGGGCAGGCACGCGTGCTCCACTCTAAGGGAGGAGTCTGGGCAGAAGGCAGGCCTGTCCTGTGTCTCTGGTCCCAAGGGGACTGCGTCTCCTTGAACACCTGTGCCTAGGGCAGACTTGGGCTTGCCAGCAGGCCCCATAGCCGCAACTCGCAGCAACAGCTCCCTGGAGGACCGGGCAGTCCGATGCCGTCTTCCTCCAAGATGTGACAACGTTGGTGGTGGCAGGGCGTGTGCCGGGGAAGGAATGGGGACAGTGTGCAGGGTTCATGTCCACTCCCTCTCCTGTGGGGAAGGCACTGGCCTAGTCCCCGATTCCGCCTGAGCGCCAGTAGAAAAGGCCTAGCCTGCCTATGCCAGGACATGGAAGTGAGCATAGAGTGCCATCCTAAGCCACGCACGCTGCTGTTGCTTTGTGACTGTGCCTGCTTAGTTCGGCTTGGCAGGGTGAACGCAGGGCGCGAACAGGGAGCCCGGGAAAGCAAGGCCCAAGAGGCACTAGCTCTCCCGCAGCTCTTCATCTTTGAAGTGACAGAGCGAACGCCCAAAGCCTTGCTGTGAAGCAGCAGCGAAGGGCAGTTCGTGCCAGCTGAAAACCTCTACAAACGTGTAGCAGTAGTTGCTAAATCAGAGTCGGATCTGTAGGCTGCTGTGGCTGCCTGCCTTAGCCTACTCTTCCCAGGACAGAGGGAGAGCCCCGCATAGAGCGAAAGCCTCTTTGCCCGGGCATCCCTTCTGGGAAGGCCCAGCTTTCTTTGGGAAATCAAAGTCAGGTCTGAGGGACGCTGCTGCTGCTTGCTTGAGCTGGTCTCCCCTGCACGTTGTAATAAACCCGCATGGAGCGAAATCCTCTATGCGCAGGCATCCTCTCTGGGAAAGCATAGCATTTGTTGGGAAATCAGAATCGGGTTTGTGGGAAGCTGCTGCTTCTTGCCGGAGCTAGTCTGCTCAGGACAGTGGAAGATACCCGCATGGAGCGAAATTCTCTTCCACCTAGCATCCCCTCTGCCTGAGAGAGAAGCGTGGTTGCACCTCTGGAAAGGACCTTAAGGAAAGGGACACGTCTGTCACCGTGTTCCCCAAAGGCAAGTATGAGGAAGGTGCAGAACGCTGCAACGGGCGAATAGAACGAGCCGTTGGCTTTATGTCAGAAAACGGTGCGAAGCAGGAGAGAAGGCTCTGGCAGGTGCAGCAGGCCGGTGGCAAGACAAGTGTCACCAGTTCCCTGTGCAGAGACATGGAGGCAGGGCTGCTAACAGACACGAGAGGACGACTAGGGCAGGCACGCGTGCTCCATAATGACGGAGCAGTCTGGGCAGAAGGCAGGCCTGTCCTGTGTCTCTGGTCCCAAGGGGACAGCGTCTCCTTGAACACCTGTGCCTAGGGCAGACTTGGGCTTGCCACCAGGCCCCATAGCCGCAAATCGCAGCAACAGCTCCCTGGAGGACCGGGCAGTCCGATGCCGTCTTCCTCCAAGATGTGACAACGTTGGTGGTGGCAGGGCGTGTGCCGGGGAAGGAATGGGGACAGTGTGCAGGGTTCATGTCCACTCCCTCTCCTGTGGGGAAGGCACTGGCCTAGTCCCCGATTCCGCCTGAGCGCCAGTAGAAAAGGCCTAGCCTGCCTATGCCAGGACATGGAAGTGAGCATAGAGTGCCATCCTAAGCCACGCACGCTGCTGTTGCTTTGTGACTGTGCCTGCTTAGTTCGGCTTGGCAGGGTGAACGCAGGGCGCGAACAGGGAGCCCGGGAAAGCAAGGCCCAAGAGGCACTAGCTCTCCCGCAGCTCTTCATCTTTGAAGTGACAGAGCGAACGCCCAAAGCCTTGCTGTGAAGCAGCAGCGAAGGGCAGTTCGTGCCAGCTGAAAACCTCTACAAACGTGTAGCAGTAGTTGCTAAATCAGAGTCGGATCTGTAGGCTGCTGTGGCTGCCTGCCTTAGCCTACTCTTCCCAGGACAGAGGGAGAGCCCCGCATAGAGCGAAAGCCTCTTTGCCCGGGCATCCCTTCTGGGAAGGCCCAGCTTTCTTTGGGAAATCAAAGTCAGGTCTGAGGGACGCTGCTGCTGCTTGCTTGAGCTGGTCTCCCCTGCACGTTGTAATAAACCCGCATGGAGCGAAATCCTCTATGCGCAGGCATCCTCTCTGGGAAAGCGTAGCATTTGTTGGGAAATCAGAATCGGGTTTGTGGGAAGCTGCTGCTTCTTGCCGGAGCTAGTCTGCTCAGGACAGTGGAAGATACCCGCATGGAGCGAAATTCTCTTCCACCTAGCATCCCCTCTGCCTGAGAGAGAAGCGTGGTTGCACCTCTGGAAAGGACCTTAAGGAAAGGGACACGTCTGTCACCGTGTTCCCCAAAGGCAAGTATGAGGAAGGTGCAGAACGCTGCAACGGGCGAATAGAACGAGCCGTTGGCTTTATGTCAGAAAACGGTGCGAAGCAGGAGAGAAGGCTCTGGCAGGTGCAGCAGGCCGGTGGCAAGACAAGTGTCACCAGTTCCCTGTGCAGAGACATGGAGGCAGGGCTGCTAACAGACACGAGAGGACGACTAGGGCAGGCACGCGTGCTCCATAATGACGGAGCAGTCTGGGCAGAAGGCAGGCCTGTCCTGTGTCTCTGGTCCCAAGGGGACAGCGTCTCCTTGAACACCTGTGCCTAGGGCAGACTTGGGCTTGCCACCAGGCCCCATAGCCGCAAATCGCAGCAACAGCTCCCTGGAGGACCGGGCAGTCCGATGCCGTCTTCCTCCAAGATGTGACAACGTTGGTGGTGGCAGGGCGTGTGCCGGGGAAGGAATGGGGACAGTGTGCAGGGTTCATGTCCACTCCCTCTCCTGTGGGGAAGGCACTGGCCTAGTCCCCGATTCCGCCTGAGCGCCAGTAGAAAAGGCCTAGCCTGCCTATGCCAGGACATGGAAGTGAGCATAGAGTGCCATCCTAAGCCACGCACGCTGCTGTTGCTTTGTGACTGTGCCTGCTTAGTTCGGCTTTGCAGGGTGAACGCAGGGCGCGAACAGGGAGCCCGGGAAAGCAAGGCCCAAGAGGCACTAGCTCTCCCGCAGCTCTTCATCTTTGAAGTGACAGAGCGAACGCCCAAAGCCTTGCTGTGAAGCAGCAGCGAAGGGCAGTTCGTGCCAGCTGAAAACCTCTACAAACGTGTAGCAGTAGTTGCTAAATCAGAGTCGGATCTGTAGGCTGCTGTGGCTGCCTGCCTTAGCCTACTCTTCCCAGGACAGAGGGAGAGCCCCGCATAGAGCGAAAGCCTCTTTGGCCGGGCATCCCTTCTGGGAAGGCCCAGCTTTCTTTGGGAAATCAAAGTCAGGTCTGAGGGACGCTGCTGCTGCTTGCTTGAGCTGGTCTCCCCTGCACGTTGTAATAAACCCGCATGGAGCGAAATCCTCTATGCGCAGGCATCCTCTCTGGGAAAGCATAGCATTTGTTGGGAAATCAGAATCGGGTTTGTGGGAAGCTGCTGCTTCTTGCCGGAGCTAGTCTGCTCAGGACAGTGGAAGATACCCGCATGGAGCGAAATTCTCTTTCACCTAGCATCCCCTCTGCCTGAGAGAGAAGCGTGGTTGCACCTCTGGAAAGGACCTTAAGGAAAGGGACACGTCTGTCACCGTGTTCCCCAAAGGCAAGTATGAGGAATGTGCAGAACGCTGCAACGGGCGAATAGAACGAGCCGTTGGCTTTATGTCAGAAAACGATGCGAAGCAGGAGAGAAGACACTGGCAGGTGCAGCGGGACGGTTGCAAGACAAGTGTCACCAGTTCCCTGTCAGAGCCATGGAGGCCAGGCTGCTAAGGAGACACGAGAGGAAGACTAGGGCAGGCACGCGTGCTCCACTCTAAGGGAGGAGTCTGGGCAGAAGGCAGGCCTGTCCTGTGTCTCTGGTCCCAAGGGGACAGCGTCTCCTTGAACACCTGTGCCTAGGGCAGACTTGGGCTTGCCACCAGGCCCCATAGCCGCAACTCGCAGCAACAGCTCCCTGGAGGACCGGGCAGTCCGATGCCGTCTTCCTCCAAGATGTGACAACGTTGGTGGTGGCAGGGCGTGTGCCGGGGAAGGAATGGGGACAGTGTGCAGGGTTCATGTCCACTCCCTCTCCTGTGGGGAAGGCACTGGCCTAGTCCCCGATTCCGCCTGAGCGCCAGTAGAAAAGGCCTAGCCTGCCTATGCCAGGACATGGAAGTGAGCATAGAGTGCCATCCTAAGCCACGCACGCTGCTGTTGCTTTGTGACTGTGCCTGCTTAGTTCGGCTTGGAAGGGTGAACGCGGGGCGCGAACACGGAGCCCGGGAAATCAAGGCCCAAGAGGCACTAGCTCTCCCGCAGCTCTTCATCTTTGAAGTGACAGAGCGAACGCCCAAAGCCTTGCTGTGAAGCAGCAGCGAAGGGCAGTTCGTGCCAGCTGAAAACCTCTACAAACGTGTAGCAGTAGTTGCTAAATCAGAGTCGGATCTGTAGGCTGCTCTGGCTGCCTGCCTTAGCCCTCTATTCCCAGGACAGAGGGAGAGCCCCGCATAGAGCGAAAGCCTCTTTGCCCGGGCATCCCTTCTGGGAAGGCCCAGCTTTCTTTGGGAAAGCAAAGTCAGGTCTGAGGGACGCTGCTGCTGCTTGCTTGAGCTGGTCTCCCCTGCACTTTGTAATAAACCCGCATGGAGCGAAATCCTCTATGCGCAGGCATCCTCTCTGGGAAAGCATAGCATTTGTTGGGATATCAGAATCGGGTTTGTGGGAAGCTGCTTCTTCTTGCCGGAGCTAGTCTGCTCAGGACAGTGGAAGATACCCGCATGGAGCGAAATTCTCTTTCACCTAGCATCCCCTCTGCCTGAGAGAGGAGCGTGGTTGCACCTCTGGAAAGGACCTTAAGGAAAGGGACACGTCTGTCACCGTGTTCCCCAAAGGCAAGTATGAGGAATGTGCAGAATGCTGCAACGGGCGAATAGAACGAGCCGTTGGCTTTATGTCAGAAAACGATGCGAATCAGGAGAGAAGACACTGGCAGGTGCAGCGGGACGGTTGCAAGACAAGTGTCACCAGTTCCCTGTCAGAGCCATGGAGGCCAGGCTGCTAAGGAGACACGAGAGGAAGACTAGGGCAGGCACGCGTGCTCCACTCTAAGGGAGGAGTCTGGGCAGAAGGCAGGCCTGTCCTGTGTCTCTGGTCCCAAGGGGACAGCATCTCCTTGAACACCTGTGCCTAGGGCAGACTTGGGCTTGCCACCAGGCCCCATAGCCGCAACTCGCAGCAACAGCTCCCTGGAGGACCGGGCAGCCCGATGCCGTCTTCCTCCAAGATGTGACAACGTTGGTGGTGGCAGGGCGTGTGACGGGGAAGGAATGGGGACAGTGTGCAGGGTTCATGTCCACTCCCTCTCCTGTGGGGAAGGCACTGGCCTAGTCCCCGATTCCGCCTGAGCGCCAGTAGAAAAGGCCTAGCCTGCCTATGCCAGGACATGGAAGTGAGCATAGAGTGCCATCCTAAGCCACGCACGCTGCTGTTGCTTTGTGACTGTGCCTGCTTAGTTCGGCTTGGCAGGGTGAACGCGGGGCGCGAACACGGAGCCCGGGAAATCAAGGCCCAAGAGGCACTAGCTCTCCCGCAGCTCTTCATCTTTGAAGTGACAGAGCGAACGCCCAAAGCCTTGCTGTGAAGCAGCAGCGAAGGGTAGTTCGTGCCAGCTGAAAACCTCTACAAACGTGTAGCAGTAGTTGCTAAATCAGAGTCGGATCTGTAGGCTGCTGTGGCTGCCTGCCTTAGCCCTCTATTCCCAGGACAGAGGGAGAGCCCCGCATAGAGCGAAAGCCTCTTTGCCCGGGCATCCCTTCTGGGAAGGCCCAGCTTTCTTTTGGAAAGCAAAGTCAGGTCTGAGGGACGCTGCTGCTGCTTGCTTGAGCTGGTCTCCCCTGCACGTTGTAATAAACCCGCATGGAGCGAAATCCTCTATGCGCAGGCATCCTCTCTGGGAAAGCATAGCATTTGTTGGGAAATCAGAATCGGGTTTGTAGGAAGCTGCTGCTTCTTGCCGGAGCTAGTCTGCTCAGGACAGTGGAAGATACCCGCATGGAGCGAAATTCTCTTTCACCTAGCATCCCCTCTGCCTGAGAGAGAAGCGTGGTTGCACCTCTGGAAAGGACCTTAAGGAAAGGGACACGTCTGTCACCGTGTTCCCCAAAGGCAAGTATGAGGAAGGTGCAGAACGCTGCAACGGGCGAATAGAACGAGCCGTTGGCTTTATGTCAGAAAACGGTGCGAAGCAGGAGAGAAGGCACTGGCAGGTGCAGCGGGACGGTTGCAAGACAAGTGTCACCAGTTCCCTGTCAGAGCCATGGAGGCCAGGCTGCTAAGGAGACACGAGAGGAAGACTAGGGCAGGCACGCGTGCTCCACACTGAGGGAGGAGTCTGGGCAGAAGGCAGGCCTGTCCTGTGTCTCTGGTCCCAAGGGGACAGCGTCTCCTTGAACACCTGTGCCTAGGGCAGACTTGGGCTTGCCACCAGGCCCCATAGCCGCAACTCGCAGCAACAGCTCCCTGGAGGACCAGGCAGTCCGATGCCGTCTTCCTCCAAGATGTGACAACGTTGGTGGTGGCAGGGCGTGTGCCGGGGAAGGAATGGGGACAGTGTGCAGGGTTCATGTCCACTCCCTCTCCTGTGGGGAAGGCACTGGCCTAGTCCCCGATTCCGCCTGAGCGCCAGTAGAAAAGGCCTAGCCTGCCTATGCCAGGACATGGAAGTGAGCATAGAGTGCCATCCTAAGCCACGCACGCTGCTGTTGCTTTGTGACTGTGCCTGCTTAGTTCGGCTTGGCAGGGTGAACGCAGGGCGCGAACAGGGAGCCCGGGAAAGCAAGGCCCAAGAGGCACTAACTCTCCCGCAGCTCTTCATCTTTGAAGTGACAGAGCGAACGCCCAAAGCCTTGCTGTGAAGCAGCAGCGAAGGGCAGTTCGTGCCAGCTGAAAACCTCTACAAACGTGTAGCAGTATTTGCTAAATCAGAGTCGGATCTGTAGGCTGCTGTGGCTGCCTGCCTTAGCCTACTCTTCCCAGGACAGAGGGAGAGCCCCGCATAGAGCGAAAGCCTCTTTGCCCGGGCATCCCTTCTGGGAAGGCCCAGCTTCCTTTGGGAAATCAAAGTCAGGTCTGAGGGACGCTGCTGCTGCTTGCTTGAGCTGGTCTCCCGTGCACGTTGTAATAATCCCGCATGGAGCGAAATCCTCTATGCGCAGGCATCCTCTCTGGGAAAGCATAGCATTTGTTGGGAAATCAGAATCGGGTTTGTGGGAAGCTGCTGCTTCTTGCCGGAGCTAGTCTGCTCAGGACAGTGGAAGATACCCGCATGGAGCGAAATTCTCTTTCACCTAGCATCCCCTCTGCCTGAGAGAGAAGCGTGGTTGCACCTCTGGAAAGGACCTTAAGGAAAGGGACACGTCTGTCACCGTGTTCCCCAAAGGCAAGTATGAGGAATGTGCAGAACGCTGCAACGGGCGAATAGAACGAGCCGTTGGCTTTATGTCAGAAAACGATGCGAAGCAGGAGAGAAGACACTGGCAGGTGCAGCGGGACGGTTGCAAGACAAGTGTCACCAGTTCCCTGTCAGGGCCATGGAGGAGGGTGCTAAGGAGACACGAGAGGAAGACTAGGGCAGGCACGCGTGCTCCACTCTAAGGGAGGAGTCTGGGCAGAAGGCAGGCCTATCCTGTGTCTCTGGTCCCAAGGGGACAGCATCTCCTTGAACACCTGTGCCTAGGGCAGACTTGGGCTTGCCACCAGGCCCCATAGCCGCAACTCGCAGCAACAGCTCCCTGGAGGACCGGGCAGTCCGATGCCGTCTTCCTCCAAGATGTGACAACGTTGGTGGTGGCAGGGCGTGTGCCGGGGAAGGAATGAGGACAGTGTGCAGGGTTCATGTCCACTCCCTCTCCTGTGGGGAAGGCACTGGCCTAGTCCCCGATTCCGCCTGAGCGCCAGTAGAAAAGGCCTAGCCTGCCTATGCCAGGACATGGAAGTGAGCATAGAGTGCCATCCTAAGCCACGCACGCTGCTGTTGCTGTGACTGTGCCTGCTTAGTTCGGCTTGGCAGGGTGAACGCAGGGCGCGAACAGGGAGCCCGGGAAAGCAAGACCCAAGAGGCACTAGCTCTCCCGCAGCTCTTCATCTTTGAGTGACAGAGCGAACGCCCAAAGCCTTGCTGTGAAGCAGCAGCGAAGGGCAGTTCGTGCCAGCTGAAAACCTCTACAAACGTGTAGCAGTAGTTGCTAAATCAGAGTCGGATCTGTAGGCTGCTGTGGCTGCCTGCCTTAGCCTACTCTTCCCAGGACAGAGGGAGAGCCCCGCATAGAGCGAAAGCCTCTTTGCCCGGGCATCCCTTCTGGGAAGGCCCAGCTTTCTTTGGGAAATCAAAGTCAGGTCTGAGGGACGCTGCTGCTGCTTGCTTGAGCTGGTCTCCCCTGCACGTTGTAATAAACCCGCATGGAGCGAAATCCTCTATGCGCAGGCATCCTCTCTGGGAAAGCGTAGCATTTGTTGGGAAATCAGAATCGGGTTTGTGGGAAGCTGCTGCTTCTTGCCGGAGCTAGTCTGCTCAGGACAGTGGAAGATACCCGCATGGAGCGAAATTCTCTTTCACCTAGCATCCCCTCTGCCTGAGAGAGAAGCGTGGTTGCACATCTGGAAAGGACCTTAAGGAAAGGGTTACGTCTGTCACCGTGTTCCCCAAAGGCAAGTATGAGGAAGGTGCAGAACGCTGCAACGGGCGAATAGAACGAGCCGATGGCTTTATGTCAGAAAACGGTGCGAAGCAGGAGAGAAGGCTCTGGCAGGTGCAGCAGGCCCGTGGCAAGACAAGTGTCACCAGTTCCCTGTGCAGAGCCATGGAGGCCAGGCTGCTAACAGACAAGAGAGGACGACTAGGGCAGGTATGCGTGCTCCATACTGAGGGAGCAGTCTGGGCAGAAGGCAGGCCTGTCCTGTGTCTCTGGTCCCAAGGGGACAGCTTCTCCTTGAACACCTGTGCCTAGGGCAGACTTGGGCTTGCCACCAGGCCCCATAGCCGCAACTCACAGCAACAGCACCCTGGAGGAACGGGCAGTCCGATGCCGTCTTCCTCCAAGATGTGACAACGTTGGTGGTGGCAGGGCGTGTGCCCGGGAAAGAATGGGGACAGTGTGCAGGGTTCATGTCCACTCCCTCTCCTGTGGGGAAGGCACTGGCCTAGTCCCCGATTCCGCCTGAGCGCCAGTAGAAAAGGCCTAGCCTGCCTATGCCAGGACATGGAAGTGAGCATAGAGTGCCATCCTAAGCCACGCACGCTGCTGTTGCTTTGTGACTGTGCCTGCTTAGTTCGGCTTGGCAGGGTGAACGCGGGGCGCGAACACGGAGCCCGGGAAAGCAAGGCCCAAGAGGCACTAGCTCTCCCGCAGCTCTTCATCTTTGAAGTGACAGAGCGAACGCCCAAAGCCTTGCTGTGAAGCAGCAGCGAAGGGCAGTTCGTGCCAGCTGAAAACCTCTACAAACGTGTAGCAGTAGTTGCTAAATCAGAGTCGGATCTGTAGGCTGCTGTGGCTGCCTGCCTTAGCCTACCCTTCCCAGGACAGAGGGAGAGCCCCGCATAGAGCGAAAGCCTCTTTGGCCGGGCATCCCTTCTGGGAAGGCCCAGCTTTCTTTGGGAAATCAAAGTCAGGTCTGAGGGACGCTGCTGCTGCTTGCTTGAGCTGGTCTCCCCTGCACGTTGTAATAAACCCGCATGGAGCGAAATCCTCTATGCGCAGGCATCCTCTCTGGGAAAGCGTAGCATTTGTTGGGAAATCAGAATCGGGTTTGTGGGAAGCTGCTGCTTCTTGCCGGAGCTAGTCTGCTCAGGACAGTGGAAGATACCCGCATGGAGCGAAATTCTCTTTCACCTAGCATCCCCTCTGCCTGAGAGAGAAGCGTGGTTGCACATCTGGAAAGGACCTTAAGGAAAGGGTTACGTCTGTCACCGTGTTCCCCAAAGGCAAGTATGAGGAAGGTGCAGAACGCTGCAACGGGCGAATAGAACGAGCCGATGGCTTTATGTCAGAAAACGGTGCGAAGCAGGAGAGAAGGCTCTGGCAGGTGCAGCAGGCCCGTGGCAAGACAAGTGTCACCAGTTCCCTGTGCAGAGCCATGGAGGCCAGGCTGCTAACAGACAAGAGAGGACGACTAGGGCAGGTATGCGTGCTCCATACTGAGGGAACAGTCTGGGCAGAAGGCAGGCCTGTCCTGTGTCTCTGGTCCCAAGGGGACAGCTTCTCCTTGAACACCTGTGCCTAGGGCAGACTTGGGCTTGCCACCAGGCCCCATAGCCGCAACTCACAGCAACAGCACCCTGGAGGAACGGGCAGTCCGATGCCGTCTTCCTCCAAGATGTGACAACGTTGGTGGTGGCAGGGCGTGTGCCCGGGAAAGAATGGGGACAGTGTGCAGGGTTCATGTCCACTCCCTCTCCTGTGGGGAAGGCACTGGCCTAGTCCCCGATTCCGCCTGAGCGCCAGTAGAAAAGGCCTAGCCTGCCTATGCCAGGACATGGAAGTGAGCATAGAGTGCCATCCTAAGCCACGCACGCTGCTGTTGCTTTGTGACTGTGCCTGCTTAGTTCGGCTTGGCAGGGTGAACGCGGGGCGCGAACACGGAGCCCGGGAAAGCAAGGCCCAAGAGGCACTAGCTCTCCCGCAGCTCTTCATCTTTGAAGTGACAGAGCGAACGCCCAAAGCCTTGCTGTGAAGCAGCAGCGAAGGGCAGTTCGTGCCAGCTGAAAACCTCTACAAACGTGTAGCAGTAGTTGCTAAATCAGAGTCGGATCTGTAGGCTGCTGTGGCTGCCTGCCTTAGCCTACTCTTCCCAGGACAGAGGGAGAGCCCCGCATAGAGCGAAAGCCTCTTTGGCCGGGCATCCCTTCTGGGAAGGCCCAGCTTTCTTTGGGAAATCTAAGTCAGGTCTGAGGGACGCTGCTGCTGCTTGCTTGAGCTGGTCTCCCCTGCACGTTGTAATAAACCCGCATGGAGCGAAATCCTCTATGCGCAGGCATCCTCTCTGGGAAAGCATAGCATTTGTTGGGAAATCAGAATCGGGTTTGTGGGAAGCTGCTGCTTCTTGCCGGAGCTAGTCTGCTCAGGACAGTGGAAGATACCCGCATGGAGCGAAATTCTCTTTCACCTAGCATCCCCTCTGCCTGAGAGAGAAGCGTGGTTGCACCTCTGGAAAGGACCTTAAGGAACGGGACACGTCTGTCACCGTGTTCCCCAAAGGCAAGTATGAGGAATGTGCAGAACGCTGCAACGGGCGAATAGAACGAGCCGTTGGCTTTATGTCAGAAAACGATGCGAAGCAGGAGAGAAGACACTGGCAGGTGCAGCGGGACGGTTGCAAGACAAGTGTCACCAGTTCCCTGTCAGAGCCATGGAGGCCAGGCTGCTAAGGAGACACGAGAGGAAGACTAGGGCAGGCACGCGTGCTCCACTCTAAGGGAGGAGTCTGGGCAGAAGGCAGGCCTGTCCTGTGTCTCTGGTCCCAAGGGGACAGAGTCTCCTTGAACACCTGTGCCTAGGGCAGACTTGGGCTTGCCACCTAGCCCCATAGCCGCAACTCGCAGCAACAGCTCCCTGGATGACCGGGCAGTCCGATGCCGTCTTCCTCCAAGATGTGACAACGTTGGTGGTGGCAGGGCGTGTGCCGGGGAAGGAATGGGGACAGTGTGCAGGGTTCATGTCCACTCCCTCTCCTGTGGGGAAGGCACTGGCCTAGTCCCCGATTCCGCCTGAGCGCCAGTAGAAAAGGCCTAGCCTGCCTATTCCAGGACATGGAAGTGAGCATAGAGTGCCATCCTAAGCCACGCACGCTGCTGTTGCTTTGTGACTGTGCCTGCTTAGTTCGGCTTGGAAGGGTGAACGCGGGGCGCGAACACGGAGCCCGGGAAATCAAGGCCCAAGAGGCACTAGCTCTCCCGCAGCTCTTCATCTTTGAAGTGACAGAGCGAACGCCCAAAGCCTTGCTGTGAAGCAGCAGCGAAGGGCAGTTCGTGCCAGCTGAAAACCTCTACAAACGTGTAGCAGTAGTTGCTAAATCAGAGTCGGATCTGTAGGCTGCTCTGGCTGCCTGCCTTAGCCCTCTATTCCCAGGACAGAGGGAGAGCCCCGCATAGAGCGAAAGCCTCTTTGCCCGGGCATCCCTTCTGGGAAGGCCCAGCTTTCTTTGGGAAAGCAAAGTCAGGTCTGAGGGACGCTGCTGCTGCTTGCTTGAGCTGGTCTCCCCTGCACTTTGTAATAAACCCGCATGGAGCGAAATCCTCTATGCGCAGGCATCCTCTCTGGGAAAGCATAGCATTTGTTGGGATATCAGAATCGGGTTTGTGGGAAGCTGCTTCTTCTTGCCGGAGCTAGTCTGCTCAGGACAGTGGAAGATACCCGCATGGAGCGAAATTCTCTTTCACCTAGCATCCCCTCTGCCTGAGAGAGAAGCGTGGTTGCACCTCTGGAAAGGACCTTAAGGAAAGGGACACGTCTGTCACCGTGTTCCCCAAAGGCAAGTATGAGGAATGTGCAGAACGCTGCAACGGGCGAATAGAACGAGCCGTTGGCTTTATGTCAGAAAACGATGCGAATCAGGAGAGAAGACACTGGCAGGTGCAGCGGGACGGTTGCAAGACAAGTGTCACCAGTTCCCTGTCAGAGCCATGGAGGCCAGGCTGCTAAGGAGACACGAGAGGAAGACTAGGGCAGGCACGCGTGCTCCACTCTAAGGGAGGAGTCTGGGCAGAAGGCAGGCCTGTCCTGTGTCTCTGGTCCAAAGGGGACAGCGTCTCCTTGAACACCTGTGCCTAGGGCAGACTTGGGCTTGCCACCAGGCCCCATAGCCGCAACTCGCAGCAACAGCTCCCTGGAGGACCGGGCAGTCCGATGCCGTCTTCCTCCAAGATGTGACAACGTTGGTGGTGGCAGGGCGTGTGCCGGGGAAGGAATGGGGACAGTGTGCAGGGTTCATGTCCACTCCCTCTCCTGTGGGGAAGGCACTGGCCTAGTCCCCGATTCCGCCTGAGCGCCAGTAGAAAAGGCCTAGCCTGCCTATGCCAGGACATGGAAGTGAGCATAGAGTGCCATCCTAAGCCACGCACGCTGCTGTTGCTTTGTGACTGTGCCTGCTTAGTTCGGCTTGGCAGGGTGAACGCGGGGCGCGAACACGGAGCCCGGGAAATCAAGGCCCAAGAGGCACTAGCTCTCCCGCAGCTCTTCATCTTTGAAGTGACAGAGCGAACGCCCAAAGCCTTGCTGTGAAGCAGCAGCGAAGGGTAGTTCGTGCCAGCTGAAAACCTCTACAAACGTGTAGCAGTAGTTGCTAAATCAGAGTCGGATCTGTAGGCTGCTGTGGCTGCCTGCCTTAGCCCTCTATTCCCAGGACAGAGGGAGAGCCCCGCATAGAGCGAAAGCCTCTTTGCCCGGGCATCCCTTCTGGGAAGGCCCAGCTTTCTTTTGGAAAGCAAAGTCAGGTCTGAGGGACGCTGCTGCTTGCTTGAGCTGGTCTCCCCTGCACGTTGTAATAAACCCGCATGGAGCAAAATCCTCTATGCGCAGGCATCCTCTCTGGGAAAGCATAGCATTTGTTGGGAAATCAGAATCGGGTTTGTGGGAAGCTGCTGCTTCTTGCCGGAGCTAGTCTGCTCAGGACAGTGGAAGATACCCGCATGGAGCGAAATTCTCTTTCACCTAGCATCCCCTCTGCCTGAGAGAGAAGCGTGGTTGCACCTCTGGAAAGGACCTTAAGGAAAGGGACACGTCTGTCACCGTGTTCCCCAAAGGCAAGTATGAGGAAGGTGCAGAACGCTGCAACGGGCGAATAGAACGAGCCGTTGGCTTTATGTCAGAAAACGGTGCGAAGCAGGAGAGAAGGCACTGGCAGGTGCAGCGGGACGGTTGCAAGACAAGTGTCACCAGTTCCCTGTCAGAGCCATGGAGGCCAGGCTGCTAAGGAGACACGAGAGGAAGACTAGGGCAGGCACGCGTGCTCCAAACTGAGGGAGGAGTCTGGGCAGAAGGCAGGCCTGTCCTGTGTCTCTGGTCCCAAGGGGACAGCGTCTCCTTGAACACCTGTGCCTAGGGCAGACTTGGGCTTGCCACCAGGCCCCATAGCCGCAACTCGCAGCAACAGCTCCCTGGAGGAACAGGCAGTCCGATGCCGTCTTCCTCCAAGATGTGACAACGTTGGTGGTGGCAGGGCGTGTGCCGGGGAAGGAATGGGGACAGTGTGCAGGGTTCATGTCCACTCCCTCTCCTGTGGGGAAGGCACTGGCCTAGTCCCCGATTCCGCCTGAGCGCCAGTAGAAAAGGCCTAGCCTGCCTATGCCAGGACATGGAAGTGAGCATAGAGTGCCATCCTAAGCCACGCACGCTGCTGTTGCTTTGTGACTGTGCCTGCTTAGTTCGGCTTGGAAGGGTGAACGCGGGGCGCGAACACGGAGCCCGGGAAATCAAGGCCCAAGAGGCACTAGCTCTCCCGCAGCTCTTCATCTTTGAAGTGACAGAGCGAACGCCCAAAGCCTTGCTGTGAAGCAGCAGCGAAGGGCAGTTCGTGCCAGCTGAAAACCTCTACAAACGTGTAGCAGTAGTTGCTAAATCAGAGTCGGATCTGTAGGCTGCTCTGGCTGCCTGCCTTAGCCTACTCTTCCCAGGACAGAGGGAGAGCCCCGCATAGAGCGAAAGCCTCATTGCCCGGGCATCCCTTCTGGGAAGGCCCAGCTTTCTTTGGGAAATCAAAGTCAGGTCTGAGGGACGCTGCTGCTGCTTGCTTGAGCTGGTCTCCCCTGCACGTTGTAATAAACCCGCATGGAGCGAAATCCTCTATGCGCAGGCATCCTCTCTGGGAAAGCGTAGCATTTGTTGGGAAATCAGAATCGGGTTTGTGGGAAGCTGCTGCTTCTTGCCGGAGCTAGTCTGCTCAGGACAGTGGAAGATACCCGCATGGAGCGAAATTCTCTTCCACCTAGCATCCCCTCTGCCTGAGAGAGAAGCGTGGTTGCACCTCTGGAAAGGACCTTAAGGAAAGGGACACGTCTGTCACCGTGTTCCCCAAAGGCAAGTATGAGGAAGGTGCAGAGCGCTGCAACGGGCGAATAGAACGAGCCGTTGGCTTTATGTCAGAAAACGGTGCGAAGCAGGAGAGAAGGCTCTGGCAGGTGCAGCAGGCCGGTGGCAAGACAAGTGTCACCAGTTCCCTGTGCAGAGACATGGAGGCAGGGCTGCTAACAGACACGAGAGGACGACTAGGGCAGACACGCGTGCTCCATACTGACGGAGCAGTCTGGGCAGAAGGCAGGCCTGTCCTGTGTCTCTGGTCCCAAGGGGACAGCGTCTCCTTGAACACCTGTGCCTAGGGCAGACTTGGGATTGCCACCAGGCCCCATAGCCGCAACTCGCAGCAACAGCTCCCTGGAGGACCGGGCAGTCTGATGCCGTCTTCCTCCAAGATGTGACAACGTTTGTGGTGGCAGGGCGTGTGCCGGGGAAGGAATGGGGACAGTGTGCAGGGTTCATGTCCACTCCCTCTCCTGTGGGGAAGGCACTGGCCTAGTCCCCGATTCCGCCTGAGCGCCAGTAGAAAAGGCCTAGCCTGCCTATGCCAGGACATGGAAGTGAGCATAGAGTGCCATCCTAAGCCACGCACGCTGCTGTTGCTTTGTGACTGTGCCTGCTTAGTTCGGCTTGGCAGGGTGAACGCAGGGCGCGAACAGGGAGCCCGGGAAAGCAAGGCCCAAGAGGCACTAGCTCTCCCGCAGCTCTTCATCTTTGAAGTGACAGAGCGAACGCCCAAAGCCTTGCTGTGAAGCAGCAGCGAAGGGCAGTTCGTGCCAGCTGAAAACCTCTACAAACGTGTAGCAGTAGTTGCTAAATCAGAGTCGGATCTGTAGGCTGCTGTGGCTGCCTGCCTTAGCCTACTCTTCCCAGGACAGAGGGAGAGCCCCGCATAGAGCGAAAGCCTCTTTGCCCGGGCATCCCTTCTGGGAAGGCCCAGCTTTCTTTGGGAAATCAAAGTCAGGTCTGAGGGACGCTGCTGCTGCTTGCTTGAGCTGGTCTCCCCTGCACGTTGTAATAAACCCAAATGGAGCGAAATCCTCTATGCGCAGGCATCCTCTCTGGGAAAGCGTAGCATTTGTTGGGAAATCAGAATCGGGTTTGTGGGAAGCTGCTGCTTCTTGCCGGAGCTAGTCTGCTCAGGACAGTGGAAGATACCCGCATGGAGCGAAATTCTCTTTCACCTAGCATCCCCTCTGCCTGAGAGAGAAGCGTGGTTGCACCTCTGGAAAGGACCTTAAGGAAAGGGACACGTCTGTCACCGTGTTCCCCAAAGGCAAGTATGAGGAAGGTGCAGAACGCTGCAACGGGCGAATAGAACGAGCCGTTGGCTTTATGTCAGAAAACGGTGCGAAGCAGGAGAGAAGGCACTGGCAGGTGCAGCGGGACGGTTGCAAGACAAGTGTCACCAGTTCCCTGTCAGGGCCATGGAGGAGGGTGCTAAGGAGACACGAGAGGAAGACTAGGGCAGGCACGCGTGCTCCACTCTAAGGGAGGAGTCTGGGCAGAAGGCAGGCCTGTCCTGTGTCTCTGGTCCCAAGGGGACTGCGTCTCCTTGAACACCTGTGCCTAGGGCAGACTTGGGCTTGCCAGCAGGCCCCATAGCCGCAACTCGCAGCCACAGCTCCCTGGAGGACCGGGCAGTCCGATGCCGTCTTCCTCCAAGATGTGACAACGTTGGTGGTGGCAGGGCGTGTGCCGGGGAAGGAATGGGGACAGTGTGCAGGGTTCATGTCCACTCCCTCTCCTGTGGGGAAGGCACTGGCCTAGTCCCCGATTCTGCCTGAGCGCCAGTACAAAAGGCCTAGCCTGCCTATGCCAGGACATGGAAGTGAGCATAGAGTGCCATCCTAAGCCAAGCACGCTGCTGTTGCTTTGTGACTGTGCCTGCTTAGTTCGGCTTGGCAGGGTGAACGCAGGGCGCGAACAGGGAGCCCGGGAAAGCAAGGCCCAAGAGGCACTAGCTCTCCCGCAGCTCTTCATCTTTGAAGTGACAGAGCGAACGCCCAAAGCCTTGCTGTGAAGCAGCAGCGAAGGGCAGTTCGTGCCAGCTGAAAACCTCTACAAACGTGTAGCAGTAGTTGCTAAATCAGAGTCGGATCTGTAGGCTGCTGTGGCTGCCTGCCTTAGCCTACTCTTCCCAGGACAGAGGGAGAGCCCCGCATAGAGCGAAAGCCTCTTTGCCCGGGCATCCCTTCTGGGAAGGCCCAGCTTTCTTTGGGAAATCAAAGTCAGGTCTGAGGGACGCTGCTGCTGCTTGCTTGAGCTGGTCTCCCCTGCACGTTGTAATAAACCCGCATGGAGCGAAATCCTCTATGCGCAGGCATCCTCTCTGGGAAAGCGTAGCATTTGTTGGGAAATCAGAATCGGGTTTGTGGGAAGCTGCTGCTTCTTGCCGGAGCTAGTCTGCTCAGGACAGTGGAAGATACCCGCATGGAGCGAAATTCTCTTCCACCTAGCATCCCCTCTGCCTGAGAGAGAAGCGTGGTTGCACCTCTGGAAAGGACCTTAAGGAAAGGGACACGTCTGTCACCGTGTTCCCCAAAGGCAAGTATGAGGAAGGTGCAGAACGCTGCAACGGGCGAATAGAACGAGCCGTTGGCTTTATGTCAGAAAACGGTGCGAAGCAGGAGAGAAGGCACTGGCAGGTGCAGCGGGACGGTTGCAAGACAAGTGTCACCAGTTCCCTGTCAGAGCCATGGAGGCCAGGCTGCTAAGGAGACACGAGAGGAAGACTAGGGCAGGCACGCGTGCTCCACTCTAAGGGAGGAGTCTGGGCAGAAGGCAGGCCTGTCCTGTGTCTCTGGTCCCAAGGGGACTGCGTCTCCTTGAACACCTGTGCCTAGGGCAGACTTGGGCTTGCCAGCAGGCCCCATAGCCGCAACTCGCAGCAACAGCTCCCTGGAGGACCGGGCAGTCCGATGCCGTCTTCCTCCAAGATGTGACAACGTTGGTGGTGGCAGGGCGTGTGCCGGGGAAGGAATGGGGACAGTGTGCAGGGTTCATGTCCACTCCCTCTCCTGTGGGGAAGGCACTGGCCTAGTCCCCGATTCTGCCTGAGCGCCAGTACAAAAGGCCTAGCCTGCCTATGCCAGGACATGGAAGTGAGCATAGAGTGCCATCCTAAGCCAAGCACGCTGCTGTTGCTTTGTGACTGTGCCTGCTTAGTTCGGCTTGGCAGGGTGAACGCAGGGCGCGAACAGGGAGCCCGGGAAAGCAAGGCCCAAGAGGCACTAGCTCTCCCGCAGCTCTTCATCTTTGAAGTGACAGAGCGAACGCCCAAAGCCTTGCTGTGAAGCAGCAGCGAAGGGCAGTTCGTGCCAGCTGAAAACCTCTACAAACGTGTAGCAGTAGTTGCTAAATCAGAGTCGGATCTGTAGGCTGCTGTGGCTGCCTGCCTTAGCCTACTCTTCCCAGGACAGAGGGAGAGCCCCGCATAGAGCGAAAGCCTCTTTGCCCGGGCATCCCTTCTGGGAAGGCCCAGCTTTCTTTGGGAAATCAAAGTCAGGTCTGAGGGACGCTGCTGCTGCTTGCTTGAGCTGGTCTCCCCTGCACGTTGTAATAAACCCGCATGGAGCGAAATCCTCTATGCGCAGGCATCCTCTCTGGGAAAGCGTAGCATTTGTTGGGAAATCAGAATCGGGTTTGTGGGAAGCTGCTGCTTCTTGCCGGAGCTAGTCTGCTCAGGACAGTGGAAGATACCCGCATGGAGCGAAATTCTCTTCCACCTAGCATCCCCTCTGCCTGAGAGAGAAGCGTGGTTGCACCTCTGGAAAGGACCTTAAGGAAAGGGACACGTCTGTCACCGTGTTCCCCAAAGGCAAGTATGAGGAAGGTGCAGAACGCTGCAACGGGCGAATAGAACGAGCCGTTGGCTTTATGTCAGAAAACGGTGCGAAGCAGGAGAGAAGGCACTGGCAGGTGCAGCGGGACGGTTGCAAGACAAGTGTCACCAGTTCCCTGTCAGAGCCATGGAGGCCAGGCTGCTAAGGAGACACGAGAGGAAGACTAGGGCAGGCACGCGTGCTCCACTCTAAGGGAGGAGTCTGGGCAGAAGGCAGGCCTGTCCTGTGTCTCTGGTCCCAAGGGGACAGCGTCTCCTTGAACACCTGTGCCTAGGGCAGACTTGGGCTTGCCACCAGGCCCCATAGCCGCAACTCGCAGCAACAGCTCCCTGGAGGACCGGGCAGTCCGATGCCGTCTTCCTCCAAGATGTGACAACGTTGGTGGTGGCAGGGCGTGTGCCGGGGAAGGAATGGGGACAGTGTGCAGGGTTCATGTCCACTCCCTCTCCTGTGGGGAAGGCACTGGCCTAGTCCCCGATTCCGCCTGAGCGCCAGTAGAAAAGGCCTAGCCTGCCTATGCCAGGACATGGAAGTGAGCATAGAGTGCCATCCTAAGCCACGCACGCTGCTGTTGCTTTGTGACTGTGCCTGCTTAGTTCGGCTTGGCAGGGTGAACGCAGGGCGCGAACAGGGAGCCCGGGAAAGCAAGGCCCAAGAGGCACTAGCTCTCCCGCAGCTCTTCATCTTTGAAGTGACAGAGCGAACGCCCAAAGCCTTGCTGTGAAGCAGCAGCGAAGGGCAGTTCGTGCCAGCTGAAAACCTCTACAAACGTGTAGCAGTAGTTGCTAAATCAGAGTCGGATCTGTAGGCTGCTGTGGCTGCCTGCCTTAGCCTACTCTTCCCAGGACAGAGGGAGAGCCCCGCATAGAGCGAAAGCCTCTTTGGCCGGGCATCCCTTCTGGGAAGGCCCAGCTTTCTTTGGGAAATCAAAGTCAGGTCTGAGGGACGCTGCTGCTGCTTGCTTGAGCTGGTCTCCCCTGCACGTTGTAATAAACCCGCATGGAGCGAAATCCTCTATGCGCAGGCATCCTCTCTGGGAAAGCATAGCATTTGTTGGGAAATCAGAATCGGGTTTGTGGGAAGCTGCTGCTTCTTGCCGGAGCTAGTCTGCTCAGGACAGTGGAAGATACCCGCATGGAGCGAAATTCTCTTTCACCTAGCATCCCCTCTGCCTGAGAGAGAAGCGTGGTTGCACCTCTGGAAAGGACCTTAAGGTAAGGGACACGTCTGTCACCGTGTTCCCCAAAGGCAAGTATGAGGAATGTGCAGAACGCTGCAACGGGCGAATAGAACGAGCCGTTGGCTTTATGTCAGAAAACGATGCGAAGCAGGAGAGAAGACACTGGCAGGTGCAGCGGGACGGTTGCAAGACAAGTGTCACCAGTTCCCTGTCAGAGCCATGGAGGCCAGGCTGCTAAGGAGACACGAGAGGAAGACTAGGGCAGGCACGCGTGCTCCACTCTAAGGGAGGAGTCTGGGCAGAAGGCAGGCCTGTCCTGTGTCTCTGGTCCCAAGGGGACAGCGTCTCCTTGAACACCTGTGCCTAGGGCAGACTTGGGCTTGCCACCAGGCCCCATAGCCGCAACTCGCAGCAACAGCTCCCTGGAGGACCGGGCAGTCCGATGCCGTCTTCCTCCAAGATGTGACAACGTTGGTGGTGGCAGGGCGTGTGCCGGGGAAGGAATGGGGACAGTGTGCAGGGTTCATGTCCACTCCCTCTCCTGTGGGGAAGGCACTGGCCTAGTCCCCGATTCCGCCTGAGCGCCAGTAGAA
The DNA here is from genome assembly GCF_020171115.1 of Neogale vison. Classification (NCBI taxonomy): domain Eukaryota; kingdom Metazoa; phylum Chordata; class Mammalia; order Carnivora; family Mustelidae; genus Neogale; species Neogale vison. The sequence continues at coordinate 110,582,896 of NC_058102.1, read as the reverse complement.
AAGGCCTAGCCTGCCTATGCCAGGACATGGAAGTGAGCATAGAGTGCCATCCTAAGCCACGCACGCTGCTGTTGCTTTGTGACTGTGCCTGCTTAGTTCGGCTTGGAAGGGTGAACGCGGGGCGCGAACACGGAGCCCGGGAAATCAAGGCCCAAGAGGCACTAGCTCTCCCGAAGCTCTTCATCTTTGAAGTGACAGAGCAAACGCCCAAAGCCTTGCTGTGAAGCAGCAGCGAAGGGCAGTTCGTGCCAGCTGAAAACCTCTACAAACGTGTAGCAGTAGTTGCTAAATCAGAGTCGGATCTGTAGGCTGCTCTGGCTGCCTGCCTTAGCCCTCTATTCCCAGGACAGAGGGAGAGCCCCGCATAGAGCGAAAGCCTCTTTGCCCGGGCATCCCTTCTGGGAAGGCCCAGCTTTCTTTGGGAAAGCAAAGTCAGGTCTGAGGGACGCTGCTGCTGCTTGCTTGAGCTGGTCTCCCCTGCACGTTGTAATAAACCCGCATGGAGCGAAATCCTCTATGCGCAGGCATCCTCTCTGGGAAAGCATAGCATTTGTTGGGATATCAGAATCGGGTTTGTGGGAAGCTGCTTCTTCTTGCCGGAGCTAGTCTGCTCAGGACAGTGGAAGATACCCGCATGGAGCGAAATTCTCTTTCACCTAGCATCCCCTCTGCCTGAGAGAGAAGCGTGGTTGCACCTCTGGAAAGGACCTTAAGGAAAGGGACACGTCTGTCACCGTGTTCCCCAAAGGCAAGTATGAGGAATGTGCAGAATGCTGCAACGGGCGAATAGAACGAGCCGTTGGCTTTATGTCAGAAAACGATGCGAATCAGGAGAGAAGACACTGGCAGGTGCAGCGGGACGGTTGCAAGACAAGTGTCACCAGTTCCCTGTCAGAGCCATGGAGGCCAGGCTGCTAAGGAGACACGAGAGGAAGACTAGGGCAGGCACGCGTGCTCCACTCTAAGGGAGGAGTCTGGGCAGAAGGCAGGCCTGTCCTGTGTCTCTGGTCCCAAGGGGACAGCGTCTCCTTGAACACCTGTGCCTAGGGCAGACTTGGGCTTGCCACCAGGCCCCATAGCCGCAACTCGCAGCAACAGCTCCCTGGAGGAGCGGGCAGTCCGATGCCGTCTTCCTCCAAGATGTGACAACGTTGGTGGTGGCAGGGCGTGTGCCGGGGAAGGAATGGGGACAGTGTGCAGGGTTCATGTCCACTCCCTCTCCTGTGGGGAAGGCACTGGCCTAGTCCCCGATTCCGCCTGAGCGCCAGTAGAAAAGGCCTAGCCTGCCTATGCCAGGACATGGAAGTGAGCATAGAGTGCCATCCTAAGCCACGCACGCTGCTGTTGCTTTGTGACTGTGCCTGCTTAGTTCGGCTTGGCAGGGTGAACGCGGGGCGCGAACACGGAGCCCGGGAAATCAAGGCCCAAGAGGCACTAGCTCTCCCGCAGCTCTTCATCTTTGAAGTGACAGAGCGAACGCCCAAAGCCTTGCTGTGAAGTAGCAGCGAAGGGTAGTTCGTGCCAGCTGAAAACCTCTACAAACGTGTAGCAGTAGTTGCTAAATCAGAGTCGGATCTGTAGGCTGCTGTGGCTGCCTGCCTTAGCCCTCTATTCCCAGGACAGAGGGAGAGCCCCGCATAGAGCGAAAGCCTCTTTGCCCGGGCATCCCTTCTGGGAAGGCCCAGCTTTCTTTTGGAAAGCAAAGTCAGGTCTGAGGGACGCTGCTGCTGCTTGCTTGAGCTGGTCTCCCCTGCACGTTGTAATAAACCCGCATGGAGCGAAATCCTCTATGCGCAGGCATCCTCTCTGGGAAAGCATAGCATTTGTTGGGAAATCAGAATCGGGTTTGTGGGAAGCTGCTGCTTCTTGCCGGAGCTAGTCTGCTCAGGACAGTGGAAGATACCCGCATGGAGCGAAATTCTCTTCCACCTAGCATCCCCTCTGCCTGAGAGAGAAGCGTGGTTGCACCTCTGGAAAGGACCTTAAGGAAAGGGACACGTCTGTCACCGTGTTCCCCAAAGGCAAGTATGAGGAAGGTGCAGAACGCTGCAACGGGCGAATAGAACGAGCCGTTGGCTTTATGTCAGAAAACGGTGCGAAGCAGGAGAGAAGGCACTGGCAGGTGCAGCGGGACGGTTGCAAGACAAGTGTCACCAGTTCCCTGTCAGAGCCATGGAGGCCAGGCTGCTAAGGAGACACGAGAGGAAGACTAGGGCAGGCACGCGTGCTCCACTCTAAGGGAGGAGTCTGGGCAGAAGGCAGGCCTGTCCTGTGTCTCTGGTCCCAAGGGGACAGCGTCTCCTTGAACACCTGTGCCTAGGGCAGACTTGGGCTTGCCACCAGGCCCCATAGCCGCAACTCGCAGCAACAGCTCCCTGGAGGAGCGGGCAGTCCGATGCCGTCTTCCTCCAAGATGTGACAACGTTGGTGGTGGCAGGGCGTGTGCCGGGGAAGGAATGGGGACAGTGTGCAGGGTTCATGTCCACTCCCTCTCCTGTGGGGAAGGCACTGGCCTAGTCCCCGATTCCGCCTGAGCGCCAGTAGAAAAGGCCTAGCCTGCCTATGCCAGGACATGGAAGTGAGCATAGAGTGCCATCCTAAGCCACGCACGCTGCTGTTGCTTTGTGACTGTGCCTGCTTAGTTCGGCTTGGCAGGGTGAACGCGGGGCGCGAACACGGAGCCCGGGAAATCAAGGCCCAAGAGGCACTAGCTCTCCCGCAGCTCTTCATCTTTGAAGTGACAGAGCGAACGCCCAAAGCCTTGCTGTGAAGTAGCAGCGAAGGGTAGTTCGTGCCAGCTGAAAACCTCTACAAACGTGTAGCAGTAGTTGCTAAATCAGAGTCGGATCTGTAGGCTGCTGTGGCTGCCTGCCTTAGCCCTCTATTCCCAGGACAGAGGGAGAGCCCCGCATAGAGCGAAAGCCTCTTTGCCCGGGCATCCCTTCTGGGAAGGCCCAGCTTTCTTTTGGAAAGCAAAGTCAGGTCTGAGGGACGCTGCTGCTGCTTGCTTGAGCTGGTCTCCCCTGCACGTTGTAATAAACCCGCATGGAGCGAAATCCTCTATGCGCAGGCATCCTCTCTGGGAAAGCATAGCATTTGTTGGGAAATCAGAATCGGGTTTGTGGGAAGCTGCTGCTTCTTGCCGGAGCTAGTCTGCTCAGGACAGTGGAAGATACCCGCATGGAGCGAAATTCTCTTTCACCTAGCATCCCCTCTGCCTGAGAGAGAAGCGTGGTTGCACCTCTGGAAAGGACCTTAAGGAAAGGGACACGTCTGTCACCGTGTTCCCCAAAGGCAAGTATGAGGAATGTGCAGAACGCTGCAACGGGCGAATAGAACGAGCCGTTGGCTTTATGTCAGAAAACGATGCGAAGCAGGAGAGAAGACACTGGCAGGTGCAGCGGGACGGTTGCAAGACAAGTGTCACCAGTTCCCTGTCAGGGCCATGGAGGAGGGTGCTAAGGAGACACGAGAGGAAGACTAGGGCAGGCACGCGTGCTCCACTCTAAGGGAGGAGTCTGGGCAGAAGGCAGGCCTGTCCTGTGTCTCTGGTCCCAAGGGGACAGCATCTCCTTGAACACCTGTGCCTAGGGCAGACTTGGGCTTGCCACCAGGCCCCATAGCCGCAACTCGCAGCAACAGCTCCCTGGAGGACCGGGCAGTCCGATGCCGTCTTCCTCCAAGATGTGACAACGTTGGTGGTGGCAGGGCGTGTGCCGGGGAAGGAATGGGGACAGTGTGCAGGGTTCATGTCCACTCCCTCTCCTGTGGGGAAGGCACTGGCCTAGTCCCCGATTCTGCCTGAGCGCCAGTACAAAAGGCTTAGCCTGCCTATGCCAGGACATGGAAGTGAGCATAGAGTGCCATCCTAAGCCAAGCACGCTGCTGTTGCTTTGTGACTGTGCCTGCTTAGTTCGGCTTGGCAGGGTGAACGCAGGGCGCGAACAGGGAGCCCGGGAAAGCAAGGCCCAAGAGGCACTAGCTCTCCCGCAGCTCTTCATCTTTGAAGTGACAGAGCGAACGCCCAAAGCCTTGCTGTGAAGCAGCAGCGAAGGGCAGTTCGTGCCAGCTGAAAACCTCTACAAACGTGTAGCAGTAGTTGCTAAATCAGAGTCGGATCTGTAGGCTGCTGTGGCTGCCTGCCTTAGCCTACTCTTCCCAGGACAGAGGGAGAGCCCCGCATAGAGCGAAAGCCTCTTTGCCCGGGCATCCCTTCTGGGAAGGCCCAGCTTTCTTTGGGAAATCAAAGTCAGGTCTGAGGGACGCTGCTGCTGCTTGCTTGAGCTGGTCTCCCCTGCACGTTGTAATAAACCCGCATGGAGCGAAATCCTCTATGCGCAGGCATCCTCTCTGGGAAAGCGTAGCATTTGTTGGGAAATCAGAATCGGGTTTGTGGGAAGCTGCTGCTTCTTGCCGGAGCTAGTCTGCTCAGGACAGTGGAAGATACCCGCATGGAGCGAAATTCTCTTTCACCTAGCATCCCCTCTGCCTGAGAGAGAAGCGTGGTTGCACCTCTGGAAAGGACCTTAAGGAAAGGGACACGTCTGTCACCGTGTTCCCCAAAGGCAAGTATGAGGAAGGTGCAGAACGCTGCAACGGGCGAATAGAACGAGCCGTTGGCTTTATGTCAGAAAACGGTGCGAAGCAGGAGAGAAGGCACTGGCAGGTGCAGCGGGACGGTTGCAAGACAAGTGTCACCAGTTCCCTGTCAGAGCCATGGAGGTCAGGCTGCTAAGGAGACACGAGAGGAAGACTAGGGCAGGCACGCGTGCTCCACTCTAAGGGAGGAGTCTGGGCAGAAGGCAGGCCTGTCCTGTGTCTCTGGTCCCAAGGGGACAGCGTCTCCTTGAACACCTGTGCCTAGGGCAGACTTGGGCTTGCCACCAGGCCCCATAGCCGCAACTCGCAGCAACAGCTCCCTGGAGGACCGGGCAGTCCGATGCCGTCTTCCTCCAAGATGTGACAACGTTGGTGGTGGCAGGGCGTGTGCCGGGGAAGGAATGGGGACAGTGTGCAGGGTTCATGTCCACTCCCTCTCCTGTGGGGAAGGCACTGGCCTAGTCCCCGATTCCGCCTGAGCGCCAGTAGAAAAGGCCTAGCCTGCCTATGCCAGGACATGGAAGTGAGCATAGAGTGCCATCCTAAGCCACGCACGCTGCTGTTGCTTTGTGACTGTGCCTGCTTAGTTCGGCTTGGCAGGGTGAACGCAGGGCGCGAACAGGGAGCCCGGGAAAGCAAGGCCCAAGAGGCACTAGCTCTCCCGCAGCTCTTCATCTTTGAAGTGACAGAGCGAACGCCCAAAGCCTTGCTGTGAAGCAGCAGCGAAGGGCAGTTCGTGCCAGCTGAAAACCTCTACAAACGTGTAGCAGTAGTTGCTAAATCAGAGTCGGATCTGTAGGCTGCTGTGGCTGCCTGCCTTAGCCTACTCTTCCCAGGACAGAGGGAGAGCCCCGCATAGAGCGAAAGCCTCTTTGGCCGGGCATCCCTTCTGGGAAGGCCCAGCTTTCTTTGGGAAATCAAAGTCAGGTCTGAGGGACGCTGCTGCTGCTTGCTTGAGCTGGTCTCCCCTGCACGTTGTAATAAACCCGCATGGAGCGAAATCCTCTATGCGCAGGCATCCTCTCTGGGAAAGCATAGCATTTGTTGGGAAATCAGAATCGGGTTTGTGGGAAGCTGCTGCTTCTTGCCGGAGCTAGTCTGCTCAGGACAGTGGAAGATACCCGCATGGAGCGAAATTCTCTTTCACCTAGCATCCCCTCTGCCTGAGAGAGAAGCGTGGTTGCACCTCTGGAAAGGACCTTAAGGTAAGGGACACGTCTGTCACCGTGTTCCCCAAAGGCAAGTATGAGGAATGTGCAGAACGCTGCAACGGGCGAATAGAACGAGCCGTTGGCTTTATGTCAGAAAACGATGCGAAGCAGGAGAGAAGACACTGGCAGGTGCAGCGGGACGGTTGCAAGACAAGTGTCACCAGTTCCCTGTCAGAGCCATGGAGGCCAGGCTGCTAAGGAGACACGAGAGGAAGACTAGGGCAGGCACGCGTGCTCCACTCTAAGGGAGGAGTCTGGGCAGAAGGCAGGCCTGTCCTGTGTCTCTGGTCCCAAGGGGACAGCGTCTCCTTGAACACCTGTGCCTAGGGCAGACTTGGGCTTGCCACCAGGCCCCATAGCCGCAACTCGCAGCAACAGCTCCCTGGAGGACCGGGCAGTCCGATGCCGTCTTCCTCCAAGATGTGACAACGTTGGTGGTGGCAGGGCGTGTGCCGGGGAAGGAATGGGGACAGTGTGCAGGGTTCATGTCCACTCCCTCTCCTGTGGGGAAGGCACTTGCCTAGTCCCCGATTCCGCCTGAGCGCCAGTAGAAAAGGCCTAGCCTGCCTATGCCAGGACATGGAAGTGAGCATAGAGTGCCATCCTAAGCCACGCACGCTGCTGTTGCTTTGTGACTGTGCCTGCTTAGTTCGGCTTGGAAGGGTGAACGCGGGGCCCGAACACGGAGCCCGGGAAATCAAGGCCCAAGAGGCACTAGCTCTCCCGAAGCTCTTCATCTTTGAAGTGACAGAGCAAACGCCCAAAGCCTTGCTGTGAAGCAGCAGCGAAGGGCAGTTCGTGCCAGCTGAAAACCTCTACAAACGTGTAGCAGTAGTTGCTAAATCAGAGTCGGATCTGTAGGCTGCTCTGGCTGCCTGCCTTAGCCCTCTATTCCCAGGACAGAGGGAGAGCCCCGCATAGAGCGAAAGCCTCTTTGCCCGGGCATCCCTTCTGGGAAGGCCCAGCTTTCTTTGGGAAAGCAAAGTCAGGTCTGAGGGACGCTGCTGCTGCTTGCTTGAGCTGGTCTCCCCTGCACGTTGTAATAAACCCGCATGGAGCGAAATCCTCTATGCGCAGGCATCCTCTCTGGGAAAGCATAGCATTTGTTGGGATATCAGAATCGGGTTTGTGGGAAGCTGCTTCTTCTTGCCGGAGCTAGTCTGCTCAGGACAGTGGAAGATACCCGCATGGAGCGAAATTCTCTTTCACCTAGCATCCCCTCTGCCTGAGAGAGAAGCGTGGTTGCACCTCTGGAAAGGACCTTAAGGAAAGGGACACGTCTGTCACCGTGTTCCCCAAAGGCAAGTATGAGGAATGTGCAGAATGCTGCAACGGGCGAATAGAACGAGCCGTTGGCTTTATGTCAGAAAACGATGCGAATCAGGAGAGAAGACACTGGCAGGTGCAGCGGGACGGTTGCAAGACAAGTGTCACCAGTTCCCTGTCAGAGCCATGGAGGCCAGGCTGCTAAGGAGACACGAGAGGAAGACTAGGGCAGGCACGCGTGCTCCACTCTAAGGGAGGAGTCTGGGCAGAAGGCAGGCCTGTCCTGTGTCTCTGGTCCCAAGGGGACAGCGTCTCCTTGAACACCTGTGCCTAGGGCAGACTTGGGCTTGCCACCAGGCCCCATAGCCGCAACTCGCAGCAACAGCTCCCTGGAGGAGCGGGCAGTCCGATGCCGTCTTCCTCCAAGATGTGACAACGTTGGTGGTGGCAGGGCGTGTGCCGGGGAAGGAATGGGGACAGTGTGCAGGGTTCATGTCCACTCCCTCTCCTGTGGGGAAGGCACTGGCCTAGTCCCCGATTCCGCCTGAGCGCCAGTAGAAAAGGCCTAGCCTGCCTATGCCAGGACATGGAAGTGAGCATAGAGTGCCATCCTAAGCCACGCACGCTGCTGTTGCTTTGTGACTGTGCCTGCTTAGTTCGGCTTGGCAGGGTGAACGCGGGGCGCGAACACGGAGCCCGGGAAATCAAGGCCCAAGAGGCACTAGCTCTCCCGCAGCTCTTCATCTTTGAAGTGACAGAGCGAACGCCCAAAGCCTTGCTGTGAAGTAGCAGCGAAGGGTAGTTCGTGCCAGCTGAAAACCTCTACAAACGTGTAGCAGTAGTTGCTAAATCAGAGTCGGATCTGTAGGCTGCTGTGGCTGCCTGCCTTAGCCCTCTATTCCCAGGACAGAGGGAGAGCCCCGCATAGAGCGAAAGCCTCTTTGCCCGGGCATCCCTTCTGGGAAGGCCCAGCTTTCTTTTGGAAAGCAAAGTCAGGTCTGAGGGACGCTGCTGCTGCTTGCTTGAGCTGGTCTCCCCTGCACGTTGTAATAAACCCGCATGGAGCGAAATCCTCTATGCGCAGGCATCCTCTCTGGGAAAGCATAGCATTTGTTGGGAAATCAGAATCGGGTTTGTGGGAAGCTGCTGCTTCTTGCCGGAGCTAGTCTGCTCAGGACAGTGGAAGATACCCGCATGGAGCGAAATTCTCTTTCACCTAGCATCCCCTCTGCCTGAGAGAGAAGCGTGGTTGCACCTCTGGAAAGGACCTTAAGGAAAGGGACACGTCTGTCACCGTGTTCCCCAAAGGCAAGTATGAGGAATGTGCAGAACGCTGCAACGGGCGAATAGAACGAGCCGTTGGCTTTATGTCAGAAAACGATGCGAAGCAGGAGAGAAGACACTGGCAGGTGCAGCGGGACGGTTGCAAGACAAGTGTCACCAGTTCCCTGTCAGGGCCATGGAGGAGGGTGCTAAGGAGACACGAGAGGAAGACTAGGGCAGGCACGCGTGCTCCACTCTAAGGGAGGAGTCTGGGCAGAAGGCAGGCCTGTCCTGTGTCTCTGGTCCCAAGGGGACAGCATCTCCTTGAACACCTGTGCCTAGGGCAGACTTGGGCTTGCCACCAGGCCCCATAGCCGCAACTCGCAGCAACAGCTCCCTGGAGGACCGGGCAGTCCGATGCCGTCTTCCTCCAAGATGTGACAACGTTGGTGGTGGCAGGGCGTGTGCCGGGGAAGGAATGGGGACAGTGTGCAGGGTTCATGTCCACTCCCTCTCCTGTGGGGAAGGCACTGGCCTAGTCCCCGATTCCGCCTGAGCGCCAGTAGAAAAGGCCTAGCCTGCCTATGCCAGGACATGGAAGTGAGCATAGAGTGCCATCCTAAGCCACGCACGCTGCTGTTGCTTTGTGACTGTGCCTGCTTAGTTCGGCTTGGCAGGGTGAACGCAGGGCGCGAACAGGGAGCCCGGGAAAGCAAGGCCCAAGAGGCACTAGCTCTCCCGCAGCTCTTCATCTTTGAAGTGACAGAGCGAACGCCCAAAGCCTTGCTGTGAAGCAGCAGCGAAGGGCAGTTCGTGCCAGCTGAAAACCTCTACAAACGTGTAGCAGTAGTTGCTAAATCAGAGTCGGATCTGTAGGCTGCTGTGGCTGCCTGCCTTAGCCTACTCTTCCCAGGACAGAGGGAGAGCCCCGCATAGAGCGAAAGCCTCATTGCCCGGGCATCCCTTCTGGGAAGGCCCAGCTTTCTTTGGGAAATCAAAGTCAGGTCTGAGGGACGCTGCTGCTGCTTGCTTGAGCTGGTCTCCCCTGCACGTTGTAATAAACCCGCATGGAGCGAAATCCTCTATGCGCAGGCATCCTCTCTGGGAAAGCGTAGCATTTGTTGGGAAATCAGAATCGGGTTTGTGGGAAGCTGCTGCTTCTTGCCGGAGCTAGTCTGCTCAGGACAGTGGAAGATACCCGCATGGAGCGAAATTCTCTTTCACCTAGCATCCCCTCTGCCTGAGAGAGAAGCGTGGTTGCACCTCTGGAAAGGACCTTAAGGAAAGGGACACGTCTGTCACCGTGTTCCCCAAAGGCAAGTATGAGGAAGGTGCAGAGCGCTGCAACGGGCGAATAGAACGAGCCGTTGGCTTTATGTCAGAAAACGGTGCAAAGCAGGAGAGAAGGCTCTGGCAGGTACAGCAGGCCGGTGGCAAGACAAGTGTCACCAGTTCCCTGTGCAGAGACATGGAGGCAGGGCTGCTAACAGACACGAGAGGACGACTAGGGCAGACACGCGTGCTCCATACTGACGGAGCAGTCTGGGCAGAAGGCAGGCCTGTCCTGTGTCTCTGGTCCCAAGGGGACAGCGTCTCCTTGAACACCTGTGCCTAGGGCAGACTTGGGCTTGCCACCAGGCCCCATAGCCGCAACTCGCAGCAACAGCTCCCTGGAGGACCGGGCAGTCCGATGCCGTCTTCCTCCAAGATGTGACAACGTTGGTGGTGGCAGGGCGTGTGCCGGGGAAGGAATGGGGACAGTGTGCAGGGTTCATGTCCACTCCCTCTCCTGTGGGGAAGGCACTGGCCTAGTCCCCGATTCCGCCTGAGCGCCAGTAGAAAAGGCCTAGCCTGCCTATGCCAGGACATGGAAGTGAGCATAGAGTGCCATCCTAAGCCACGCACGCTGCTGTTGCTTTGTGACTGTGCCTGCTTAGTTCGGCTTGGCAGGGTGAACGCAGGGCGCGAACAGGGAGCCCGGGAAAGCAAGGCCCAAGAGGCACTAGCTCTCCCGCAGCTCTTCATCTTTGAAGTGACAGAGCGAACGCCCAAAGCCTTGCTGTGAAGCAGCAGCGAAGGGCAGTTCGTGGCAGCTGAAAACCTCTACAAACGTGTAGCAGTAGTTGCTAAATCAGAGTCGGATCTGTAGGCTGCTGTGGCTGCCTGCCTTAGCCTACTCTTCCCAGGACAGAGGGAGAGCCCCGCATAGAGCGAAAGCCTCTTTGCCCGGGCATCCCTTCTGGGAAGGCCCAGCTTTCTTTGGGAAATCAAAGTCAGGTCTGAGGGACGCTGCTGCTGCTTGCTTGAGCTGGTCTCCCCTGCACGTTGTAATAAACCCAAATGGAGCGAAATCCTCTATGCGCAGGCATCCTCTCTGGGAAAGCGTAGCATTTGTTGGGAAATCAGAATCGGGTTTGTGGGAAGCTGCTGCTTCTTGCCGGAGCTAGTCTGCTCAGGACAGTGGAAGATACCCGCATGGAGCGAAATTCTCTTTCACCTAGCATCCCCTCTGCCTGAGAGAGAAGCGTGGTTGCACCTCTGGAAAGGACCTTAAGGAAAGGGACACGTCTGTCACCGTGTTCCCCAAAGGCAAGTATGAGGAAGGTGCAGAACGCTGCAACGGGCGAATAGAACGAGCCGTTGGCTTTATGTCAGAAAACGGTGCGAAGCAGGAGAGAAGGCACTGGCAGGTGCAGCGGGACGGTTGCAAGACAAGTGTCACCAGTTCCCTGTCAGGGCCATGGAGGAGGGTGCTAAGGAGACACGAGAGGAAGACTAGGGCAGGCACGCGTGCTCCACTCTAAGGGAGGAGTCTGGGCAGAAGGCAGGCCTGTCCTGTGTCTCTGGTCCCAAGGGGACTGCGTCTCCTTGAACACCTGTGCCTAGGGCAGACTTGGGCTTGCCAGCAGGCCCCATAGCCGCAACTCGCAGCAACAGCTCCCTGGAGGACCGGGCAGTCCGATGCCGTCTTCCTCCAAGATGTGACAACGTTGGTGGTGGCAGGGCGTGTGCCGGGGAAGGAATGGGGACAGTGTGCAGGGTTCATGTCCACTCCCTCTCCTGTGGGGAAGGCACTGGCCTAGTCCCCGATTCCGCCTGAGCGCCAGTACAAAAGGCCTAGCCTGCCTATGCCAGGACATGGAAGTGAGCATAGAGTGCCATCCTAAGCCAAGCACGCTGCTGTTGCTTTGTGACTGTGCCTGCTTAGTTCGGCTTGGCAGGGTGAACGCAGGGCGCGAACAGGGAGGCCGGGAAAGCAAGGCCCAAGAGGCACTAGCTCTCCCGCAGCTCTTCATCTTTGAAGTGACAGAGCGAACGCCCAAAGCCTTGCTGTGAAGCAGCAGCGAAGGGCAGTTCGTGCCAGCTGAAAACCTCTACAAACGTGTAGCAGTAGTTGCTAAATCAGAGTCGGATCTGTAGGCTGCTGTGGCTGCCTGCCTTAGCCTACTCTTCCCAGGACAGAGGGAGAGCCCCGCATAGAGCGAAAGCCTCTTTGCCCGGGCATCCCTTCTGGGAAGGCCCAGCTTTCTTTGGGAAATCAAAGTCAGGTCTGAGGGACGCTGCTGCTGCTTGCTTGAGCTGGTCTCCCCTGCACGTTGTAATAAACCCAAATGGAGCGAAATCCTCTATGCGCAGGCATCCTCTCTGGGAAAGCGTAGCATTTGTTGGGAAATCAGAATCGGGTTTGTGGGAAGCTGCTGCTTCTTGCCGGAGCTAGTCTGCTCAGGACAGTGGAAGATACCCGCATGGAGCGAAATTCTCTTTCACCTAGCATCCCCTCTGCCTGAGAGAGAAGCGTGGTTGCACCTCTGGAAAGGACCTTAAGGAAAGGGACACGTCTGTCACCGTGTTCCCCAAAGGCAAGTATGAGGAAGGTGCAGAACGCTGCAACGGGCGAATAGAACGAGCCGTTGGCTTTATGTCAGAAAACGGTGCGAAGCAGGAGAGAAGGCACTGGCAGGTGCAGCGGGACGGTTGCAAGACAAGTGTCACCAGTTCCCTGTCAGAGCCATGGAGGCCAGGCTGCTAAGGAGACACGAGAGGAAGACTAGGGCAGGCACGCGTGCTCCAAACTGAGGGAGGAGTCTGGGCAGAAGGCAGGCCTGTCCTGTGTCTCTGGTCCCAAGGGGACAGCGTCTCCTTGAACACCTGTGCCTAGGGCAGACTTGGGCTTGCCACCAGGCCCCATAGCTGCAACTCGCAGCAACAGCTCCCTGGAGGAACAGGCAGTCCGATGCCGTCTTCCTCCAAGATGTGACAACGTTGGTGGTGGCAGGGCGTGTGCCGGGGAAGGAATGGGGACAGTGTGCAGGGTTCATGTCCACTCCCTCTCCTGTGGGGAAGGCACTGGCCTAGTCCCCGATTCCGCCTGAGCGCCAGTAGAAAAGGCCTAGCCTGCCTATGCCAGGACATGGAAGTGAGCATAGAGTGCCATCCTAAGCCACGCACGCTGCTGTTGCTTTGTGACTGTGCCTGCTTAGTTCGGCTTGGAAGGGTGAACGCGGGGCGCGAACACGGAGCCCGGGAAATCAAGGCCCAAGAGGCACTAGCTCTCCCGCAGCTCTTCATCTTTGAAGTGACAGAGCGAACGCCCAAAGCCTTGCTGTGAAGCAGCAGCGAAGGGCAGTTCGTGCCAGCTGAAAACCTCTACAAACGTGTAGCAGTAGTTGCTAAATCAGAGTCGGATCTGTAGGCTGCTCTGGCTGCCTGCCTTAGCCTACTCTTCCCAGGACAGAGGGAGAGCCCCGCATAGAGCGAAAGCCTCATTGCCCGGGCATCCCTTCTGGGAAGGCCCAGCTTTCTTTGGGAAATCAAAGTCAGGTATGAGGGACGCTGCTGCTGCTTGCTTGAGCTGGTCTCCCCTGCACGTTGTAATAAACCCGCATGGAGCGAAATCCTCTATGCGCAGGCATCCTCTCTGGGAAAGCGTAGCATTTGTTGGGAAATCAGAATCGGGTTTGTGGGAAGCTGCTGCTTCTTGCCGGAGCTAGTCTGCTCAGGACAGTGGAAGATACCCGCATGGAGCGAAATTCTCTTTCACCTAGCATCCCCTCTGCCTGAGAGAGAAGCGTGGTTGCACCTCTGGAAAGGACCTTAAGGAAAGGGACACGTCTGTCACCGTGTTCCCCAAAGGCAAGTATGAGGAAGGTGCAGAGCGCTGCAACGGGCGAATAGAACGAGCCGTTGGCTTTATGTCAGAAAACGGTGCGAAGCAGGAGAGAAGGCACTGGCAGGTGCAGCGGGACGGTTGCAAGACAAGTGTCACCAGTTCCCTGTCAGAGCCATGGAGGAGGGTGCTAAGGAGACACGAGAGGAAGACTAGGGCAGGCACGCGTGCTCCACTCTAAGGGAGGAGTCTGGGCAGAAGGCAGGCCTGTCCTGTGTCTCTGGTCCCAAGGGGACTGCGTCTCCTTGAACACCTGTGCCTAGGGCAGACTTGGGCTTGCCAGCAGGCCCCATAGCCGCAACTCGCAGCAACAGCTCCCTGGAGGACCGGGCAGTCCGATGCCGTCTTCCTCCAAGATGTGACAACGTTGGTGGTGGCAGGGCGTGTGCCGGGGAAGGAATGGGGACAGTGTGCAGGGTTCATGTCCACTCCCTCTCCTGTGGGGAAGGCACTGGCCTAGTCCCCGATTCCGCCTGAGCGCCAGTACAAAAGGCCTAGCCTGCCTATGCCAGGACATGGAAGTGAGCATAGAGTGCCATCCTAAGCCAAGCACGCTGCTGTTGCTTTGTGACTGTGCCTGCTTAGTTCGGCTTGGCAGGGTGAACGCAGGGCGCGAACAGGGAGGCCGGGAAAGCAAGGCCCAAGAGGCACTAGCTCTCCCGCAGCTCTTCATCTTTGAAGTGACAGAGCGAACGCCCAAAGCCTTGCTGTGAAGCAGCAGCGAAGGGCAGTTCGTGCCAGCTGAAAACCTCTACAAACGTGTAGCAGTAGTTGCTAAATCAGAGTCGGATCTGTAGGCTGCTGTGGCTGCCTGCCTTAGCCTACTCTTCCCAGGACAGAGGGAGAGCCCCGCATAGAGCGAAAGCCTCTTTGCCCGGGCATCCCTTCTGGGAAGGCCCAGCTTTCTTTGGGAAATCAAAGTCAGGTCTGAGGGACGCTGCTGCTGCTTGCTTGAGCTGGTCTCCCCTGCACGTTGTAATAAACCCGCATGGAGCGAAATCCTCTATGCGCAGGCATCCTCTCTGGGAAAGCGTAGCATTTGTTGGGAAATCAGAATCGGGTTTGTGGGAAGCTGCTGCTTCTTGCCGGAGCTAGTCTGCTCAGGACAGTGGAAGATACCCGCATGGAGCGAAATTCTCTTTCACCTAGCATCCCCTCTGCCTGAGAGAGAAGCGTGGTTGCACCTCTGGAAAGGACCTTAAGGAAAGGGACACGTCTGTCACCGTGTTCCCCAAAGGCAAGTATGAGGAAGGTGCAGAACGCTGCAACGGGCGAATAGAACGAGCCGTTGGCTTTATGTCAGAAAACGGTGCGAAGCAGGAGAGAAGGCACTGGCAGGTGCAGCGGGACGGTTGCAAGACAAGTGTCACCAGTTCCCTGTCAGAGCCATGGAGGCCAGGCTGCTAAGGAGACACGAGAGGAAGACTAGGGCAGGCACGCGTGCTCCAAACTGAGGGAGGAGTCTGGGCAGAAGGCAGGCCTGTCCTGTGTCTCTGGTCCCAAGGGGACAGCGTCTCCTTGAACACCTGTGCCTAGGGCAGACTTGGGCTTGCCACCAGGCCCCATAGCTGCAACTCGCAGCAACAGCTCCCTGGAGGAACAGGCAGTCCGATGCCGTCTTCCTCCAAGATGTGACAACGTTGGTGGTGGCAGGGCGTGTGCCGGGGAAGGAATGGGGACAGTGTGCAGGGTTCATGTCCACTCCCTCTCCTGTGGGGAAGGCACTGGCCTAGTCCCCGATTCCGCCTGAGCGCCAGTAGAAAAGGCCTAGCCTGCCTATGCCAGGACATGGAAGTGAGCATAGAGTGCCATCCTAAGCCACGCACGCTGCTGTTGCTTTGTGACTGTGCCTGCTTAGTTCGGCTTGGAAGGGTGAACGCGGGGCGCGAACACGGAGCCCGGGAAATCAAGGCCCAAGAGGCACTAGCTCTCCCGCAGCTCTTCATCTTTGAAGTGACAGAGCGAACGCCCAAAGCCTTGCTGTGAAGCAGCAGCGAAGGGCAGTTCGTGCCAGCTGAAAACCTCTACAAACGTGTAGCAGTAGTTGCTAAATCAGAGTCGGATCTGTAGGCTGCTCTGGCTGCCTGCCTTAGCCTACTCTTCCCAGGACAGAGGGAGAGCCCCGCATAGAGCGAAAGCCTCATTGCCCGGGCATCCCTTCTGGGAAGGCCCAGCTTTCTTTGGGAAATCAAAGTCAGGTATGAGGGACGCTGCTGCTGCTTGCTTGAGCTGGTCTCCCCTGCACGTTGTAATAAACCCGCATGGAGCGAAATCCTCTATGCGCAGGCATCCTCTCTGGGAAAGCGTAGCATTTGTTGGGAAATCAGAATCGGGTTTGTGGGAAGCTGCTGCTTCTTGCCGGAGCTAGTCTGCTCAGGACAGTGGAAGATACCCGCATGGAGCGAAATTCTCTTTCACCTAGCATCCCCTCTGCCTGAGAGAGAAGCGTGGTTGCACCTCTGGAAAGGACCTTAAGGAAAGGGACACGTCTGTCACCGTGTTCCCCAAAGGCAAGTATGAGGAAGGTGCAGAGCGCTGCAACGGGCGAATAGAACGAGCCGTTGGCTTTATGTCAGAAAACGGTGCGAAGCAGGAGAGAAGGCTCTGGCAGGTGCAGCAGGCCGGTGGCAAGACAAGTGTCACCAGTTCCCTGTGCAGAGACATGGAGGCAGGGCTGCTAACAGACACGAGAGGACGACTAGGGCAGACACGCGTGCTCCATACTGACGGAGCAGTCTGGGCAGAAGGCAGGCCTGTCCTGTGTCTCTGGTCCCAAGGGGACAGCGTCTCCTTGAACACCTGTGCCTAGGGCAGACTTGGGCTTGCCACCAGGCCCCATAGCCGCAACTCGCAGCAACAGCTCCCTGGAGGACCGGGCAGTCCGATGCCGTCTTCCTCCAAGATGTGCCAACGTTGGTGGTGGCAGGGCGTGTGCCGGGGAAGGAATGGGGACAGTGTGCAGGGTTCATGTCCACTCCCTCTCCTGTGGGGAAGGCACTGGCCTAGTCCCCGATTCCGCCTGAGCGCCAGTAGAAAAGGCCTAGCCTGCCTATGCCAGGACATGGAAGTGAGCATAGAGTGCCATCCTAAGCCACGCACGCTGCTGTTGCTTTGTGACTGTGCCTGCTTAGTTCGGCTTGGCAGGGTGAACGCAGGGCGCGAACAGGGAGCCCGGGAAAGCAAGGCCCAAGAGGCACTAGCTCTCCCGCAGCTCTTCTTCTTTGAAGTGACAGAGCGAACGCCCAAAGCCTTGCTGTGAAGCAGCAGCGAAGGGCAGTTCGTGCCAGCTGAAAACCTCTACAAACGTGTAGCAGTAGTTGCTAAATCAGAGTCGGATCTGTAGGCTGCTGTGGCTGCCTGCCTTAGCCTACTCTTCCCAGGACAGAGGGAGAGCCCCGCATAGAGCGAAAGCCTCTTTGCCCGGGCATCCCTTCTGGGAAGGCCCAGCTTTCTTTGGGAAATCAAAGTCAGGTCTGAGGGACGCTGCTGCTGCTTGCTTGAGCTGGTCTCCCCTGCACGTTGTAATAAACCCAAATGGAGCGAAATCCTCTATGCGCAGGCATCCTCTCTGGGAAAGCGTAGCATTTGTTGGGAAATCAGAATCGGGTTTGTGGGAAGCTGCTGCTTCTTGCCGGAGCTAGTCTGCTCAGGACAGTGGAAGATACCCGCATGGAGCGAAATTCTCTTTCACCTAGCATCCCCTCTGCCTGAGAGAGAAGCGTGGTTGCACCTCTGGAAAGGACCTTAAGGAAAGGGACACGTCTGTCACCGTGTTCCCCAAAGGCAAGTATGAGGAAGGTGCAGAACGCTGCAACGGGCGAATAGAACGAGCCGTTGGCTTTATGTCAGAAAACGGTGCGAAGCAGGAGAGAAGGCACTGGCAGGTGCAGCGGGACGGTTGCAAGACAAGTGTCACCAGTTCCCTGTCAGGGCCATGGAGGAGGGTGCTAAGGAGACACGAGAGGAAGACTAGGGCAGGCACGCGTGCTCCACTCTAAGGGAGGAGTCTGGGCAGAAGGCAGGCCTGTCCTGTGTCTCTGGTCCCAAGGGGACTGCGTCTCCTTGAACACCTGTGCCTAGGGCAGACTTGGGCTTGCCAGCAGGCCCCATAGCCGCAACTCGCAGCAACAGCTCCCTGGAGGACCGGGCAGTCCGATGCCGTCTTCCTCCAAGATGTGACAACGTTGGTGGTGGCAGGGCGTGTGCCGGGGAAGGAATGGGGACAGTGTGCAGGGTTCATGTCCACTCCCTCTCCTGTGGGGAAGGCACTGGCCTAGTCCCCGATTCCGCCTGAGCGCCAGTACAAAAGGCCTAGCCTGCCTATGCCAGGACATGGAAGTGAGCATAGAGTGCCATCCTAAGCCAAGCACGCTGCTGTTGCTTTGTGACTGTGCCTGCTTAGTTCGGCTTGGCAGGGTGAACGCAGGGCGCGAACAGGGAGCCCGGGAAAGCAAGGCCCAAGAGGCACTAGCTCTCCCGCAGCTCTTCATCTTTGAAGTGACAGAGCGAACGCCCAAAGCCTTGCTGTGAAGCAGCAGCGAAGGGCAGTTCGTGCCAGCTGAAAACCTCTACAAACGTGTAGCAGTAGTTGCTAAATCAGAGTCGGATCTGTAGGCTGCTGTGGCTGCCTGCCTTAGCCTACTCTTCCCAGGACAGAGGGAGAGCCCCGCATAGAGCGAAAGCCTCTTTGCCCGGGCATCCCTTCTGGGAAGGCCCAGCTTTCTTTGGGAAATCAAAGTCAGGTCTGAGGGACGCTGCTGCTGCTTGCTTGAGCTGGTCTCCCCTGCACGTTGTAATAAACCCGCATGGAGCGAAATCCTCTATGCGCAGGCATCCTCTCTGGGAAAGCGTAGCATTTGTTGGGAAATCAGAATCGGGTTTGTGGGAAGCTGCTGCTTCTTGCCGGAGCTAGTCTGCTCAGGACAGTGGAAGATACCCGCATGGAGCGAAATTCTCTTCCACCTAGCATCCCCTCTGCCTGAGAGAGAAGCGTGGTTGCACCTCTGGAAAGGACCTTAAGGAAAGGGACACGTCTGTCACCGTGTTCCCCAAAGGCAAGTATGAGGAAGGTGCAGAACGCTGCAACGGGCGAATAGAACGAGCCGTTGGCTTTATGTCAGAAAACGGTGCGAAGCAGGAGAGAAGGCACTGGCAGGTGCAGCGGGACGGTTGCAAGACAAGTGTCACCAGTTCCCTGTCAGAGCCATGGAGGCCAGGCTGCTAAGGAGACACGAGAGGAAGACTAGGGCAGGCACGCGTGCTCCACTCTAAGGGAGGAGTCTGGGCAGAAGGCAGGCCTGTCCTGTGTCTCTGGTCCCAAGGGGACAGCGTCTCCTTGAACACCTGTGCCTAGGGCAGACTTGGGCTTGCCACCAGGCCCCATAGCCGCAACTCGCAGCAACAGCTCCCTGGAGGACCGGGCAGTCCGATGCCGTCTTCCTCCAAGATGTGACAACGTTGGTGGTGGCAGGGCGTGTGCCGGGGAAGGAATGGGGACAGTGTGCAGGGTTCATGTCCACTCCCTCTCCTGTGGGGAAGGCACTGGCCTAGTCCCCGATTCCGCCTGAGCGCCAGTAGAAAAGGCCTAGCCTGCCTATGCCAGGACATGGAAGTGAGCATAGAGTGCCATCCTAAGCCACGCACGCTGCTGTTGCTTTGTGACTGTGCCTGCTTAGTTCGGCTTGGCAGGGTGAACGCAGGGCGCGAACAGGGAGCCCGGGAAAGCAAGGCCCAAGAGGCACTAGCTCTC
Source organism: Neogale vison (assembly GCF_020171115.1). NCBI lineage: Eukaryota > Metazoa > Chordata > Mammalia > Carnivora > Mustelidae > Neogale > Neogale vison. The sequence continues at coordinate 110,563,641 of NC_058102.1, read as the reverse complement.
CCGCAGCTCTTCATCTTTGAAGTGACAGAGCGAACGCCCAAAGCCTTGCTGTGAAGCAGCAGCGAAGGGCAGTTCGTGCCAGCTGAAAACCTCTACAAACGTGTAGCAGTAGTTGCTAAATCAGAGTCGGATCTGTAGGCTGCTGTGGCTGCCTGCCTTAGCCTACTCTTCCCAGGACAGAGGGAGAGCCCCGCATAGAGCGAAAGCCTCTTTGGCCGGGCATCCCTTCTGGGAAGGCCCAGCTTTCTTTGGGAAATCAAAGTCAGGTCTGAGGGACGCTGCTGCTGCTTGCTTGAGCTGGTCTCCCCTGCACGTTGTAATAAACCCGCATGGAGCGAAATCCTCTATGCGCAGGCATCCTCTCTGGGAAAGCATAGCATTTGTTGGGAAATCAGAATCGGGTTTGTGGGAAGCTGCTGCTTCTTGCCGGAGCTAGTCTGCTCAGGACAGTGGAAGATACCCGCATGGAGCGAAATTCTCTTTCACCTAGCATCCCCTCTGCCTGAGAGAGAAGCGTGGTTGCACCTCTGGAAAGGACCTTAAGGTAAGGGACACGTCTGTCACCGTGTTCCCCAAAGGCAAGTATGAGGAATGTGCAGAACGCTGCAACGGGCGAATAGAACGAGCCGTTGGCTTTATGTCAGAAAACGATGCGAAGCAGGAGAGAAGACACTGGCAGGTGCAGCGGGACGGTTGCAAGACAAGTGTCACCAGTTCCCTGTCAGAGCCATGGAGGCCAGGCTGCTAAGGAGACACGAGAGGAAGACTAGGGCAGGCACGCGTGCTCCACTCTAAGGGAGGAGTCTGGGCAGAAGGCAGGCCTGTCCTGTGTCTCTGGTCCCAAGGGGACAGCGTCTCCTTGAACACCTGTGCCTAGGGCAGACTTGGGCTTGCCACCAGGCCCCATAGCCGCAACTCGCAGCAACAGCTCCCTGGAGGACCGGGCAGTCCGATGCCGTCTTCCTCCAAGATGTGACAACGTTGGTGGTGGCAGGGCGTGTGCCGGGGAAGGAATGGGGACAGTGTGCAGGGTTCATGTCCACTCCCTCTCCTGTGGGGAAGGCACTGGCCTAGTCCCCGATTCCGCCTGAGCGCCAGTAGAAAAGGCCTAGCCTGCCTATGCCAGGACATGGAAGTGAGCATAGAGTGCCATCCTAAGCCACGCACGCTGCTGTTGCTTTGTGACTGTGCCTGCTTAGTTCGGCTTGGAAGGGTGAACGCGGGGCGCGAACACGGAGCCCGGGAAATCAAGGCCCAAGAGGCACTAGCTCTCCCGAAGCTCTTCATCTTTGAAGTGACAGAGCAAACGCCCAAAGCCTTGCTGTGAAGCAGCAGCGAAGGGCAGTTCGTGCCAGCTGAAAACCTCTACAAACGTGTAGCAGTAGTTGCTAAATCAGAGTCGGATCTGTAGGCTGCTCTGGCTGCCTGCCTTAGCCCTCTATTCCCAAGACAGAGGGAGAGCCCCGCATAGAGCGAAAGCCTCTTTGCCCGGGCATCCCTTCTGGGAAGGCCCAGCTTTCTTTGGGAAAGCAAAGTCAGGTCTGAGGGACGCTGCTGCTGCTTGCTTGAGCTGGTCTCCCCTGCACGTTGTAATAAACCCGCATGGAGCGAAATCCTCTATGCGCAGGCATCCTCTCTGGGAAAGCATAGCATTTGTTGGGATATCAGAATCGGGTTTGTGGGAAGCTGCTTCTTCTTGCCGGAGCTAGTCTGCTCAGGACAGTGGAAGATACCCGCATGGAGCGAAATTCTCTTTCACCTAGCATCCCCTCTGCCTGAGAGAGAAGCGTGGTTGCACCTCTGGAAAGGACCTTAAGGAAAGGGACACGTCTGTCACCGTGTTCCCCAAAGGCAAGTATGAGGAATGTGCAGAATGCTGCAACGGGCGAATAGAACGAGCCGTTGGCTTTATGTCAGAAAACGATGCGAATCAGGAGAGAAGACACTGGCAGGTGCAGCGGGACGGTTGCAAGACAAGTGTCACCAGTTCCCTGTCAGAGCCATGGAGGCCAGGCTGCTAAGGAGACACGAGAGGAAGACTAGGGCAGGCACGCGTGCTCCACTCTAAGGGAGGAGTCTGGGCAGAAGGCAGGCCTGTCCTGTGTCTCTGGTCCCAAGGGGACAGCGTCTCCTTGAACACCTGTGCCTAGGGCAGACTTGGGCTTGCCACCAGGCCCCATAGCCGCAACTCGCAGCAACAGCTCCCTGGAGGAGCGGGCAGTCCGATGCCGTCTTCCTCCAAGATGTGACAACGTTGGTGGTGGCAGGGCGTGTGCCGGGGAAGGAATGGGGACAGTGTGCAGGGTTCATGTCCACTCCCTCTCCTGTGGGGAAGGCACTGGCCTAGTCCCCGATTCCGCCTGAGCGCCAGTAGAAAAGGCCTAGCCTGCCTATGCCAGGACATGGAAGTGAGCATAGAGTGCCATCCTAAGCCACGCACGCTGCTGTTGCTTTGTGACTGTGCCTGCTTAGTTCGGCTTGGCAGGGTGAACGCGGGGCGCGAACACGGAGCCCGGGAAATCAAGGCCCAAGAGGCACTAGCTCTCCCGCAGCTCTTCATCTTTGAAGTGACAGAGCGAACGCCCAAAGCCTTGCTGTGAAGTAGCAGCGAAGGGTAGTTCGTGCCAGCTAAAAACCTCTACAAACGTGTAGCAGTAGTTGCTAAATCAGAGTCGGATCTGTAGGCTGCTGTGGCTGCCTGCCTTAGCCCTCTATTCCCAGGACAGAGGGAGAGCCCCGCATAGAGCGAAAGCCTCTTTGCCCGGGCATCCCTTCTGGGAAGGCCCAGCTTTCTTTTGGAAAGCAAAGTCAGGTCTGAGGGACGCTGCTGCTGCTTGCTTGAGCTGGTCTCCCCTGCACGTTGTAATAAACCCGCATGGAGCGAAATCCTCTATGCGCAGGCATCCTCTCTGGGAAAGCATAGCATTTGTTGGGAAATCAGAATCGGGTTTGTGGGAAGCTGCTGCTTCTTGCCGGAGCTAGTCTGCTCAGGACAGTGGAAGATACCCGCATGGAGCGAAATTCTCTTTCACCTAGCATCCCCTCTGCCTGAGAGAGAAGCGTGGTTGCACCTCTGGAAAGGACCTTAAGGAAAGGGACACGTCTGTCACCGTGTTCCCCAAAGGCAAGTATGAGGAATGTGCAGAACGCTGCAACGGGCGAATAGAACGAGCCGTTGGCTTTATGTCAGAAAACGATGCGAAGCAGGAGAGAAGACACTGGCAGGTGCAGCGGGACGGTTGCAAGACAAGTGTCACCAGTTCCCTGTCAGGGCCATGGAGGAGGGTGCTAAGGAGACACGAGAGGAAGACTAGGGCAGGCACGCGTGCTCCACTCTAAGGGAGGAGTCTGGGCAGAAGGCAGGCCTGTCCTGTGTCTCTGGTCCCAAGGGGACAGCATCTCCTTGAACACCTGTGCCTAGGGCAGACTTGGGCTTGCCACCAGGCCCCATAGCCGCAACTCGCAGCAACAGCTCCCTGGAGGACCGGGCAGTCCGATGCCGTCTTCCTCCAAGATGTGACAACGTTGGTGGTGGCAGGGCGTGTGCCGGGGAAGGAATGGGGACAGTGTGCAGGGTTCATGTCCACTCCCTCTCCTGTGGGGAAGGCACTGGCCTAGTCCCCGATTCCGCCTGAGCGCCAGTAGAAAAGGCCTAGCCTGCCTATGCCAGGACATGGAAGTGAGCATAGAGTGCCATCCTAAGCCACGCACGCTGCTGTTGCTTTGTGACTGTGCCTGCTTAGTTCGGCTTGGCAGGGTGAACGCAGGGCGCGAACAGGGAGCCCGGGAAAGCAAGGCCCAAGAGGCACTAGCTCTCCCGCAGCTCTTCATCTTTGAAGTGACAGAGCGAACGCCCAAAGCCTTGCTGTGAAGCAGCAGCGAAGGGCAGTTCGTGCCAGCTGAAAACCTCTACAAACGTGTAGCAGTAGTTGCTAAATCAGAGTCGGATCTGTAGGCTGCTGTGGCTGCCTGCCTTAGCCTACTCTTCCCAGGACAGAGGGAGAGCCCCGCATAGAGCGAAAGCCTCATTGCCCGGGCATCCCTTCTGGGAAGGCCCAGCTTTCTTTGGGAAATCAAAGTCAGGTCTGAGGGACGCTGCTGCTGCTTGCTTGAGCTGGTCTCCCCTGCACGTTGTAATAAACCCGCATGGAGCGAAATCCTCTATGCGCAGGCATCCTCTCTGGGAAAGCGTAGCATTTGTTGGGAAATCAGAATCGGGTTTGTGGGAAGCTGCTGCTTCTTGCCGGAGCTAGTCTGCTCAGGACAGTGGAAGATACCCGCATGGAGCGAAATTCTCTTTCACCTAGCATCCCCTCTGCCTGAGAGAGAAGCGTGGTTGCACCTCTGGAAAGGACCTTAAGGAAAGGGACACGTCTGTCACCGTGTTCCCCAAAGGCAAGTATGAGGAAGGTGCAGAGCGCTGCAACGGGCGAATAGAACGAGCCGTTGGCTTTATGTCAGAAAACGGTGCAAAGCAGGAGAGAAGGCTCTGGCAGGTACAGCAGGCCGGTGGCAAGACAAGTGTCACCAGTTCCCTGTGCAGAGACATGGAGGCAGGGCTGCTAACAGACACGAGAGGACGACTAGGGCAGACACGCGTGCTCCATACTGACGGAGCAGTCTGGGCAGAAGGCAGGCCTGTCCTGTGTCTCTGGTCCCAAGGGGACAGCGTCTCCTTGAACACCTGTGCCTAGGGCAGACTTGGGCTTGCCACCAGGCCCCATAGCCGCAACTCGCAGCAACAGCTCCCTGGAGGACCGGGCAGTCCGATGCCGTCTTCCTCCAAGATGTGACAACGTTGGTGGTGGCAGGGCGTGTGCCGGGGAAGGAATGGGGACAGTGTGCAGGGTTCATGTCCACTCCCTCTCCTGTGGGGAAGGCACTGGCCTAGTCCCCGATTCCGCCTGAGCGCCAGTAGAAAAGGCCTAGCCTGCCTATGCCAGGACATGGAAGTGAGCATAGAGTGCCATCCTAAGCCACGCACGCTGCTGTTGCTTTGTGACTGTGCCTGCTTAGTTCGGCTTGGCAGGGTGAACGCAGGGCGCGAACAGGGAGCCCGGGAAAGCAAGGCCCAAGAGGCACTAGCTCTCCCGCAGCTCTTCATCTTTGAAGTGACAGAGCGAACGCCCAAAGCCTTGCTGTGAAGCAGCAGCGAAGGGCAGTTCGTGCCAGCTGAAAACCTCTACAAACGTGTAGCAGTAGTTGCTAAATCAGAGTCGGATCTGTAGGCTGCTGTGGCTGCCTGCCTTAGCCTACTCTTCCCAGGACAGAGGGAGAGCCCCGCATAGAGCGAAAGCCTCTTTGCCCGGGCATCCCTTCTGGGAAGGCCCAGCTTTCTTTGGGAAATCAAAGTCAGGTCTGAGGGACGCTGCTGCTGCTTGCTTGAGCTGGTCTCCCCTGCACGTTGTAATAAACCCGCATGGAGCGAAATCCTCTATGCGCAGGCATCCTCTCTGGGAAAGCGTAGCATTTGTTGGGAAATCAGAATCGGGTTTGTGGGAAGCTGCTGCTTCTTGCCGGAGCTAGTCTGCTCAGGACAGTGGAAGATACCCGCATGGAGCGAAATTCTCTTTCACCTAGCATCCCCTCTGCCTGAGAGAGAAGCGTGGTTGCACCTCTGGAAAGGACCTTAAGGAAAGGGACACGTCTGTCACCGTGTTCCCCAAAGGCAAGTATGAGGAAGGTGCAGAACGCTGCAACGGGCGAATAGAACGAGCCGTTGGCTTTATGTCAGAAAACGGTGCGAAGCAGGAGAGAAGGCACTGGCAGGTGCAGCGGGACGGTTGCAAGACAAGTGTCACCAGTTCCCTGTCAGGGCCATGGAGGAGGGTGCTAAGGAGACACGAGAGGAAGACTAGGGCAGGCACGCGTGCTCCACTCTAAGGGAGGAGTCTGGGCAGAAGGCAGGCCTGTCCTGTGTCTCTGGTCCCAAGGGGACTGCGTCTCCTTGAACACCTGTGCCTAGGGCAGACTTGGGCTTGCCACCAGGCCCCATAGCCGCAACTCGCAGCAACAGCTCCCTGGAGGACCGGGCAGTCCGATGCCGTCTTCCTCCAAGATGTGACAACGTTGGTGGTGGCAGGGCGTGTGCCGGGGAAGGAATGGGGACAGTGTGCAGGGTTCATGTCCACTCCCTCTCCTGTGGGGAAGGCACTGGCCTAGTCCCCGATTCCGCCTGAGCGCCAGTACAAAAGGCCTAGCCTGCCTATGCCAGGACATGGAAGTGAGCATAGAGTGCCATCCTAAGCCAAGCACGCTGCTGTTGCTTTGTGACTGTGCCTGCTTAGTTCGGCTTGGCAGGGTGAACGCAGGGCGCGAACAGGGAGGCCGGGAAAGCAAGGCCCAAGAGGCACTAGCTCTCCCGCAGCTCTTCATCTTTGAAGTGACAGAGCGAACGCCCAAAGCCTTGCTGTGAAGCAGCAGCGAAGGGCAGTTCGTGCCAGCTGAAAACCTCTACAAACGTGTAGCAGTAGTTGCTAAATCAGAGTCGGATCTGTAGGCTGCTGTGGCTGCCTGCCTTAGCCTACTCTTCCCAGGACAGAGGGAGAGCCCCGCATAGAGCGAAAGCCTCTTTGCCCGGGCATCCCTTCTGGGAAGGCCCAGCTTTCTTTGGGAAATCAAAGTCAGGTCTGAGGGACGCTGCTGCTGCTTGCTTGAGCTGGTCTCCCCTGCACGTTGTAATAAACCCGCATGGAGCGAAATCCTCTATGCGCAGGCATCCTCTCTGGGAAAGCGTAGCATTTGTTGGGAAATCAGAATCGGGTTTGTGGGAAGCTGCTGCTTCTTGCCGGAGCTAGTCTGCTCAGGACAGTGGAAGATACCCGCATGGAGCGAAATTCTCTTCCACCTAGCATCCCCTCTGCCTGAGAGAGAAGCGTGGTTGCACCTCTGGAAAGGACCTTAAGGAAAGGGACACGTCTGTCACCGTGTTCCCCAAAGGCAAGTATGAGGAAGGTGCAGAGCGCTGCAACGGGCGAATAGAACGAGCCGTTGGCTTTATGTCAGAAAACGGTGCGAAGCAGGAGAGAAGGCTCTGGCAGGTGCAGCAGGCCGGTGGCAAGACAAGTGTCACCAGTTCCCTGTGCAGAGACATGGAGGCAGGGCTGCTAACAGACACGAGAGGACGACTAGGGCAGGCACGCGTGCTCCATACTGACGGAGCAGTCTGGGCAGAAGGCAGGCCTGTCCTGTGTCTCTGGTCCCAAGGGGACAGCGTCTCCTTGAACACCTGTGCCTAGGGCAGACTTGGGCTTGCCACCAGGCCCCATAGCCGCAACTCGCAGCAACAGCTCCCTGGAGGACCGGGCAGTCCGATGCCGTCTTCCTCCAAGATGTGACAACGTTGGTGGTGGCAGGGCGTGTGCCCGGGAAAGAATGGGGACAGTGTGCAGGGTTCATGTCCACTCCCTCTCCTGTGGGGAAGGCACTGGCCTAGTCCCCGATTCCGCCTGAGCGCCAGTACAAAAGGCCTAGCCTGCCTATGCCAGGACATGGAAGTGAGCATAGAGTGCCATCCTAAGCCACGCACGCTGCTGTTGCTTTGTGACTGTGCCTGCTTAGTTCGGCTTGGCAGGGTGAACGCAGGGCGCGAACAGGGAGCCCGGGAAAGCAAGGCCCAAGAGGCACTAGCTCTCCCGCAGCTCTTCATCTTTGAAGTGACAGAGCGAACGCCCAAAGCCTTGCTGTGAAGCAGCAGCGAAGGGCAGTTCGTGCCAGCTGAAAACCTCTACAAACGTGTAGCAGTAGTTGCTAAATCAGAGTCGGATCTGTAGGCTGCTGTGGCTGCCTGCCTTAGCCTACTCTTCCCAGGACAGAGGGAGAGCCCCGCATAGAGCGAAAGCCTCTTTGGCCGGGCATCCCTTCTGGGAAGGCCCAGCTTTCTTTGGGAAATCAAAGTCAGGTCTGAGGGACGCTGCTGCTGCTTGCTTGAGCTGGTCTCCCCTGCACGTTGTAATAAACCCGCATGGAGCGAAATCCTCTATGCGCAGGCATCCTCTCTGGGAAAGCGTAGCATTTGTTGGGAAATCAGAATCGGGTTTGTGGGAAGCTGCTGCTTCTTGCCGGAACTAGTCTGCTCAGGACAGTGGAAGATACCCGCATGGAGCGAAATTCCCTTCCACATAGCATCCCCTCTGCCTGAGAGAGAAGCGTGGTTGCACCTCTGGAAAGGACCTTAAGGAAAGGGACACGTCTGTCACCGTGTTCCCCAAAGGCAAGTATGAGGAAGGTGCAGAACGCTGCAACGGGCGAATAGAACGAGCCGTTGGCTTTATGTCAGAAAACGGTGCGAAGCAGGAGAGAAGGCTCTGGCAGGTGCATCAGGCCCGTGGCAAGACAAGTGTCACCAGTTCCCTGTGCAGAGACATGGAGGCCAGGCTGCTAACAGACAAGAGAGGACGACTAGGGCAGGCATGCGTGCTCCATACTGAGGGAGCAGTCTGGGCAGAAGGCAGGCCTGTCCTGTGTCTCTGGTCCCAAGGGGACAGCGTCTCCTTGAACACCTGTGCCTAGGGCAGACTTGGGCTTGCCACCAGGCCCCATAGCCGCAACTCACAGCAACAGCACCCTGGAGGAACGGGCAGTCTGATGCCGTCTTCCTCCAAGATGTGACAACGTTGGTGGTGGCAGGGCGTGTGCCGGGGAAGGAATGGGGACAGTGTGCAGGGTTCATGTCCACTCCCTCTCCTGTGGGGAAGGCACTGGCCTAGTCCCCGATTCCGCCTGAGCGCCAGTAGAAAAGGCCTAGCCTGCCTATGCCAGGACATGGAAGTGAGCATAGAGTGCCATCCTAAGCCACGCACGCTGCTGTGGCTTTGTGACTGTGCCTGCTTAGTTCGGCTTGGCAGGGTGAACGCAGGGCGCGAACGGGGAGCCCGGGAAAGCAAGGCCCAAGAGGCACTAGCTCTCCCGCAGCTCTTCATCTTTGAAGTGACAGAGCGAACGCCCAAAGCCTTGCTGTGAAGCAGCAGCGAAGGGCAGTTCGTGCCAGCTGAAAACCTCTACAAACGTGTAGCAGTAGTTGCTAAATCAGAGTCGGATCTGTAGGCTGCTGTGGCTGCCTGCCTTAGCCTACTCTTCCCAGGACAGAGGGAGAGCCCCGCATAGAGCGAAAGCCTCTTTGCCCGGGCATCCCTTCTGGGAAGGCCCAGCTTTCTTTGGGAAATCAAAGTCAGGTCTGAGGGACGCTGCTGCTGCTTGCTTGAGCTGGTCTCCCCTGCTCGTTGTAATAAACCCGCATGGAGCGAAATCCTCTATGCGCAGGCATCCTCTCTGGGAAAGCGTAGCATTTGTTGGGAAATCAGAATCGGGTTTGTGGGAAGCTGCTGCTTCTTGCCGGAGCTAGTCTGCTCAGGACAGTGGAAGATACCCGCATGGAGCGAAATTCTCTTTCACCTAGCATCCCCTCTGCCTGAGAGAGAAGCGTGGTTGCACCTCTGGAAAGGACCTTAAGGAAAGGGACACGTCTGTCACCGTGTTCCCCAAAGGCAAGTATGAGGAAGGTGCAGAGCGCTGCAACGGGCGAATAGAACGAGCCGTTGGCTTTATGTCAGAAAACGGTGCGAAGCAGGAGAGAAGGCTCTGGCAGGTGCAGCAGGCCGGTGGCAAGACAAGTGTCACCAGTTCCCTGTGCAGAGACATGGAGGCAGGGCTGCTAACAGACACGAGAGGACGACTAGGGCAGGCACGCGTGCTCCATACTGACGGAGCAGTCTGGGCAGAAGGCAGGCCTGTCCTGTGTCTCTGGTCCCAAGGGGACAGCGTCTCCTTGAACACCTGTGCCTAGGGCAGACTTGGGCTTGCCACCAGGCCCCATAGCCGCAACTCGCAGCAACAGCTCCCTGGAGGACCGGGCAGTCCGATGCCGTCTTCCTCCAAGATGTGACAACGTTGGTGGTGGCAGGGCGTGTGCCCGGGAAAGAATGGGGACAGTGTGCAGGGTTCATGTCCACTCCCTCTCCTGTGGGGAAGGCACTGGCCTAGTCCCCGATTCCGCCTGAGCGCCAGTACAAAAGGCCTAGCCTGCCTATGCCAGGACATGGAAGTGAGCATAGAGTGCCATCCTAAGCCACGCACGCTGCTGTTGCTTTGTGACTGTGCCTGCTTAGTTCGGCTTGGCAGGGTGAACGCAGGGCGCGAACAGGGAGCCCGGGAAAGCAAGGCCCAAGAGGCACTAGCTCTCCCGCAGCTCTTCATCTTTGAAGTGACAGAGCGAACGCCCAAAGCCTTGCTGTGAAGCAGCAGCGAAGGGCAGTTCGTGCCAGCTGAAAACCTCTACAAACGTGTAGCAGTAGTTGCTAAATCAGAGTCGGATCTGTAGGCTGCTGTGGCTGCCTGCCTTAGCCTACTCTTCCCAGGACAGAGGGAGAGCCCCGCATAGAGCGAAAGCCTCTTTGGCCGGGCATCCCTTCTGGGAAGGCCCAGCTTTCTTTGGGAAATCAAAGTCAGGTCTGAGGGACGCTGCTGCTGCTTGCTTGAGCTGGTCTCCCCTGCACGTTGTAATAAACCCGCATGGAGCGAAATCCTCTATGCGCAGGCATCCTCTCTGGGAAAGCGTAGCATTTGTTGGGAAATCAGAATCGGGTTTGTGGGAAGCTGCTGCTTCTTGCCGGAGCTAGTCTGCTCAGGACAGTGGAAGATACCCGCATGGAGCGAAATTCTCTTTCACCTAGCATCCCCTCTGCCTGAGAGAGAAGCGTGGTTGCACCTCTGGAAAGGACCTTAAGGAAAGGGACACGTCTGTCACCGTGTTCCCCAAAGGCAAGTATGAAGAAGGTGCAGAACGCTGCAACGGGCGAATAGAACGAGCCGTTGGCTTTATGTCAGAAAACGGTGCGAAGCAGGAGAGAAGGCACTGGCAGGTGCAGCGGGACGGTTGCAAGACAAGTGTCACCAGTTCCCTGTCAGGGCATTGGAGGAGGGTGCTAAGGAGACACGAGAGGAAGACTAGGGCAGGCACGCGTGCTCCACTCTAAGGGAGGAGTCTGGGCAGAAGGCAGGCCTGTCCTGTGTCTCTGGTCCCAAGGGGACTGCGTCTCCTTGAACACCTGTGCCTAGGGCAGACTTGGGCTTGCCAGCAGGCCCCATAGCCGCAACTCGCAGCAACAGCTCCCTGGAGGACCGGGCAGTCCGATGCCGTCTTCCTCCAAGATGTGACAACGTTGGTGGTGGCAGGGCGTGTGCCGGGGAAGGAATGGGGACAGTGTGCAGGGTTCATGTCCACTCCCTCTCCTGTGGGGAAGGCACTGGCCTAGTCCCCGATTCCGCCTGAGCGCCAGTACAAAAGGCCTAGCCTGCCTATGCCAGGACATGGAAGTGAGCATAGAGTGCCATCCTAAGCCACGCACGCTGCTGTTGCTTTGTGACTGTGCCTGCTTAGTTCGGCTTGGCAGGGTGAACGCAGGGCGCGAACAGGGAGCCCGGGAAAGCAAGGCCCAAGAGGCACTAGCTCTCCCGCAGCTCTTCATCTTTGAAGTGACAGAGCGAACGCCCAAAGCCTTGCTGTGAAGCAGCAGCGAAGGGCAGTTCGTGCCAGCTGAAAACCTCTACAAACGTGTAGCAGTAGTTGCTAAATCAGAGTCGGATCTGTAGGCTGCTGTGGCTGCCTGCCTTAGCCTACTCTTCCCAGGACAGAGGGAGAGCCCCGCATAGAGCGAAAGCCTCTTTGCCCGGGCATCCCTTCTGGGAAGGCCCAGCTTTCTTTGGGAAATCAAAGTCAGGTCTGAGGGACGCTGCTGCTGCTTGCTTGAGCTGGTCTCCCCTGCACGTTGTAATAAACCCGCATGGAGCGAAATCCTCTATGCGCAGGCATCCTCTCTGGGAAAGCGTAGCATTTGTTGGGAAATCAGAATCGGGTTTGTGGGAAGCTGCTGCTTCTTGCCGGAGCTAGTCTGCTCAGGACAGTGGAAGATACCCGCATGGAGCGAAATTCTCTTCCACCTAGCATCCCCTCTGCCTGAGAGAGAAGCGTGGTTGCACCTCTGGAAAGGACCTTAAGGAAAGGGACACGTCTGTCACCGTGTTCCCCAAAGGCAAGTATGAGGAAGGTGCAGAACGCTGCAACGGGCGAATAGAACGAGCCGTTGGCTTTATGTCAGAAAACGGTGCGAAGCAGGAGAGAAGGCTCTGGCAGGTGCAGCAGGCCGGTGGCAAGACAAGTGTCACCAGTTCCCTGTGCAGAGACATGGAGGCAGGGCTGCTAACAGACACGAGAGGACGACTAGGGCAGGCACGCGTGCTCCATACTGACGGAGCAGTCTGGGCAGAAGGCAGGCCTGTCCTGTGTCTCTGGTCCCAAGGGGACAGCGTCTCCTTGAACACCTGTGCCTAGGGCAGACTTGGGCTTGCCACCAGGCCCCATAGCCGCAACTCGCAGCAACAGCTCCCTGGAGGACCGGGCAGTCCGATGCCGTCTTCCTCCAAGATGTGACAACGTTGGTGGTGGCAGGGCGTGTGCCCGGGAAAGAATGGGGACAGTGTGCAGGGTTCATGTCCACTCCCTCTCCTGTGGGGAAGGCACTGGCCTAGTCCCCGATTCCGCCTGAGCGCCAGTAGAAAAGGCCTAGCCTGCCTATGCCAGGACATGGAAGTGAGCATAGAGTGCCATCCTAAGCCACGCACGCTGCTGTTGCTTTGTGACTGTGCCTGCTTAGTTCGGCTTGGCAGGGTGAACGCAGGGCGCGAACAGGGAGCCCGGGAAAGCAAGGCCCAAGAGGCACTAGCTCTCCCGCAGCTCTTCATCTTTGAAGTGACAGAGCGAACGCCCAAAGCCTTCCTGTGAAGCAGCAGCGAAGGGCAGTTCGTGCCAGCTGAAAACCTCTACAAACGTGTAGCAGTAGTTGCTAAATCAGAGTCGGATCTGTAGGCTGCTGTGGCTGCCTGCCTTAGCCTACTCTTCCCAGGACAGAGGGAGAGCCCCGCATAGAGCGAAAGCCTCTTTGCCCGGGCATCCCTTCTGGGAAGGCCCAGCTTTCTTTGGGAAATCAAAGTCAGGTCTGAGGGACGCTGCTGCTGCTTGCTTGAGCTGGTCTCCCCTGCACGTTGTAATAAACCCGCATGGAGCGAAATCCTCTATGCGCAGGCATCCTCTCTGGGAAAGCGTAGCATTTGTTGGGAAATCAGAATCGGGTTTGTGGGAAGCTGCTGCTTCTTGCCGGAACTAGTCTGCTCAGGACAGTGGAAGATACCCGCATGGAGCGAAATTCCCTTCCACCTAGCATCCCCTCTGCCTGAGAGAGAAGCGTGGTTGCACCTCTGGAAAGGACCTTAAGGAAAGGGACACGTCTGTCACCGTGTTCCCCAAAGGCAAGTATGAGGAAGGTGCAGAACGCTGCAACGGGCGAATAGAACGAGCCGTTGGCTTTATGTCAGAAAACGGTGCGAAGCAGGAGAGAAGGCTCTGGCAGGTGCATCAGGCCCGTGGCAAGACAAGTGTCACCAGTTCCCTGTGCAGAGACATGGAGGCCAGGCTGCTAACAGACAAGAGAGGACGACTAGGGAAGGCATGCGTGCTCCATACTGAGGGAGCAGTCTGGGCAGAAGGCAGGCCTGTCCTGTGTCTCTGGTCCCAAGGGGACAGCGTCTCCTTGAACACCTGTGCCTAGGGCAGACTTGGGCTTGCCACCAGGCCCCATAGCCGCAACTCACAGCAACAGCACCCTGGAGGAACGGGCAGTCTGATGCCGTCTTCCTCCAAGATGTGACAACGTTGGTGGTGGCAGGGCGTGTGCCGGGGAAGGAATGGGGACAGTGTGCAGGGTTCATGTCCACTCCCTCTCCTGTGGGGAAGGCACTGGCCTAGTCCCCGATTCCGCCTGAGCGCCAGTAGAAAAGGCCTAGCCTGCCTATGCCAGGACATGGAAGTGAGCATAGAGTGCCATCCTAAGCCACGCACGCTGCTGTTGCTTTGTGACTGTGCCTGCTTAGTTCGGCTTGGCAGGGTGAACGCAGGGCGCGAACGGGGAGCCCGGGAAAGCAAGGCCCAAGAGGCACTAGCTCTCCCGCAGCTCTTCATCTTTGAAGTGACAGAGCGAACGCCCAAAGCCTTGCTGTGAAGCAGCAGCGAAGGGCAGTTCGTGCCAGCTGAAAACCTCTACAAACGTGTAGCAGTAGTTGCTAAATCAGAGTCGGATCTGTAGGCTGCTGTGGCTGCCTGCCTTAGCCTACTCTTCCCAGGACAGAGGGAGAGCCCCGCATAGAGCGAAAGCCTCTTTGGCCGGGCATCCCTTCTGGGAAGGCCCAGCTTTCTTTGGGAAATCAAAGTCAGGTCTGAGGGACGCTGCTGCTGCTTGCTTGAGCTGGTCTCCCCTGCACGTTGTAATAAACCCGCATGGAGCGAAATCCTCTATGCGCAGGCATCCTCTCTGGGAAAGCGTAGCATTTGTTGGGAAATCAGAATCGGGTTTGTGGGAAGCTGCTGCTTCTTGCCGGAGCTAGTCTGCTCAGGACAGTGGAAGATACCCGCATGGAGCGAAATTCTCTTTCACCTAGCATCCCCTCTGCCTGAGAGAGAAGCGTGGTTGCACCTCTGGAAAGGACCTTAAGGAAAGGGACACGTCTGTCACCGTGTTCCCCAAAGGCAAGTATGAGGAAGGTGCAGAGCGCTGCAACGGGCGAATAGAACGAGCCGTTGGCTTTATGTCAGAAAACGGTGCGAAGCAGGAGAGAAGGCTCTGGCAGGTGCAGCAGGCTGGTGGCAAGACAAGTGTCACCAGTTCCCTGTGCAGAGACATGGAGGCAGGGCTGCTAACAGACACGAGAGGACGACTAGGGCAGGCACGCGTGCTCCATACTGACGGAGCAGTCTGGGCAGAAGGCAGGCCTGTCCTGTGTCTCTGGTCCCAAGGGGACAGCGTCTCCTTGAACACCTGTGCCTAGGGCAGACTTGGGCTTGCCACCAGGCCCCATAGCCGCAACTCGCAGCAACAGCTCCCTGGAGGACCGGGCAGTCCGATGCCGTCTTCCTCCAAGATGTGACAACGTTGGTGGTGGCAGGGCGTGTGCCCGGGAAAGAATGGGGACAGTGTGCAGGGTTCATGTCCACTCCCTCTCCTGTGGGGAAGGCACTGGCCTAGTCCCCGATTCCGCCTGAGCGCCAGTACAAAAGGCCTAGCCTGCCTATGCCAGGACATGGAAGTGAGCATAGAGTGCCATCCTAAGCCACGCACGCTGCTGTTGCTTTGTGACTGTGCCTGCTTAGTTCGGCTTGGCAGGGTGAACGCAGGGCGCGAACAGGGAGCCCGGGAAAGCAAGGCCCAAGAGGCACTAGCTCTCCCGCAGCTCTTCATCTTTGAAGTGACAGAGCGAACGCCCAAAGCCTTGCTGTGAAGCAGCAGCGAAGGGCAGTTCGTGCCAGCTGAAAACCTCTACAAACGTGTAGCAGTAGTTGCTAAATCAGAGTCGGATCTGTAGGCTGCTGTGGCTGCCTGCCTTAGCCTACTCTTCCCAGGACAGAGGGAGAGCCCCGCATAGAGCGAAAGCCTCTTTGCCCGGGCATCCCTTCTGGGAAGGCCCAGCTTTCTTTGGGAAATCAAAGTCAGGTCTGAGGGACGCTGCTGCTGCTTGCTTGAGCTGGTCTCCCCTGCACGTTGTAATAAACCCGCATGGAGCGAAATCCTCTATGCGCAGGCATCCTCTCTGGGAAAGCGTAGCATTTGTTGGGAAATCAGAATCGGGTTTGTGGGAAGCTGCTGCTTCTTGCCGGAGCTAGTCTGCTCAGGACAGTGGAAGATACCCGCATGGAGCGAAATTCTCTTTCACCTAGCATCCCCTCTGCCTGAGAGAGAAGCGTGGTTGCACCTCTGGAAAGGACCTTAAGGAAAGGGACACGTCTGTCACCGTGTTCCCCAAAGGCAAGTATGAGGAAGGTGCAGAACGCTGCAACGGGCGAATAGAACGAGCCGTTGGCTTTATGTCAGAAAACGGTGCGAAGTAGGAGAGAAGGCACTGGCAGGTGCAGCGGGACGGTTGCAAGACAAGTGTCACCAGTTCCCTGTCAGGGCATTGGAGGAGGGTGCTAAGGAGACACGAGAGGAAGACTAGGGCAGGCACGCGTGCTCCACTCTAAGGGAGGAGTCTGGGCAGAAGGCAGGCCTGTCCTGTGTCTCTGGTCCCAAGGGGACTGCGTCTCCTTGAACACCTGTGCCTAGGGCAGACTTGGGCTTGCCAGCAGGCCCCATAGCCGCAACTCGCAGCAACAGCTCCCTGGAGGACCGGGCAGTCCGATGCCGTCTTCCTCCAAGATGTGACAACGTTGGTGGTGGCAGGGCGTGTGCCGGGGAAGGAATGGGGACAGTGTGCAGGGTTCATGTCCACTCCCTCTCCTGTGGGGAAGGCACTGGCCTAGTCCCCGATTCCGCCTGAGCGCCAGTACAAAAGGCCTAGCCTGCCTATGCCAGGACATGGAAGTGAGCATAGAGTGCCATCCTAAGCCAAGCACGCTGCTGTTGCTTTGTGACTGTGCCTGCTTAGTTCGGCTTGGCAGGGTGAACGCAGGGCGCGAACAGGGAGCCCGGGAAAGCAAGGCCCAAGAGGCACTAGCTCTCCCGCAGCTCTTCATCTTTGAAGTGACAGAGCGAACGCCCAAAGCCTTGCTGTGAAGCAGCAGCGAAGGGCAGTTCGTGCCAGCTGAAAACCTCTACAAACGTGTAGCAGTAGTTGCTAAATCAGAGTCGGATCTGTAGGCTGCTGTGGCTGCCTGCCTTAGCCTACTCTTCCCAGGACAGAGGGAGAGCCCCGCATAGAGCGAAAGCCTCTTTGCCCGGGCATCCCTTCTGGGAAGGCCCAGCTTTCTTTGGGAAATCAAAGTCAGGTCTGAGGGACGCTGCTGCTGCTTGCTTGAGCTGGTCTCCCCTGCACGTTGTAATAAACCCGCATGGAGCGAAATCCTCTATGCGCAGGCATCCTCTCTGGGAAAGCGTAGCATTTGTTGGGAAATCAGAATCGGGTTTGTGGGAAGCTGCTGCTTCTTGCCGGAGCTAGTCTGCTCAGGACAGTGGAAGATACCCGCATGGAGCGAAATTCTCTTCCACCTAGCATCCCCTCTGCCTGAGAGAGAAGCGTGGTTGCACCTCTGGAAAGGACCTTAAGGAAAGGGACACGTCTGTCACCGTGTTCCCCAAAGGCAAGTATGAGGAAGGTGCAGAACGCTGCAACGGGCGAATAGAACGAGCCGTTGGCTTTATGTCAGAAAACGGTGCGAAGCAGGAGAGAAGGCTCTGGCAGGTGCATCAGGCCCGTGGCAAGACAAGTGTCACCAGTTCCCTGTGCAGAGACATGGAGGCCAGGCTGCTAACAGACAAGAGAGGACGACTAGGGAAGGCATGCGTGCTCCATACTGAGGGAGCAGTCTGGGCAGAAGGCAGGCCTGTCCTGTGTCTCTGGTCCCAAGGGGACAGCGTCTCCTTGAACACCTGTGCCTAGGGCAGACTTGGGCTTGCCACCAGGCCCCATAGCCGCAACTCACAGCAACAGCACCCTGGAGGAACGGGCAGTCTGATGCCGTCTTCCTCCAAGATGTGACAACGTTGGTGGTGGCAGGGCGTGTGCCGGGGAAGGAATGGGGACAGTGTGCAGGGTTCATGTCCACTCCCTCTCCTGTGGGGAAGGCACTGGCCTAGTCCCCGATTCCGCCTGAGCGCCAGTAGAAAAGGCCTAGCCTGCCTATGCCAGGACATGGAAGTGAGCATAGAGTGCCATCCTAAGCCACGCACGCTGCTGTTGCTTTGTGACTGTGCCTGCTTAGTTCGGCTTGGCAGGGTGAACGCAGGGCGCGAACGGGGAGCCCGGGAAAGCAAGGCCCAAGAGGCACTAGCTCTCCCGCAGCTCTTCATCTTTGAAGTGACAGAGCGAACGCCCAAAGCCTTGCTGTGAAGCAGCAGCGAAGGGCAGTTCGTGCCAGCTGAAAACCTCTACAAACGTGTAGCAGTAGTTGCTAAATCAGAGTCGGATCTGTAGGCTGCTGTGGCTGCCTGCCTTAGCCTACTCTTCCCAGGACAGAGGGAGAGCCCCGCATAGAGCGAAAGCCTCTTTGGCCGGGCATCCCTTCTGGGAAGGCCCAGCTTTCTTTGGGAAATCAAAGTCAGGTCTGAGGGACGCTGCTGCTGCTTGCTTGAGCTGGTCTCCCCTGCACGTTGTAATAAACCCGCATGGAGCGAAATCCTCTATGCGCAGGCATCCTCTCTGGGAAAGCGTAGCATTTGTTGGGAAATCAGAATCGGGTTTGTGGGAAGCTGCTGCTTCTTGCCGGAGCTAGTCTGCTCAGGACAGTGGAAGATACCCGCATGGAGCGAAATTCTCTTTCACCTAGCATCCCCTCTGCCTGAGAGAGAAGCGTGGTTGCACCTCTGGAAAGGACCTTAAGGAAAGGGACACGTCTGTCACCGTGTTCCCCAAAGGCAAGTATGAGGAAGGTGCAGAGCGCTGCAACGGGCGAATAGAACGAGCCGTTGGCTTTATGTCAGAAAACGGTGCGAAGCAGGAGAGAAGGCTCTGGCAGGTGCAGCAGGCTGGTGGCAAGACAAGTGTCACCAGTTCCCTGTGCAGAGACATGGAGGCAGGGCTGCTAACAGACACGAGAGGACGACTAGGGCAGGCACGCGTGCTCCATACTGACGGAGCAGTCTGGGCAGAAGGCAGGCCTGTCCTGTGTCTCTGGTCCCAAGGGGACAGCGTCTCCTTGAACACCTGTGCCTAGGGCAGACTTGGGCTTGCCACCAGGCCCCATAGCCGCAACTCGCAGCAACAGCTCCCTGGAGGACCGGGCAGTCCGATGCCGTCTTCCTCCAAGATGTGACAACGTTGGTGGTGGCAGGGCGTGTGCCCGGGAAAGAATGGGGACAGTGTGCAGGGTTCATGTCCACTCCCTCTCCTGTGGGGAAGGCACTGGCCTAGTCCCCGATTCCGCCTGAGCGCCAGTACAAAAGGCCTAGCCTGCCTATGCCAGGACATGGAAGTGAGCATAGAGTGCCATCCTAAGCCACGCACGCTGCTGTTGCTTTGTGACTGTGCCTGCTTAGTTCGGCTTGGCAGGGTGAACGCAGGGCGCGAACAGGGAGCCCGGGAAAGCAAGGCCCAAGAGGCACTAGCTCTCCCGCAGCTCTTCATCTTTGAAGTGACAGAGCGAACGCCCAAAGCCTTGCTGTGAAGCAGCAGCGAAGGGCAGTTCGTGCCAGCTGAAAACCTCTACAAACGTGTAGCAGTAGTTGCTAAATCAGAGTCGGATCTGTAGGCTGCTGTGGCTGCCTGCCTTAGCCTACTCTTCCCAGGACAGAGGGAGAGCCCCGCATAGAGCGAAAGCCTCTTTGCCCGGGCATCCCTTCTGGGAAGGCCCAGCTTTCTTTGGGAAATCAAAGTCAGGTCTGAGGGACGCTGCTGCTGCTTGCTTGAGCTGGTCTCCCCTGCACGTTGTAATAAACCCGCATGGAGCGAAATCCTCTATGCGCAGGCATCCTCTCTGGGAAAGCGTAGCATTTGTTGGGAAATCAGAATCGGGTTTGTGGGAAGCTGCTGCTTCTTGCCGGAGCTAGTCTGCTCAGGACAGTGGAAGATACCCGCATGGAGCGAAATTCTCTTTCACCTAGCATCCCCTCTGCCTGAGAGAGAAGCGTGGTTGCACCTCTGGAAAGGACCTTAAGGAAAGGGACACGTCTGTCACCGTGTTCCCCAAAGGCAAGTATGAGGAAGGTGCAGAACGCTGCAACGGGCGAATAGAACGAGCCGTTGGCTTTATGTCAGAAAACGGTGCGAAGTAGGAGAGAAGGCACTGGCAGGTGCAGCGGGACGGTTGCAAGACAAGTGTCACCAGTTCCCTGTCAGGGCATTGGAGGAGGGTGCTAAGGAGACACGAGAGGAAGACTAGGGCAGGCACGCGTGCTCCACTCTAAGGGAGGAGTCTGGGCAGAAGGCAGGCCTGTCCTGTGTCTCTGGTCCCAAGGGGACTGCGTCTCCTTGAACACCTGTGCCTAGGGCAGACTTGGGCTTGCCAGCAGGCCCCATAGCCGCAACTCGCAGCAACAGCTCCCTGGAGGACCGGGCAGTCCGATGCCGTCTTCCTCCAAGATGTGACAACGTTGGTGGTGGCAGGGCGTGTGCCGGGGAAGGAATGGGGACAGTGTGCAGGGTTCATGTCCACTCCCTCTCCTGTGGGGAAGGCACTGGCCTAGTCCCCGATTCCGCCTGAGCGCCAGTACAAAAGGCCTAGCCTGCCTATGCCAGGACATGGAAGTGAGCATAGAGTGCCATCCTAAGCCAAGCACGCTGCTGTTGCTTTGTGACTGTGCCTGCTTAGTTCGGCTTGGCAGGGTGAACGCAGGGCGCGAACAGGGAGCCCGGGAAAGCAAGGCCCAAGAGGCACTAGCTCTCCCGCAGCTCTTCATCTTTGAAGTGACAGAGCGAACGCCCAAAGCCTTGCTGTGAAGCAGCAGCGAAGGGCAGTTCGTGCCAGCTGAAAACCTCTACAAACGTGTAGCAGTAGTTGCTAAATCAGAGTCGGATCTGTAGGCTGCTGTGGCTGCCTGCCTTAGCCTACTCTTCCCAGGACAGAGGGAGAGCCCCGCATAGAGCGAAAGCCTCTTTGCCCGGGCATCCCTTCTGGGAAGGCCCAGCTTTCTTTGGGAAATCAAAGTCAGGTCTGAGGGACGCTGCTGCTGCTTGCTTGAGCTGGTCTCCCCTGCACGTTGTAATAAACCCGCATGGAGCGAAATCCTCTATGCGCAGGCATCCTCTCTGGGAAAGCGTAGCATTTGTTGGGAAATCAGAATCGGGTTTGTGGGAAGCTGCTGCTTCTTGCCGGAGCTAGTCTGCTCAGGACAGTGGAAGATACCCGCATGGAGCGAAATTCTCTTCCACCTAGCATCCCCTCTGCCTGAGAGAGAAGCGTGGTTGCACCTCTGGAAAGGACCTTAAGGAAAGGGACACGTCTGTCACCGTGTTCCCCAAAGGCAAGTATGAGGAAGGTGCAGAACGCTGCAACGGGCGAATAGAACGAGCCGTTGGCTTTATGTCAGAAAACGGTGCGAAGCAGGAGAGAAGGCTCTGGCAGGTGCAGCAGGCCGGTGGCAAGACAAGTGTCACCAGTTCCCTGTGCAGAGACATGGAGGCAGGGCTGCTAACAGACACGAGAGGACGACTAGGGCAGGCACGCGTGCTCCATACTGACGGAGCAGTCTGGGCAGAAGGCAGGCCTGTCCTGTGTCTCTGGTCCCAAGGGGACAGCGTCTCCTTGAACACCTGTGCCTAGGGCAGACTTGGGCTTGCCACCAGGCCCCATAGCCGCAACTCGCAGCAACAGCTCCCTGGAGGACCGGGCAGTCCGATGCCGTCTTCCTCCAAGATGTGACAACGTTGGTGGTGGCAGGGCGTGTGCCCGGGAAAGAATGGGGACAGTGTGCAGGGTTCATGTCCACTCCCTCTCCTGTGGGGAAGGCACTGGCCTAGTCCCCGATTCCGCCTGAGCGCCAGTAGAAAAGGCCTAGCCTGCCTATGCCAGGACATGGAAGTGAGCATAGAGTGCCATCCTAAGCCACGCACGCTGCTGTTGCTTTGTGACTGTGCCTGCTTAGTTCGGCTTGGCAGGGTGAACGCAGGGCGCGAACAGGGAGCCCGGGAAAGCAAGGCCCAAGAGGCACTAGCTCTCCCGCAGCTCTTCATCTTTGAAGTGACAGAGCGAACTCCCAAAGCCTTGCTGTGAAGCAGCAGCGAAGGGCAGTTCGTGCCAGCTGAAAACCTCTACAAACGTGTAGCAGTAGTTGCTAAATCAGAGTCGGATCTGTAGGCTGCTGTGGCTGCCTGCCTTAGCCTACTCTTCCCAGGACAGAGGGAGAGCCCCGCATAGAGCGAAAGCCTCTTTGCCCGGGCATCCCTTCTGGGAAGGCCCAGCTTTCTTTGGGAAATCAAAGTCAGGTCTGAGGGACGCTGCTGCTGCTTGCTTGAGCTGGTCTCCCCTGCACGTTGTAATAAACCCAAATGGAGCGAAATCCTCTATGCGCAGGCATCCTCTCTGGGAAAGCGTAGCATTTGTTGGGAAATCAGAATCGGGTTTGTGGGAAGCTGCTGCTTCTTGCCGGAGCTAGTCTGCTCAGGACAGTGGAAGATACCCGCATGGAGCGAAATTCTCTTTCACCGAGCATCCCCTCTGCCTGAGAGAGAAGCGTGGTTGCACCTCTGGAAAGGACCTTAAGGAAAGGGACACGTCTGTCACCGTGTTCCCCAAAGGGAAGTATGAGGAAGGTGCAGAACGCTGCAACGGGCGAATAGAACGAGCCGTTGGCTTTATGTCAGAAAACGGTGCGAAGCAGGAGAGAAGGCACTGGCAGGTGCAGCGGGACGGTTGCAAGACAAGTGTCACCAGTTCCCTGTCAGGGCCATGGAGGAGGGTGCTAAGGAGACACGAGAGGAAGACTAGGGCAGGCACGCGTGCTCCACTCTAAGGGAGGAGTCTGGGCAGAAGGCAGGCCTGTCCTGTGGCTCTGGTCCCAAGGGGACTGCGTCTCCTTGAACACCTGTGCCTAGGGCAGACTTGGGCTTGCCAGCAGGCCCCATATCCGCAACTCGCAGCAACAGCTCCCTGGAGGACCGGGCAGTCCGATGCCGTCTTCCTCCAAGATGTGACAACGTTGGTGTTGGCAGGGCGTGTGCCGGGGAAGGAATGGGGACAGTGTGCAGGGTTCATGTCCACTCCCTCTCCTGTGGGGAAGGCACTGGCCTAGTCCCCGATTCCGCCTGAGCGCCAGTAGAAAAGGCCTAGCCTGCCTATGCCAGGACATGGAAGTGAGCATAGAGTGCCATCCTAAGCCAAGCACGCTGCTGTTGCTTTGTGACTGTGCCTGCTTAGTTCGGCTTGGCAGGGTGAACGCAGGGCGCGAACAGGGAGCCCGGGAAAGCAAGGCCCAAGAGGCACTAGCTCTCCCGCAGCTCTTCATCTTTGAAGTGACAGAGCGAACGCCCAAAGCCTTGCTGTGAAGCAGCAGCGAAGGGCAGTTCGTGCCAGCTGAAAACCTCTACAAACGTGTAGCAGTAGTTGCTAAATCAGAGTCGGATCTGTAGGCTGCTGTGGCTGCCTGCCTTAGCCTACTCTTCCCAGGACAGAGGGAGAGCCCCGCATAGAGCGAAAGCCTCTTTGCCCGGGCATCCCTTCTGGGAAGGCCCAGCTTTCTTTGGGAAATCAAAGTCAGGTCTGAGGGACGCTGCTGCTGCTTGCTTGAGCTGGTCTCCCCTGCACGTTGTAATAAACCCGCATGGAGCGAAATCCTCTATGCGCAGGCATCCTCTCTGGGAAAGCGTAGCATTTGTTGGGAAATCAGAATCGGGTTTGTGGGAAGCTGCTGCTTCTTGCCGGAGCTAGTCTGCTCAGGACAGTGGAAGATACCCGCATGGAGCGAAATTCTCTTCCACCTAGCATCCCCTCTGCCTGAGAGAGAAGCGTGGTTGCACCTCTGGAAAGGACATTAAGGAAAGGGACACGTCTGTCACCGTGTTCCCCAAAGGCAAGTATGAGGAAGGTGCAGAACGCTGCAACGGGCGAATAGAACGAGCCGTTGGCTTTATGTCAGAAAACGGTGCGAAGCAGGAGAGAAGGCTCTGGCAGGTGCAGCAGGCCGGTGGCAAGACAAGTGTCACCAGTTCCCTGTGCAGAGACATGGAGGCAGGGCTGCTAACAGACACGAGAGGACGACTAGGGCAGGCACGCGTGCTCCATACTGACGGAGCAGTCTGGGCAGAAGGCAGGCCTGTCCTGTGTCTCTGGTCCCAAGGGGACAGCGTCTCCTTGAACACCTGTGCCTAGGGCAGACTTGGGCTTGCCACCAGGCCCCATAGCCGCAACTCGCAGCAACAGCTCCCTGGAGGACCGGGCAGTCCGATGCCGTCTTCCTCCAAGATGTGACAACGTTGGTGGTGGCAGGGCGTGTGCCCGGGAAAGAATGGGGACAGTGTGCAGGGTTCATGTCCACTCCCTCTCCTGTGGGGAAGGCACTGGCCTAGTCCCCGATTCCGCCTGAGCGCCAGTACAAAAGGCCTAGCCTGCCTATGCCAGGACATGGAAGTGAGCATAGAGTGCCATCCTAAGCCAAGCACGCTGCTGTTGCTTTGTGACTGTGCCTGCTTAGTTCGGCTTGGCAGGGTGAACGCAGGGCGCGAACAGGGAGCCCGGGAAAGCAAGGCCCAAGAGGCACTAGCTCTCCCGCAGCTCTTCATCTTTGAAGTGACAGAGCGAACGCCCAAAGCCTTGCTGTGAAGCAGCAGCGAAGGGCAGTTCGTGCCAGCTGAAAACCTCTACAAACGTGTAGCAGTAGTTGCTAAATCAGAGTCGGATCTGTAGGCTGCTGTGGCTGCCTGCCTTAGCCTACTCTTCCCAGGACAGAGGGAGAGCCCCGCATAGAGCGAAAGCCTCTTTGCCCGGGCATCCCTTCTGGGAAGGCCCAGCTTTCTTTGGGAAATCAAAGTCAGGTCTGAGGGACGCTGCTGCTGCTTGCTTGAGCTGGTCTCCCCTGCACGTTGTAATAAACCCGCATGGAGCGAAATCCTCTATGCGCAGGCATCCTCTCTGGGAAAGCGTAGCATTTGTTGGGAAATCAGAATCGGGTTTGTGGGAAGCTGCTGCTTCTTGCCGGAGCTAGTCTGCTCAGGACAGTGGAAGATACCCGCATGGAGCGAAATTCTCTTTCACCTAGCATCCCCTCTGCCTGAGAGAGAAGCGTGGTTGCACATCTGGAAAGGACCTTAAGGAAAGGGACACGTCTGTCACCGTGTTCCCCAAAGGCAAGTATGAGGAAGGTGCAGAGCGCTGCAACGGGCGAATAGAACGAGCCGTTGGCTTTATGTCAGAAAACGGTGCGAAGCAGGAGAGAAGGCTCTGGCAGGTGCAGCAGGCCGGTGGCAAGACAAGTGTCACCAGTTCCCTGTGCAGAGACATGGAGGCAGGGCTGCTAACAGACACGAGAGGACGACTAGGGCAGGCACGCGTGCTCCATACTGACGGAGCAGTCTGGGCAGAAGGCAGGCCTGTCCTGTGTCTCTGGTCCCAAGGGGACAGCGTCTCCTTGAACACCTGTGCCTAGGGCAGACTTGGGCTTGCCACCAGGCCCCATAGCCGCAACTCGCAGCAACAGCTCCCTGGAGGACCGGGCAGTCCGATGCCGTCTTCCTCCAAGATGTGACAACGTTGGTGGTGGCAGGGCGTGTGCCCGGGAAAGAATGGGGACAGTGTGCAGGGTTCATGTCCACTCCCTCTCCTGTGGGGAAGGCACTGGCCTAGTCCCCGATTCCGCCTGAGCGCCAGTAGAAAAGGCCTAGCCTGCCTATGCCAGGACATGGAAGTGAGCATAGAGTGCCATCCTAAGCCACGCACGCTGCTGTTGCTTTGTGACTGTGCCTGCTTAGTTCGGCTTGGCAGGGTGAACGCAGGGCGCGAACAGGGAGCCCGGGAAAGCAAGGCCCAAGAGGCACTAGCTCTCCCGCAGCTCTTCATCTTTGAAGTGACAGAGCGAACGCCCAAAGCCTTGCTGTGAAGCAGCAGCGAAGGGCAGTTCGTGCCAGCTGAAAACCTCTACAAACGTGTAGCAGTAGTTGCTAAATCAGAGTCGGATCTGTAGGCTGCTGTGGCTGCCTGCCTTAGCCTACTCTTCCCAGGACAGAGGGAGAGCCCCGCATAGAGCGAAAGCCTCTTTGCCCGGGCATCCCTTCTGGGAAGGCCCAGCTTTCTTTGGGAAATCAAAGTCAGGTCTGAGGGACGCTGCTGCTGCTTGCTTGAGCTGGTCTCCCCTGCACGTTGTAATAAACCCAAATGGAGCGAAATCCTCTATGCGCAGGCATCCTCTCTGGGAAAGCGTAGCATTTGTTGGGAAATCAGAATCGGGTTTGTGGGAAGCTGCTGCTTCTTGCCGGAGCTAGTCTGCTCAGGACAGTGGAAGATACCCGCATGGAGCGAAATTCTCTTTCACCTAGCATCCCCTCTGCCTGAGAGAGAAGCGTGGTTGCACCTCTGGAAAGGACCTTAAGGAAAGGGACACGTCTGTCACCGTGTTCCCCAAAGGCAAGTATGAGGAAGGTGCAGAACGCTGCAACGGGCGAATAGAACGAGCCGTTGGCTTTATGTCAGAAAACGGTGCGAAGCAGGAGAGAAGGCACTGGCAGGTGCAGCGGGACGGTTGCAAGACAAGTGTCACCAGTTCCCTGTCAGGGCATTGGAGGAGGGTGCTAAGGAGACACGAGAGGAAGACTAGGGCAGGCACGCGTGCTCCACTCTAAGGGAGGAGTCTGGGCAGAAGGCAGGCCTGTCCTGTGTCTCTGGTCCCAAGGGGACTGCGTCTCCTTGAACACCTGTGCCTAGGGCAGACTTGGGCTTGCCAGCAGGCCCCATAGCCGCAACTCGCAGCAACAGCTCCCTGGAGGACCGGGCAGTCCGATGCCGTCTTCCTCCAAGATGTGACAACGTTGGTGGTGGCAGGGCGTGTGCCGGGGAAGGAATGGGGACAGTGTGCAGGGTTCATGTCCACTCCCTCTCCTGTGGGGAAGGCACTGGCCTAGTCCCCGATTCCGCCTGAGCGCCAGTACAAAAGGCCTAGCCTGCCTATGCCAGGACATGGAAGTGAGCATAGAGTGCCATCCTAAGCCAAGCACGCTGCTGTTGCTTTGTGACTGTGCCTGCTTAGTTCGGCTTGGCAGGGTGAACGCAGGGCGCGAACAGGGAGCCCGGGAAAGCAAGGCCCAAGAGGCACTAGCTCTCCCGCAGCTCTTCATCTTTGAAGTGACAGAGCGAACGCCCAAAGCCTTCCTGTGAAGCAGCAGCGAAGGGCAGTTCGTGCCAGCTGAAAACCTCTACAAACGTGTAGCAGTAGTTGCTAAATCAGAGTCGGATCTGTAGGCTGCTGTGGCTGCCTGCCTTAGCCTACTCTTCCCAGGACAGAGGGAGAGCCCCGCATAGAGCGAAAGCCTCTTTGCCCGGGCATCCCTTCTGGGAAGGCCCAGCTTTCTTTGGGAAATCAAAGTCAGGTCTGAGGGACGCTGCTGCTGCTTGCTTGAGCTGGTCTCCCCTGCACGTTGTAATAAACCCGCATGGAGCGAAATCCTCTATGCGCAGGCATCCTCTCTGGGAAAGCGTAGCATTTGTTGGGAAATCAGAATCGGGTTTGTGGGAAGCTGCTGCTTCTTGCCGGAGCTAGTCTGCTCAGGACAGTGGAAGATACCCGCATGGAGCGAAATTCTCTTCCACCTAGCATCCCCTCTGCCTGAGAGAGAAGCGTGGTTGCACCTCTGGAAAGGACCTTAAGGAAAGGGACACGTCTGTCACCGTGTTCCCCAAAGGCAAGTATGAGGAAGGTGCAGAACGCTGCAACGGGCGAATAGAACGAGCCGTTGGCTTTATGTCAGAAAACGGTGCGAAGCAGGAGAGAAGGCTCTGGCAGGTGCATCAGGCCCGTGGCAAGACAAGTGTCACCAGTTCCCTGTGCAGAGACATGGAGGCCAGGCTGCTAACAGACAAGAGAGGACGACTAGGGAAGGCATGCGTGCTCCATACTGAGGGAGCAGTCTGGGCAGAAGGCAGGCCTGTCCTGTGTCTCTGGTCCCAAGGGGACAGCGTCTCCTTGAACACCTGTGCCTAGGGCAGACTTGGGCTTGCCACCAGGCCCCATAGCCGCAACTCACAGCAACAGCACCCTGGAGGAACGGGCAGTCTGATGCCGTCTTCCTCCAAGATGTGACAACGTTGGTGGTGGCAGGGCGTGTGCCGGGGAAGGAATGGGGACAGTGTGCAGGGTTCATGTCCACTCCCTCTCCTGTGGGGAAGGCACTGGCCTAGTCCCCGATTCCGCCTGAGCGCCAGTAGAAAAGGCCTAGCCTGCCTATGCCAGGACATGGAAGTGAGCATAGAGTGCCATCCTAAGCCACGCACGCTGCTGTTGCTTTGTGACTGTGCCTGCTTAGTTCGGCTTGGCAGGGTGAACGCAGGGCGCGAACGGGGAGCCCGGGAAAGCAAGGCCCAAGAGGCACTAGCTCTCCCGCAGCTCTTCATCTTTGAAGTGACAGAGCGAACGCCCAAAGCCTTGCTGTGAAGCAGCAGCGAAGGGCAGTTCGTGCCAGCTGAAAACCTCTACAAACGTGTAGCAGTAGTTGCTAAATCAGAGTCGGATCTGTAGGCTGCTGTGGCTGCCTGCCTTAGCCTACTCTTCCCAGGACAGAGGGAGAGCCCCGCATAGAGCGAAAGCCTCTTTGGCCGGGCATCCCTTCTGGGAAGGCCCAGCTTTCTTTGGGAAATCAAAGTCAGGTCTGAGGGACGCTGCTGCTGCTTGCTTGAGCTGGTCTCCCCTGCACGTTGTAATAAACCCGCATGGAGCGAAATCCTCTATGCGCAGGCATCCTCTCTGGGAAAGCGTAGCATTTGTTGGGAAATCAGAATCGGGTTTGTGGGAAGCTGCTGCTTCTTGCCGGAGCTAGTCTGCTCAGGACAGTGGAAGATACCCGCATGGAGCGAAATTCTCTTTCACCTAGCATCCCCTCTGCCTGAGAGAGAAGCGTGGTTGCACCTCTGGAAAGGACCTTAAGGAAAGGGACACGTCTGTCACCGTGTTCCCCAAAGGCAAGTATGAGGAAGGTGCAGAGCGCTGCAACGGGCGAATAGAACGAGCCGTTGGCTTTATGTCAGAAAACGGTGCGAAGCAGGAGAGAAGGCTCTGGCAGGTGCAGCAGGCCGGTGGCAAGACAAGTGTCACCAGTTCCCTGTGCAGAGACATGGAGGCAGGGCTGCTAACAGACACGAGAGGACGACTAGGGCAGGCACGCGTGCTCCATACTGACGGAGCAGTCTGGGCAGAAGGCAGGCCTGTCCTGTGTCTCTGGTCCCAAGGGGACAGCGTCTCCTTGAACACCTGTGCCTAGGGCAGACTTGGGCTTGCCACCAGGCCCCATAGCCGCAACTCGCAGCAACAGCTCCCTGGAGGACCGTGCATTCCGATGCCGTCTTCCTCCAAGATGTGACAACGTTGGTGGTGGCAGGGCGTGTGCCCGGGAAAGAATGGGGACAGTGTGCAGGGTTCATGTCCACTCCCTCTCCTGTGGGGAAGGCACTGGCCTAGTCCCCGATTCCGCCTGAGCGCCAGTAGAAAAGGCCTAGCCTGCCTATGCCAGGACATGGAAGTGAGCATAGAGTGCCATCCTAAGCCACGCACGCTGCTGTTGCTTTGTGACTGTGCCTGCTTAGTTCGGCTTGGCAGGGTGAACGCAGGGCGCGAACAGGGAGCCCGGGAAAGCAAGGCCCAAGAGGCACTAGCTCTCCCGCAGCTCTTCATCTTTGAAGTGACAGAGCGAACGCCCAAAGCCTTGCTGTGAAGCAGCAGCGAAGGGCAGTTCGTGCCAGCTGAAAACCTCTACAAACGTGTAGCAGTAGTTGCTAAATCAGAGTCGGATCTGTAGGCTGCTGTGGCTGCCTGCCTTAGCCTACTCTTCCCAGGACAGAGGGAGAGCCCCGCATAGAGCGAAAGCCTCTTTGGCCGGGCATCCCTTCTGGGAAGGCCCAGCTTTCTTTGGGAAATCAAAGTCAGGTCTGAGGGACGCTGCTGCTGCTTGCTTGAGCTGGTCTCCCCTGCACGTTGTAATAAACCCGCATGGAGCGAAATCCTCTATGCGCAGGCATCCTCTCTGGGAAAGCGTAGCATTTGTTGGGAAATCAGAATCGGGTTTGTGGGAAGCTGCTGCTTCTTGCCGGAACTAGTCTGCTCAGGACAGTGGAAGATACCCGCATGGAGCGAAATTCCCTTCCACCTAGCATCCCCTCTGCCTGAGAGAGAAGCGTGGTTGCACCTCTGGAAAGGACCTTAATGAAAGGGACACGTCTGTCACCGTGTTCCCCAAAGGCAAGTATGCGGAAGGTGCAGAACGCTGCAACGGGCGAATAGAACGAGCCGTTGGCTTTATGTCAGAAAACGGTGCGAAGCAGGAGAGAAGGCTCTGGCAGGTGCATCAGGCCCGTGGCAAGACAAGTGTCACCAGTTCCCTGTGCAGAGACATGGAGGCCAGGCTGCTAACAGACAAGAGAGGACGACTAGGGCAGGCATGCGTGCTCCATACTGAGGGAGCAGTCTGGGCAGAAGGCAGGCCTGTCCTGTGTCTCTGGTCCCAAGGGGACAGCGTCTCCTTGAACACCTGTGCCTAGGGCAGACTTGGGCTTGCCACCAGGCCCCATAGCCGCAACTCACAGCAACAGCACCCTGGAGGAACGGGCAGTCTGATGCCGTCTTCCTCCAAGATGTGACAACGTTGGTGGTGGCAGGGCGTGTGCCGGGGAAGGAATGGGGACAGTGTGCAGGGTTCATGTCCACTCCCTCTCCTGTGGGGAAGGCACTGGCCTAGTCCCCGATTCCGCCTGAGCGCCAGTAGAAAAGGCCTAGCCTGCCTATGCCAGGACATGGAAGTGAGCATAGAGTGCCATCCTAAGCCACGCACGCTGCTGTTGCTTTGTGACTGTGCCTGCTTAGTTCGGCTTGGCAGGGTGAACGCAGGGCGCGAACGGGGAGCCCGGGAAAGCAAGGCCCAAGAGGCACAAGCTCTCCCGCAGCTCTTCATCTTTGAAGTGACAGAGCGAACGCCCAAAGCCTTCCTGTGAAGCAGCAGCGAAGGGCAGTTCGTGCCAGCTGAAAACCTCTACAAACGTGTAGCAGTAGTTGCTAAATCAGAGTCGGATCTGTAGGCTGCTGTGGCTGCCTGCCTTAGCCTACTCTTCCCAGGACAGAGGGAGAGCCCCGCATAGAGCGAAAGCCTCTTTGCCCGGGCATCCCTTCTGGGAAGGCCCAGCTTTCTTTGGGAAATCAAAGTCAGGTCTGAGGGACGCTGCTGCTGCTTGCTTGAGCTGGTCTCCCCTGCACGTTGTAATAAACCCGCATGGAGCGAAATCCTCTATGCGCAGGCATCCTCTCTGGGAAAGCGTAGCATTTGTTGGGAAATCAGAATCGGGTTTGTGGGAAGCTGCTGCTTCTTGCCGGAGCTAGTCTGCTCAGGACAGTGGAAGATACCCGCATGGAGCGAAATTCTCTTTCACCTAGCATCCCCTCTGCCTGAGAGAGAAGCGTGGTTGCACATCTGGAAAGGACCTTAAGGAAAGGGACACGTCTGTCACCGTGTTCCCCAAAGGCAAGTATGAGGAAGGTGCAGAGCGCTGCAACGGGCGAATAGAACGAGCCGTTGGCTTTATGTCAGAAAACGGTGCGAAGCAGGAGAGAAGGCTCTGGCAGGTGCAGCAGGCCGGTGGCAAGACAAGTGTCACCAGTTCCCTGTGCAGAGACATGGAGGCAGGGCTGCTAACAGACACGAGAGGACGACTAGGGCAGGCACGCGTGCTCCATACTGACGGAGCAGTCTGGGCAGAAGGCAGGCCTGTCCTGTGTCTCTGGTCCCAAGGGGACAGCGTCTCCTTGAACACCTGTGCCTAGGGCAGACTTGGGCTTGCCACCAGGCCCCATAGCCGCAACTCGCAGCAACAGCTCCCTGGAGGACCGGGCAGTCCGATGCCGTCTTCCTCCAAGATGTGACAACGTTGGTGGTGGCAGGGCGTGTGCCCGGGAAAGAATGGGGACAGTGTGCAGGGTTCATGTCCACTCCCTCTCCTGTGGGGAAGGCACTGGCCTAGTCCCCGATTCCGCCTGAGCGCCAGTAGAAAAGGCCTAGCCTGCCTATGCCAGGACATGGAAGTGAGCATAGAGTGCCATCCTAAGCCACGCACGCTGCTGTTGCTTTGTGACTGTGCCTGCTTAGTTCGGCTTGGCAGGGTGAACGCAGGGCGCGAACAGGGAGCCCGGGAAAGCAAGGCCCAAGAGGCACTAGCTCTCCCGCAGCTCTTCATCTTTGAAGTGACAGAGCGAACGCCCAAAGCCTTGCTGTGAAGCAGCAGCGAAGGGCAGTTCGTGCCAGCTGAAAACCTCTACAAACGTGTAGCAGTAGTTGCTAAATCAGAGTCGGATCTGTAGGCTGCTGTGGCTGCCTGCCTTAGCCTACTCTTCCCAGGACAGAGGGAGAGCCCCGCATAGAGCGAAAGCCTCTTTGCCCGGGCATCCCTTCTGGGAAGGCCCAGCTTTCATTGGGAAATCAAAGTCAGGTCTGAGGGACGCTGCTGCTGCTTGCTTGAGCTGGTCTCCCCTGCACGTTGTAATAAACCCGCATGGAGCGAAATCCTCTATGCGCAGGCATCCTCTCTGGGAAAGCGTAGCATTTGTTGGGAAATCAGAATCGGGTTTGTGGGAAGCTGCTGCTTCTTGCCGGAGCTAGTCTGCTCAGGACAGTGGAAGATACCCGCATGGAGCGAAATTCTCTTTCACCTAGCATCCCCTCTGCCTGAGAGAGAAGCGTGGTTGCACCTCTGGAAAGGACCTTAAGGAAAGGGACACGTCTGTCACCGTGTTCCCCAAAGGGAAGTATGAGGAAGGTGCAGAACGCTGCAACGGGCGAATAGAACGAGCCGTTGGCTTTATGTTAGAAAACGGTGCGAAGCAGGAGAGAAGGCACTGGCAGGTGCAGCGGGACGGTTGCAAGACAAGTGTCACCAGTTCCCTGTCAGGGCCATGGAGGAGGGTGCTAAGGAGACACGAGAGGAAGACTAGGGCAGGCACGCGTGCTCCACTCTAAGGGAGGAGTCTGGGCAGAAGGCAGGCCTGTCCTGTGTCTCTGGTCCCAAGGGGACTGCGTCTCCTTGAACACCTGTGCCTAGGGCAGACTTGGGCTTGCCAGCAGGCCCCATATCCGCAACTCGCAGCAACAGCTCCCTGGAGGACCGGGCAGTCCGATGCCGTCTTCCTCCAAGATGTGACAACGTTGGTGTTGGCAGGGCGTGTGCCGGGGAAGGAATGGGGACAGTGTGCAGGGTTCATGTCCACTCCCTCTCCTGTGGGGAAGGCACTGGCCTAGTCCCCGATTCCGCCTGAGCGCCAGTAGAAAAGGCCTAGCCTGCCTATGCCAGGACATGGAAGTGAGCATAGAGTGCCATCCTAAGCCACGCACGCTGCTGTTGCTTTGTGACTGTGCCTGCTTAGTTCGGCTTGGCAGGGTGAACGCAGGGCGCGAACAGGGAGCCCGGGAAAGCAAGGCCCAAGAGGCACTAGCTCTCCCGCAGCTCTTCATCTTTGAAGTGACAGAGCGAACGCCCAAAGCCTTGCTGTGAAGCAGCAGCGAAGGGCAGTTCGTGCCAGCTGAAAACCTCTACAAACGTGTAGCAGTAGTTGCTAAATCAGAGTCGGATCTGTAGGCTGCTGTGGCTGCCTGCCTTAGCCTACTCTTCCCAGGACAGAGGGAGAGCCCCGCATAGAGCGAAAGCCTCTTTGCCCGGGCATCCCTTCTGGGAAGGCCCAGCTTTCATTGGGAAATCAAAGTCAGGTCTGAGGGACGCTGCTGCTGCTTGCTTGAGCTGGTCTCCCCTGCACGTTGTAATAAACCCGCATGGAGCGAAATCCTCTATGCGCAGGCATCCTCTCTGGGAAAGCGTAGCATTAGTTGGGAAATCAGAATCGGGTTTGTGGGAAGCTGCTGCTTCTTGCCAGAACTAGTCTGCTCAGGACAGTGGAAGATACCCGCATGGAGCGAAATTCCCTTCCACCTAGCATCCCCTCTGCCTGAGAGAGAAGCGTGGTTGCACCTCTGGAAAGGACCTTAAAGAAAGGGACACGTCTGTCACCGTGTTCCCCAAAGGCAAGTATGAGGAAGGTGCAGAACGCTGCAACGGGCGAATAGAACGAGCCGTTGGCTTTATGTCAGAAAACGGTGCGAAGCAGGAGAGAAGGCTCTGGCAGGTGCATCAGGCCCGTGGCAAGGCAAGTGTCACCAGTTCCCTGTGCAGAGACATGGAGGCCAGGCTGCTAACAGACAAGAGAGGACGACTAGGGCAGGCATGCGTGCTCCATACTGAGGGAGCAGTCTGGGCAAAAGGCAGGCCTGTCCTGTGTCTCTGGTCCCAAGGGGACAGCGTCTCCTTGAACACCTGTGCCTAGGGCAGACTTGGGCTTGCCACCAGGCCCCATAGCCGCAACTCACAGCAACAGCACCCTGGAGGAACGGGCAGTCTGATGCCGTCTTCCTCCAAGATGTGACAACGTTGGTGGTGGCAGGGCGTGTGCCGGGGAAGGAATGGGGACAGTGTGCAGGGTTCATGTCCACTCCCTCTCCTGTGGGGAAGGCACTGGCCTAGTCCCCGATTCCGCCTGAGCGCCAGTAGAAAAGGCCTAGCCTGCCTATGCCAGGACATGGAAGTGAGCATAGAGTGCCATCCTAAGCCACGCACGCTGCTGTTGCTTTGTGACTGTGCCTGCTTAGTTCGGCTTGGCAGGGTGAACGCAGGGCGCGAACGGGGAGCCCGGGAAAGCAAGGCCCAAGAGGCACTAGCTCTCCCGCAGCTCTTCATCTTTGAAGTGACAGAGCGAACGCCCAAAGCCTTGCTGTGAAGCAGCAGCGAAGGGCAGTTCGTGCCAGCTGAAAACCTCTACAAACGTGTAGCAGTAGTTGCTAAATCAGAGTCGGATCTGTAGGCTGCTGTGGCTGCCTGCCTTAGCCTACTCTTCCCAGGACAGAGGGAGAGCCCCGCATAGAGCGAAAGCCTCTTTGCCCGGGCATCCCTTCTGGGAAGGCCCAGCTTTCTTTGGGAAATCAAAGTCAGGTCTGAGGGACGCTGCTGCTGCTTGCTTGAGCTGGTCTCCCCTGCACGTTGTAATAAACCCGCATGGAGCGAAATCCTCTATGCGCAGGCATCCTCTCTGGGAAAGCGTAGCATTTGTTGGGAAATCAGAATCGGGTTTGTGGGAAGCTGCTGCTTCTTGCCGGAGCTAGTCTGCTCAGGACAGTGGAAGATACCCGCATGGAGCGAAATTCTCTTTCACCTAGCATCCCCTCTGCCTGAGAGAGAAGCGTGGTTGCACATCTGGAAAGGACCTTAAGGAAAGAGCGCGTCTGTCACCGTGTTCCCCAAAGGCAAGTATGAGGAAGGTGCAGAGCGCTGCAACGGGCGAATAGAACGAGCCGTTGGCTTTATGTCAGAAAACGGTGCGAAGCAGGAGAGAAGGCTCTGGCAGGTGCAGCAGGCCGGTGGCAAGACAAGTGTCACCAGTTCCCTGTGCAGAGACATGGAGGCAGGGCTGCTAACAGACACGAGAGGACGACTAGGGCAGACACGCGTGCTCCATACTGACGGAGCAGTCTGGGCAGAATGCAGGCCTGTCCTGTGTCTCTGGTCCCAAGGGGACAGCGTCTCCTTGAACACCTGTGCCTAGGGCAGACTTGGGCTTGCCACCAGGCCCCATAGCCGCAACTCGCAGCAACAGCTCCCTGGAGGACCGG
The DNA here is from genome assembly GCF_020171115.1 of Neogale vison. Lineage (NCBI taxonomy): Eukaryota > Metazoa > Chordata > Mammalia > Carnivora > Mustelidae > Neogale > Neogale vison. Next base: position 110,528,343 of record NC_058102.1, on the reverse strand, counting down.
GCAGTCCGATGCCGTCTTCCTCCAAGATGTGACAACGTTGGTGGTGGCAGGGCGTGTGCCGGGGAAGGAATGGGGACAGTGTGCAGGGTTCATGTCCACTCCCTCTCCTGTGGGGAAGGCACTGGCCTAGTCCCCGATTCCGCCTGAGCGCCAGTACAAAAGGCCTAGCCTGCCTATGCCAGGACATGGAAGTGAGCATAGAGTGCCATCCTAAGCCAAGCACGCTGCTGTTGCTTTGTGACTGTGCCTGCTTAGTTCGGCTTGGCAGGGTGAACGCAGGGCGCGAACAGGGAGCCCGGGAAAGCAAGGCCCAAGAGGCACTAGCTCTCCCGCAGCTCTTCATCTTTGAAGTGACAGAGCGAACGCCCAAAGCCTTGCTGTGAAGCAGCAGCGAAGGGCAGTTCGTGCCAGCTGAAAACCTCTACAAACGTGTAGCAGTAGTTGCTAAATCAGAGTCGGATCTGGAGGCTGCTGTGGCTGCCTGCCTTAGCCTACTCTTCCCAGGACAGAGGGAGAGCCCCGCATAGAGCGAAAGCCTCTTTGCCCAGGCATCCCTTCTGGGAAGGCCCAGCTTTCTTTGGGAAATCAAAGTCAGGTCTGAGGGACGCTGCTGCTGCTTGCTTGACCTGGTCTCCCCTGCACGTTGTAATAAACCCGCATGGAGCGAAATCCTCTATGCGCAGGCATCCTCTCTGGGAAAGCGTAGCATTTGTTGGGAAATCAGAATCGGGTTTGTGGGAAGCTGCTGCTTCTTGCCGGAGCTAGTCTGCTCAGGACAGTGGAAGATACCCGCATGGAGCGAAATTCTCTTCCACCTAGCATCCCCTCTGCCTGAGAGAGAAGCGTGGTTGCACCTCTGGAAAGGACCTTAAGGAAAGGGACACGTCTGTCACCGTGTTCCCCAAAGGCAAGTATGAGGAAGGTGCAGAACGCTGCAACGGGCGAATAGAACGAGCCGTTGGCTTTATGTCAGAAAACGGTGCGAAGCAGGAGAGAAGGCTCTGGCAGGTGCAGCAGGCCGGTGGCAAGACAAGTGTCACCAGTTCCCTGTGCAGAGACATGGAGGCAGGGCTGCTAACAGACACGAGAGGACGACTAGGGCAGGCACGCGTGCTCCATACTGACGGAGCAGTCTGGGCAGAAGGCAGGCCTGTCCTGTGTCTCTGGTCCCAAGGGGACAGCGTCACCTTGAACACCTGTGCCTAGGGCAGACTTGGGCTTGCCACCAGGCCCCATAGCCGCAACTCGCAGCAACAGCTCCCTGGAGGACCGGGCAGTCCGATGCCGTCTTCCTCCAAGATGTGACAACGTTGGTGGTGGCAGGGCGTGTGCCCGGGAAAGAATGGGGACAGTGTGCAGGGTTCATGTCCACTCCCTCTCCTGTGGAGAAGGCACTGGCCTAGTCCCCGATTCCGCCTGAGCGCCAGTAGAAAAGGCCTAGCCTGCCTATGCCAGGACATGGAAGTGAGCATAGAGTGCCATCCTAAGCCACGCACGCTGCTGTTGCTTTGTGACTGTGCCTGCTTAGTTCGGCTTGGCAGGGTGAACGCAGGGCGCGAACAGGGAGCCCGGGAAAGCAAGGCCCAAGAGGCACTAGCTCTCCCGCAGCTCTTCATCTTTGAAGTGACAGAGCGAACGCCCAAAGCCTTGCTGTGAAGCAGCAGCGAAGGGCAGTTCGTGCCAGCTGAAAACCTCTACAAACGTGTAGCAGTAGTTGCTAAATCAGAGTCGGATCTGTAGGCTGCTGTGGCTGCCTGCCTTAGCCTACTCTTCCCAGGACAGAGGGAGAGCCCCGCATAGAGCGAAAGCCTCTTTGGCCGGGCATCCCTTCTGGGAAGGCCCAGCTTTCTTTGGGAAATCAAAGTCAGGTCTGAGGGACGCTGCTGCTGCTTGCTTGAGCTGGTCTCCCCTGCACGTTGTAATAAACCCGCATGGAGCGAAATCCTCTATGCGCAGGCATCCTCTCTGGGAAAGCGTAGCATTAGTTGGGAAATCAGAATCGGGTTTGTGGGAAGCTGCTGCTTCTTGCCGGAACTAGTCTGCTCAGGACAGTGGAAGATACCCGCATGGAGCGAAATTCCCTTCCACCTAGCATCCCCTCTGCCTGAGAGAGAAGCGTGGTTGCACCTCTGGAAAGGACCTTAAAGAAAGGGACACTTCTGTCACCGTGTTCCCCAAAGGCAAGTATGAGGAAGGTGCAGAACGCTGCAACGGGCGAATAGAACGAGCCGTTGGCTTTATGTCAGAAAACGGTGCGAAGCAGGAGAGAAGGCTCTGGCAGGTGCATCAGGCCCGTGGCAAGGCAAGTGTCACCAGTTCCCTGTGCAGAGACATGGAGGCCAGGCTGCTAACAGACAAGAGAGGACGACTAGGGCAGGCATGCGTGCTCCATACTGAGGGAGCAGTCTGGGCAAAAGGCAGGCCTGTCCTGTGTCTCTGGTCCCAAGGGGACAGCGTCTCCTTGAACACCTGTGCCTAGGGCAGACTTGGGCTTGCCACCAGGCCCCATAGCCGCAACTCACAGCAACAGCACCCTGGAGGAACGGGCAGTCTGATGCCGTCTTCCTCCAAGATGTGACAACGTTGGTGGTGGCAGGGCGTGTGCCGGGGAAGGAATGGGGACAGTGTGCAGGGTTCATGTCCACTCCCTCTCCTGTGGGGAAGGCACTGGCCTAGTCCCCGATTCCGCCTGAGCGCCAGTAGAAAAGGCCTAGCCTGCCTATGCCAGGACATGGAAGTGAGCATAGAGTGCCATCCTAAGCCACGCACGCTGCTGTTGCTTTGTGACTGTGCCTGCTTAGTTCGGCTTGGCAGGGTGAACGCAGGGCGCGAACGGGGAGCCCGGGAAAGCAAGGCCCAAGAGGCACTAGCTCTCCCGCAGCTCTTCATCTTTGAAGTGACAGAGCGAACGCCCAAAGCCTTGCTGTGAAGCAGCAGCGAAGGGCAGTTCGTGCCAGCTGAAAACCTCTACAAACGTGTAGCAGTAGTTGCTAAATCAGAGTCGGATCTGTAGGCTGCTGTGGCTGCCTGCCTTAGCCTACTCTTCCCAGGACAGAGGGAGAGCCCCGCATAGAGCGAAAGCCTCTTTGCCCGGGCATCCCTTCTGGGAAGGCCCAGCTTTCTTTGGGAAATCAAAGTCAGGTCTGAGGGACGCTGCTGCTGCTTGCTTGAGCTGCTCTCCCCTGCACGTTGTAATAAACCCGCATGGAGCGAAATCCTCTATGCGCAGGCATCCTCTCTGGGAAAGCGTAGCATTTGTTGGGAAATCAGAATCGGGTTTGTGGGAAGCTGCTGCTTCTTGCCGGAGCTAGTCTGCTCAGGACAGTGGAAGATACCCGCATGGAGCGAAATTCTCTTTCACCTAGCATCCCCTCTGCCTGAGAGAGAAGCGTGGTTGCACATCTGGAAAGGACCTTAAGGAAAGAGCGCGTCTGTCACCGTGTTCCCCAAAGGCAAGTATGAGGAAGGTGCAGAGCGCTGCAACGGGCGAATAGAACGAGCCGTTGGCTTTATGTCAGAAAACGGTGCGAAGCAGGAGAGAAGGCTCTGGCAGGTGCAGCAGGCCGGTGGCAAGACAAGTGTCACCAGTTCCCTGTGCAGAGACATGGAGGCAGGGCTGCTAACAGACACGAGAGGACGACTAGGGCAGACACGCGTGCTCCATACTGACGGAGCAGTCTGGGCAGAATGCAGGCCTGTCCTGTGTCTCTGGTCCCAAGGGGACAGCGTCTCCTTGAACACCTGTGCCTAGGGCAGACTTGGGCTTGCCACCAGGCCCCATAGCCGCAACTCGCAGCAACAGCTCCCTGGAGGACCGGGCAGTCCGATGCCGTCTTCCTCCAAGATGTGACAACGTTGGTGGTGGCAGGGCGTGTGCCGGGGAAGGAATGGGGACAGTGTGCAGGGTTCATGTCCACTCCCTCTCCTGTGGGGAAGGCACTGGCCTAGTCCCCGATTCCGCCTGAGCGCCAGTACAAAAGGCCTAGCCTGCCTATGCCAGGACATGGAAGTGAGCATAGAGTGCCATCCTAAGCCAAGCACGCTGCTGTTGCTTTGTGACTGTGCCTGCTTAGTTCGGCTTGGCAGGGTGAACGCAGGGCGCGAACAGGGAGCCCGGGAAAGCAAGGCCCAAGAGGCACTAGCTCTCCCGCAGCTCTTCATCTTTGAAGTGACAGAGCGAACGCCCAAAGCCTTGCTGTGAAGCAGCAGCGAAGGGCAGTTCGTGCCAGCTGAAAACCTCTACAAACGTGTAGCAGTAGTTGCTAAATCAGAGTCGGATCTGTAGGCTGCTGTGGCTGCCTGCCTTAGCCTACTCTTCCCAGGACAGAGGGAGAGCCCCGCATAGAGCGAAAGCCTCTTTGCCCAGGCATCCCTTCTGGGAAGGCCCAGCTTTCTTTGGGAAATCAAAGTCAGGTCTGAGGGACGCTGCTGCTGCTTGCTTGACCTGGTCTCCCCTGCACGTTGTAATAAACCCGCATGGAGCGAAATCCTCTATGCGCAGGCATCCTCTCTGGGAAAGCGTAGCATTTGTTGGGAAATCAGAATCGGGTTTGTGGGAAGCTGCTGCTTCTTGCCGGAGCTAGTCTGCTCAGGACAGTGGAAGATACCCGCATGGAGCGAAATTCTCTTCCACCTAGCATCCCCTCTGCCTGAGAGAGAAGCGTGGTTGCACCTCTGGAAAGGACCTTAAGGAAAGGGACACGTCTGTCACCGTGTTCCCCAAAGGCAAGTATGAGGAAGGTGCAGAACGCTGCAACGGGCGAATAGAACGAGCCGTTGGCTTTATGTCAGAAAACGGTGCGAAGCAGGAGAGAAGGCTCTGGCAGGTGCAGCAGGCCGGTGGCAAGACAAGTGTCACCAGTTCCCTGTGCAGAGACATGGAGGCAGGGCTGCTAACAGACACGAGAGGACGACTAGGGCAGGCACGCGTGCTCCATACTGACGGAGCAGTCTGGGCAGAAGGCAGGCCTGTCCTGTGTCTCTGGTCCCAAGGGGACAGCGTCTCCTTGAACACCTGTGCCTAGGGCAGACTTGGGCTTGCCACCAGGCCCCATAGCCGCAACTCGCAGCAACAGCTCCCTGGAGGACCGGGCAGTCCGATGCCGTCTTCCTCCAAGATGTGACAACGTTGGTGGTGGCAGGGCGTGTGCCCGGGAAAGAATGGGGACAGTGTGCAGGGTTCATGTCCACTCCCTCTCCTGTGGAGAAGGCACTGGCCTAGTCCCCGATTCCGCCTGAGCGCCAGTAGAAAAGGCCTAGCCTGCCTATGCCAGGACATGGAAGTGAGCATAGAGTGCCATCCTAAGCCACGCACGCTGCTGTTGCTTTGTGACTGTGCCTGCTTAGTTCGGCTTGGCAGGGTGAACGCAGGGCGCGAACAGGGAGCCCGGGAAAGCAAGGCCCAAGAGGCACTAGCTCTCCCGCAGCTCTTCATCTTTGAAGTGACAGAGCGAACGCCCAAAGCCTTGCTGTGAAGCAGCAGCGAAGGGCAGTTCGTGCCAGCTGAAAACCTCTACAAACGTGTAGCAGTAGTTGCTAAATCAGAGTCGGATCTGTAGGCTGCTGTGGCTGCCTGCCTTAGCCTACTCTTCCCAGGACAGAGGGAGAGCCCCGCATAGAGCGAAAGCCTCTTTGCCCGGGCATCCCTTCTGGGAAGGCCCAGCTTTCTTTGGGAAATCAAAGTCAGGTCTGAGGGACGCTGCTGCTGCTTGCTTGAGCTGGTCTCCCCTGCACGTTGTAATAAACCCGCATGGAGCGAAATCCTCTATGCGCAGGCATCCTCTCTGGGAAAGCGTAGCATTTGTTGGGAAAATAGAATCGGGTTTGTGGGAAGCTGCTGCTTTTTGCCGGAACTAGTCTGCTCAGGACAGTGGAAGATACCCGCATGGAGCGAAATTCCCTTCCACCTAGCATCCCCTCTGCCTGAGAGAGAAGCGTGGTTGCACCTCTGGAAAGGACCTTAAGGAAAGGGACACGTCTGTCACCGTGTTCCCCAAAGGCAAGTATGAGGAAGGTGCAGAACGCTGCAACGGGCGAATAGAACGAGCCGTTGGCTTTATGTCAGAAAACGGTGCGAAGCAGGAGAGAAGGCTCTGGCAGGTGCATCAGGCCCGTGGCAAGACAAGTGTCACCAGTTCCCTGTGCAGAGACATGGAGGCCAGGCTGCTAACAGACAAGAGAGGACGACTAGGGCAGGCATGCGTGCTCCATACTGAGGGAGCAGTCTGGGCAGAAGGCAGGCCTGTCCTGTGTCTCTGGTCCCAAGGGGACAGCGTCTCCTTGAACACCTGTGCCTAGGGCAGACATGGGCTTGCCACCAGGCCCCATAGCCGCAACTCACAGCAACAGCACCCTGGAGGAACGGGCAGTCTGATGCCGTCTTCCTCCAAGATGTGACAACGTTGGTGGTGGCAGGGCGGTGTGCCGGGGAAGGAATGGGGACAGTGTGCAGGGTTCATGTCCACTCCCTCTCCTGTGGGGAAGGCACTGGCCTAGTCCCCGATTCCGCCTGAGCGCCAGTAGAAAAGGCCTAGCCTGCCTATGCCAGGACATGGAAGTGAGCATAGAGTGCCATCCTAAGCCACGCACGCTGCTGTTGCTTTGTGACTGTGCCTGCTTAGTTCGGCTTGTCAGGGTGAACGCAGGGCGCGAACGGGGAGCCCGGGAAAGCAAGGCCCAAGAGGCACAAGCTCTCCCGCAGCTCTTCATCTTTGAAGTGACAGAGCGAACGCCCAAAGCCTTCCTGTGAAGCAGCAGCGAAGGGCAGTTCGTGCCAGCTGAAAACCTCTACAAACGTGTAGCAGTAGTTGCTAAATCAGAGTCGGATCTGTAGGCTGCTGTGGCTGCCTGCCTTAGCCTACTCTTCCCAGGACAGAGGGAGAGCCCCGCATAGAGCGAAAGCCTCTTTGCCCGGGCATCCCTTCTGGGAAGGCCCAGCTTTCTTTGGGAAATCAAAGTCAGGTCTGAGGGACGCTGCTGCTGCTTGCTTGAGCTGGTCTCCCCTGCACGTTGTAATAAACCCGCATGGAGCGAAATCCTCTATGCGCAGGCATCCTCTCTGGGAAAGCGTAGCATTTGTTGGGAAATCAGAATCGGGTTTGTGGGAAGCTGCTGCTTCTTGCCGGAGCTAGTCTGCTCAGGACAGTGGAAGATACCCGCATGGAGCGAAATTCTCTTTCACCTAGCATCCCCTCTGCCTGAGAGAGAAGCGTGGTTGCACATCTGGAAAGGACCTTAAGGAAAGGGACACGTCTGTCACCGTGTTCCCCAAAGGCAAGTATGAGGAAGGTGCAGAGCGCTGCAACGGGCGAATAGAACGAGCCGTTGGCTTTATGTCAGAAAACGGTGCGAAGCAGGAGAGAAGGCTCTGGCAGGTGCAGCAGGCTGGTGGCAAGACAAGTGTCACCAGTTCCCTGTGCAGAGACATGGAGGCAGGGCTGCTAACAGACACGAGAGGACGACTAGGGCAGGCACGCGTGCTCCATACTGACGGAGCAGTCTGGGCAGAAGGCAGGCCTGTCCTGTGTCTCTGGTCCCAAGGGGACAGCGTCTCCTTGAACACCTGTGCCTAGGGCAGACTTGGGCTTGCCACCAGGCCCCATAGCCGCAACTCGCAGCAACAGCTCCCTGGAGGACCGGGCAGTCCGATGCCGTCTTCCTCCAAGATGTGACAACGTTGGTGGTGGCAGGGCGTGTGCCCGGGAAAGAATGGGGACAGTGTGCAGGGTTCATGTCCACTCCCTCTCCTGTGGGGAAGGCACTGGCCTAGTCCCCGATTCCGCCTGAGCGCCAGTAGAAAAGGCCTAGCCTGCCTATGCCAGGACATGGAAGTGAGCATAGAGTGCCATCCTAAGCTACGCACGCTGCTGTTGCTTTGTGACTGTGCCTGCTTAGTTCGGCTTGGCAGGGTGAACGCAGGGCGCGAACAGGGAGCCCGGGAAAGCAAGGCCCAAGAGGCACTAGCTCTCCCGCAGCTCTTCATCTTTGAAGTGACAGAGCGAACGCCCAAAGCCTTGCTGTGAAGCAGCAGCGAAGGGCAGTTCGTGCCAGCTGAAAACCTCTACAAACGTGTAGCAGTAGTTGCTAAATCAGAGTCGGATCTGTAGGCTGCTGTGGCTGCCTGCCTTAGCCTACTCTTCCCAGGACAGAGGGAGAGCCCCGCATAGAGCGAAAGCCTCTTTGCCCGGGCATCCCTTCTGGGAAGGCCCAGCTTTCTTTGGGAAATCAAAGTCAGGTCTGAGGGACGCTGCTGCTGCTTGCTTGAGCTGGTCTCCCCTGCACGTTGTAATAAACCCAAATGGAGCGAAATCCTCTATGCGCAGGCATCCTCTCTGGGAAAGCGTAGCATTTGTTGGGAAATCAGAATCGGGTTTGTGGGAAGCTGCTGCTTCTTGCCGGAGCTAGTCTGCTCAGGACAGTGGAAGATACCCGCATGGAGCGAAATTCTCTTTCACCTAGCATCCCCTCTGCCTGAGAGAGAAGCGTGGTTGCACCTCTGGAAAGGACCTTAAGGAAAGGGACACGTCTGTCACCGTGTTCCCCAAAGGGAAGTATGAGGAAGGTGCAGAACGCTGCAACGGGCGAATAGAACGAGCCGTTGGCTTTATGTTAGAAAACGGTGCGAAGCAGGAGAGAAGGCACTGGCAGGTGCAGCGGGACGGTTGCAAGACAAGTGTCACCAGTTCCCTGTCAGGGCCATGGAGGAGGGTGCTAAGGAGACACGAGAGGAAGAGGAGGGCAGGCACGCGTGCTCCACTCTAAGGGAGGAGTCTGGGCAGAAGGCAGGCCTGTCCTGTGTCTCTGGTCCCAAGGGGACTGCGTCTCCTTGAACACCTGTGCCTAGGGCAGACTTGGGCTTGCCAGCAGGCCCCATATCCGCAACTCGCAGCAACAGCTCCCTGGAGGACCGGGCAGTCCGATGCCGTCTTCCTCCAAGATGTGACAACGTTGGTGTTGGCAGGGCGTGTGCCGGGGAAGGAATGGGGACAGTGTGCAGGGTTCATGTCCACTCCCTCTCCTGTGGGGAAGGCACTGGCCTAGTCCCCGATTCCGCCTGAGCGCCAGTACAAAAGGCCTAGCCTGCCTATGCCAGGACATGGAAGTGAGCATAGAGTGCCATCCTAAGCCAAGCACGCTGCTGTTGCTTTGTGACTGTGCCTGCTTAGTTCGGCTTGGCAGGGTGAACGCAGGGCGCGAACAGGGAGCCCGGGAAAGCAAGGCCCAAGAGGCACTAGCTCTCCCGCAGCTCTTCATCTTTGAAGTGACAGAGCGAACGCCCAAAGCCTTGCTGTGAAGCAGCAGCGAAGGGCAGTTCGTGCCAGCTGAAAACCTCTACAAACGTGTAGCAGTAGTTGCTAAATCAGAGTCGGATCTGTAGGCTGCTGTGGCTGCCTGCCTTAGCCTACTCTTCCCAGGACAGAGGGAGAGCCCCGCATAGAGCGAAAGCCTCTTTGCCCGGGCATCCCTTCTGGGAAGGCCCAGCTTTCTTTGGGAAATCAAAGTCAGGTCTGAGGGACGCTGCTGCTGCTTGCTTGAGCTGGTCTCCCCTGCACGTTGTAATAAACCCGCATGGAGCGAAATCCTCTATGCGCAGGCATCCTCTCTGGGAAAGCGTAGCATTTGTTGGGAAATCAGAATCGGGTTTGTGGGAAGCTGCTGCTTCTTGCCGGAGCTAGTCTGCTCAGGACAGTGGAAGATACCCGCATGGAGCGAAATTCTCTTCCACCTAGCATCCCCTCTGCCTGAGAGAGAAGCGTGGTTGCACCTCTGGAAAGGACCTTAAGGAAAGGGACACGTCTGTCACCGTGTTCCCCAAAGGCAAGTATGAGGAAGGTGCAGAACGCTGCAACGGGCGAATAGAACGAGCCGTTGGCTTTATGTCAGAAAACGGTGCGAAGCAGGAGAGAAGGCTCTGGCAGGTGCAGCAGGCCGGTGGCAAGACAAGTGTCACCAGTTCCCTGTGCAGAGACATGGAGGCAGGGCTGCTAACAGACACGAGAGGACGACTAGGGCAGGCACGCGTGCTCCATACTGACGGAGCAGTCTGGGCAGAAGGCAGGCCTGTCCTGTGTCTCTGGTCCCAAGGGGACAGCGTCTCCTTGAACACCTGTGCCTAGGGCAGACTTGGGCTTGCCACCAGGCCCCATAGCCGCAACTCGCAGCAACAGCTCCCTGGAGGACCGGGCAGTCCGATGCCGTCTTCCTCCAAGATGTGACAACGTTGGTGGTGGCAGGGCGTGTGCCCGGGAAAGAATGGGGACAGTGTGCAGGGTTCATGTCCACTCCCTCTCCTGTGGGGAAGGCACTGGCCTAGTCCCCGATTCCGCCTGAGCGCCAGTAGAAAAGGCCTAGCCTGCCTATGCCAGGACATGGAAGTGAGCATAGAGTGCCATCCTAAGCCACGCACGCTGCTGTTGCTTTGTGACTGTGCCTGCTTAGTTCGGCTTGGCAGGGTGAACGCAGGGCGCGAACAGGGAGCCCGGGAAAGCAAGGCCCAAGAGGCACTAGCTCTCCCGCAGCTCTTCATCTTTGAAGTGACAGAGCGAACGCCCAAAGCCTTGCTGTGAAGCAGCAGCGAAGGGCAGTTCGTGCCAGCTGAAAACCTCTACAAACGTGTAGCAGTAGTTGCTAAATCAGAGTCGGATCTGTAGGCTGCTGTGGCTGCCTGCCTTAGCCTACTCTTCCCAGGACAGAGGGAGAGCCCCGCATAGAGCGAAAGCCTCTTTGCCCGGGCATCCCTTCTGGGAAGGCCCAGCTTTCTTTGGGAAATCAAAGTCAGGTCTGAGGGACGCTGCTGCTGCTTGCTTGAGCTGGTCTCCCCTGCACGTTGTAATAAACCCGCATGGAGCGAAATCCTCTATGCGCAGGCATCCTCTCTGGGAAAGCGTAGCATTAGTTGGGAAATCAGAATCGGGTTTGTGGGAAGCTGCTGCTTCTTGCCAGAACTAGTCTGCTCAGGACAGTGGAAGATACCCGCATGGAGCGAAATTCCCTTCCACCTAGCATCCCCTCTGCCTGAGAGAGAAGCGTGGTTGCACCTCTGGAAAGGACCTTAAAGAAAGGGACACGTCTGTCACCGTGTTCCCCAAAGGCAAGTATGAGGAAGGTGCAGAACGCTGCAACGGGCGAATAGAACGAGCCGTTGGCTTTATGTCAGAAAACGGTGCGAAGCAGGAGAGAAGGCTCTGGCAGGTGCATCAGGCCCGTGGCAAGGCAAGTGTCACCAGTTCCCTGTGCAGAGACATGGAGGCCAGGCTGCTAACAGACAAGAGAGGACGACTAGGGCAGGCATGCGTGCTCCATACTGAGGGAGCAGTCTGGGCAAAAGGCAGGCCTGTCCTGTGTCTCTGGTCCCAAGGGGACAGCGTCTCCTTGAACACCTGTGCCTAGGGCAGACTTGGGCTTGCCACCAGGCCCCATAGCCGCAACTCACAGCAACAGCACCCTGGAGGAACGGGCAGTCTGATGCCGTCTTCCTCCAAGATGTGACAACGTTGGTGGTGGCAGGGCGTGTGCCGGGGAAGGAATGGGGACAGTGTGCAGGGTTCATGTCCACTCCCTCTCCTGTGGGGAAGGCACTGGCCTAGTCCCCGATTCCGCCTGAGCGCCAGTAGAAAAGGCCTAGCCTGCCTATGCCAGGACATGGAAGTGAGCATAGAGTGCCATCCTAAGCCACGCACGCTGCTGTTGCTTTGTGACTGTGCCTGCTTAGTTCGGCTTGGCAGGGTGAACGCAGGGCGCGAACAGGGAGCCCGGGAAAGCAAGGCCCAAGAGGCACTAGCTCTCCCGCAGCTCTTCATCTTTGAAGTGACAGAGCGAACGCCCAAAGCCTTGCTGTGAAGCAGCAGCGAAGGGCAGTTCGTGCCAGCTGAAAACCTCTACAAACGTGTAGCAGTAGTTGCTAAATCAGAGTCGGATCTGTAGGCTGCTGTGGCTGCCTGCCTTAGCCTACTCTTCCCAGGACAGAGGGAGAGCCCCGCATAGAGCGAAAGCCTCTTTGCCCGGGCATCCCTTCTGGGAAGGCCCAGCTTTCTTTGGGAAATCAAAGTCAGGTCTGAGGGACGCTGCTGTTGCTTGCTTGAGCTGGCCTCCCCTGCACGTTGTAATAAACCCGCATGGAGCGAAATCCTCTATGCGCAGGCATCCTCTCTGGGAAAGCGTAGCATTTGTTGGGAAATCAGAATCGGGTTTGTGGGAAGCTGCTGCTTCTTGCCGGAGCTAGTCTGCTCAGGACAGTGGAAGATACCCGCATGGAGCGAAATTCTCTTTCACCTAGCATCCCCTCTGCCTGAGAGAGAAGCGTGGTTGCACATCTGGAAAGGACCTTAAGGAAAGAGCGCGTCTGTCACCGTGTTCCCCAAAGGCAAGTATGAGGAAGGTGCAGAGCGCTGCAACGGGCGAATAGAACGAGCCGTTGGCTTTATGTCAGAAAACGGTGCGAAGCAGGAGAGAAGGCTCTGGCAGGTGCAGCAGGCCGGTGGCAAGACAAGTGTCACCAGTTCCCTGTGCAGAGACATGGAGGCAGGGCTGCTAACAGACACGAGAGGACGACTAGGGCAGACACGCGTGCTCCATACTGACGGAGCAGTCTGGGCAGAAGGCAGGCCTGTCCTGTGTCTCTGGTCCCAAGGGGACAGCGTCTCCTTGAACACCTGTGCCTAGGGCAGACTTGGGCTTGCCACCAGGCCCCATAGCCGCAACTCGCAGCAACAGCTCCCTGGAGGACCGGGCCGTCCGATGCCGTCTTCCTCCAAGATGTGACAACGTTGGTGGTGGCAGGGGGTGTGCCGGGGAAGGAATGGGGACAGTGTGCAGGGTTCATGTCCACTCCCTCTCCTGTGGGGAAGGCACTGGCCTAGTCCCCGATTCCGCCTGAGCGCCAGTACAAAAGGCCTAGCCTGCCTATGCCAGGACATGGAAGTGAGCATAGAGTGCCATCCTAAGCCAAGCACGCTGCTGTTGCTTTGTGACTGTGCCTGCTTAGTTCCGCTTGGCAGGGTGAACGCAGGGCGCGAACAGGAAGCCCGGGAAAGCAAGGCCCAAGAGGCACTAGCTCTCCCGCAGCTCTTCATCTTTGAAGTGACAGAGCGAACGCCCAAAGCCTTGCTGTGAAGCAGCAGCGCAGGGCAGTTCGTGCCAGCTGAAAACCTCTACAAACGTGTAGCAGTAGTTGCTAAATCAGAGTCGGATCTGTAGGCTGCTGTGGCTGCCTGCCTTAGCCTACTCTTCCCAGGACAGAGGGAGAGCCCCGCATAGAGCGAAAGCCTCTTCGCCCAGGCATCCCTTCTGGGAAGGCCCAGCTTTCTTTGGGAAATCAAAGTCAGGTCTGAGGGACGCTGCTGCTGCTTGCTTGACCTGGTCTCCCCTGCACGTTGTAATAAACCCGCATGGAGCGAAATCCTCTATGCGCAGGCATCCTCTCTGGGAAAGCGTAGCATTTGTTGGGAAATCAGAATCGGGTTTGTGGGAAGCTGCTGCTTCTTGCCGGAGCTAGTCTGCTCAGGACAGTGGAAGATACCCGCATGGAGCGAAATTCTCTTCCACCTAGCATCCCCTCTGCCTGAGAGAGAAGCGTGGTTGCACCTCTGGAAAGGACCTTAAGGAAAGGGACACGTCTGTCACCGTGTTCCCCAAAGGCAAGTATGAGGAAGGTGCAGAACGCTGCAACGGGCGAATAGAACGAGCCGTTGGCTTTATGTCAGAAAACGGTGCGAAGCAGGAGAGAAGGCTCTGGCAGGTGCAGCAGGCCGGTGGCAAGACAAGTGTCACCAGTTCCCTGTGCAGAGACATGGAGGCAGGGCTGCTAACAGACACGAGAGGACGACTAGGGCAGGCACGCGTGCTCCATACTGACGGAGCAGTCTGGGCAGAAGGCAGGCCTGTCCTGTGTCTCTGGTCCCAAGGGGACAGCGTCTCCTTGAACACCTGTGCCTAGGGCAGACTTGGGCTTGCCACCAGGCCCCATAGCCGCAACTCGCAGCAACAGCTCCCTGGAGGACCGGGCAGTCCGATGCCGTCTTCCTCCAAGATGTGACAACGTTGGTGGTGGCAGGGCGTGTGCCCGGGAAAGAATGGGGACAGTGTGCAGGGTTCATGTCCACTCCCTCTCCTGTGGGGAAGGCACTGGCCTAGTCCCCGATTCCGCCTGAGCGCCAGTAGAAAAGGCCTAGCCTGCCTATGCCAGGACATGGAAGTGAGCATAGAGTGCCATCCTAAGCCACGCACGCTGCTGTTGCTTTGTGACTGTGCCTGCTTAGTTCGGCTTGGCAGGGTGAACGCAGGGCGCGAACAGGGAGCCCGGGAAAGCAAGGCCCAAGAGGCACTAGCTCTCCCGCAGCTCTTCATCTTTGAAGTGACAGAGCGAACGCCCAAAGCCTTGCTGTGAAGCAGCAGCGAAGGGCAGTTCGTGCCAGCTGAAAACCTCTACAAACGTGTAGCAGTAGTTGCTAAATCAGAGTCGGATCTGTAGGCTGCTGTGGCTGCCTGCCTTAGCCTACTCTTCCCAGGACAGAGGGAGAGCCCCGCATAGAGCGAAAGCCTCTTTGCCCGGGCATCCCTTCTGGGAAGGCCCAGCTTTCTTTGTGAAATCAAAGTCAGGTCTGAGGGACGCTGCTGCTGCTTGCTTGAGCTGGTCTCCCCTGCACGTTGTAATAAACCCGCATGGAGCGAAATCCTCTATGCGCAGGCATCCTCTCTGGGAAAGCGTAGCATTTGTTGGGAAATCAGAATCGGGTTTGTGGGAAGCTGCTGCTTCTTGCCGGAGCTAGTCTGCTCAGGACAGTGGAAGATACCCGCATGGAGCGAAATTCCCTTCCACCTAGCATCCCCTCTGCCTGAGAGAGAAGCGTGGTTGCACCTCTGGAAAGGACCTTAAGGAAAGGGACACGTCTGTCACCGTGTTCCCCAAAGGCAAGTATGAGGAAGGTGCAGAACGCTGCAACGGGCGAATAGAACGAGCCGTTGGCTTTATGTCAGAAAACGGTGCGAAGCAGGAGAGAAGGCTCTGGCAGGTGCATCAGGCCCGTGGCAAGACAAGTGTCACCAGTTCCCTGTGCAGAGACATGGAGGCCAGGCTGCTAACAGACAAGAGAGGACGACTAGGGCTGGCATGCGTGCTCCATACTGAGGGAGCAGTCTGGGCAGAAGGCAGGCCTGTCCTGTGTCTCTGGTCCCAAGGGGACAGCGTCTCCTTGAACACCTGTGCCTAGGGCAGACTTGGGCTTGCCACCAGGCCCCATAGCCGCAACTCACAGCAACAGCACCCTGGAGGAACGGGCAGTCTGATGCCGTCTTCCTCCAAGATGTGACAACGTTGGTGGTGGCAGGGCGTGAGCCGGGGAAGGAATGGGGACAGTGTGCAGGGTTCATGTCCACTCCCTCTCCTGTGGGGAAGGCACTGGCCTAGTCCCCGATTCCGCCTGAGCGCCAGTAGAAAAGGCCTAGCCTGCCTATGCCAGGACATGGAAGTGAGCATAGAGTGCCATCCTAAGCCACGCACGCTGCTGTTGCTTTGTGACTGTGCCTGCTTAGTTCGGCTTGGCAGGGTGAACGCAGGGCGCGAACGGGGAGCCCGGGAAAGCAAGGCCCAAGAGGCACTAGCTCTCCCGCAGCTCTTCATCTTTGAAGTGACAGAGCGAACGCCCAAAGCCTTGCTGTGAAGCAGCAGCGAAGGGCAGTTCGTGCCAGCTGAAAACCTCTACAAACGTGTAGCAGTAGTTGCTAAATCAGAGTCGGATCTGTAGGCTGCTTTGGCTGCCTGCCTTAGCCTACTCTTCCCAGGACAGAGGGAGAGCCCCGCATAGAGCGAAAGCCTCTTTGCCCGGGCATCCCTTCTGGGAAGGCCCAGCTTTCTTTGGGAAATCAAAGTCAGGTCTGAGGGACGCTGCTGCTGCTTGCTTGAGCTGGTCTCCCCTGCACGTTGTAATAAACCCGCATGGAGCGAAATCCTCTATGCGCAGGCATCCTCTCTGGGAAAGCGTAGCATTTGTTGGGAAATCAGAATCGGGTTTGTGGGAAGCTGCTGCTTCTTGCCGGAGCTAGTCTGCTCAGGACAGTGGAAGATACCCGCATGGAGCGAAATTCCCTTCCACCTAGCATCCCCTCTGCCTGAGAGAGAAGCGTGGTTGCACCTCTGGAAAGGACCTTAAGGAAAGGGACACGTCTGTCACCGTGTTCCCCAAAGGCAAGTATGAGGAAGGTGCAGAACGCTGCAACGGGCGAATAGAACGAGCCGTTGGCTTTATGTCAGAAAACGGTGCGAAGCAGGAGAGAAGGCTCTGGCAGGTGCAGCAGGCCGGTGGCAAGACAAGTGTCACCAGTTCCCTGTGCAGAGACATGGAGGCAGGGCTGCTAACAGACACGATAGGACGACTAGGGCAGGCACGCGTGCTCCATACTGACGGAGCAGTCTGGGCAGAAGGCAGGCCTGTCCTGTGTCTCTGGTCCCAAGGGGACAGCGTCTCCTTGAACACCTGTGCCTAGGGCAGACTTGGGCTTGCCACCAGGCCCCATAGCCGCAACTCGCAGCAACAGCTCCCTGGAGGACCGGGCAGTCCGATGCCGTCTTCCTCCAAGATGTGACAACGTTGGTGGTGGCAGGGCGTGTGCCGGGGAAGGAATGGGTACAGTGTGCAGGGTTCATGTCCACTCCCTCTCCTGTGGGGAAGGCACTGGCCTAGTCCCCGATTCCGCCTGAGCGCCAGTAGAAAAGGCCTAGCCTGCCTATGCCAGGACATGGAAGTGAGCATAGAGTGCCATCCTAAGCCACGCACGCTGCTGTTGCTTTGTGACTGTGCCTGCTTAGTTCGGCTTGGCAGGGTGAACGCAGGGCGCGAACAGGGAGCCCGGGAAAGCAAGGCCCAAGAGGCACTAGCTCTCCCGCAGCTCTTCATCTTTGAAGTGACAGAGCGAACGCCCAAAGCCTTGCTGTGAAGCAGCAGCGAAGGGCAGTTCGTGCCAGCTGAAAACCTCTACAAACGTGTAGCAGTAGTTGCTAAATCAGAGTCGGATCTGTAGGCTGCTGTGGCTGCCTGCCTTAGCCTACTCTTCCCAGGACAGAGGGAGAGCCCCGCATAGAGCGAAAGCCTCTTTGCCCGGGCATCCCTTCTGGGAAGGCCCAGCTTTCTTTGGGAAATCAAATCAGGTCTGAGGGACGCTGCTGCTGCTTGCTTGACCTGGTCTCCCCTGCACGTTGTATAAACCCGCATGGAGCGAAATCCTCTATGCGCAGGCATCCTCTCTGGGAAAGCGTAGCATTTGTTGGGAAATCAGAATCGGGTTTGTGGGAAGCTGCTGCTTCTTGCCGGAGCTAGTCTGCTCAGGACAGTGGAAGATACCCGCATGGAGCGAAATTCTCTTTCACCTAGCATCCCCTCTGCCTGAGAGAGAAGCGTGGTTGCACATCTGGAAAGGACCTTAAGGAAAGGGACACGTCTGTCACCGTGTTCCCCAAAGGCAAGTATGAGGAAGGTGCAGAGCGCTGCAACGGGCGAATAGAACGAGCCGTTGGCTTTATGTCAGAAAACGGTGCGAAGCAGGAGAGAAGGCTCTGGCAGGTGCAGCAGGCCGGTGGCAAGACAAGTGTCACCAGTTCCCTGTGCAGAGACATGGAGGCAGGGCTGCTAACAGACACGAGAGGACGACTAGGGCAGGCACGCGTGCTCCATACTGACGGAGCAGTCTGGGCAGAAGGCAGGCCTGTCCTGTGTCTCTGGTCCCAAGGGGACAGCGTCTCCTTGAACACCTGTGCCTAGGGCAGACTTGGGCTTGCCACCAGGCCCCATAGCCGCAACTCGCAGCAACAGCTCCCTGGAGGACCGGGCAGTCCGATGCCGTCTTCCTCCAAGATGTGACAACGTTGGTGGTGGCAGGGCGTGTGCCCGGGAAAGAATGGGGACAGTGTGCAGGGTTCATGTCCACTCCCTCTCCTGTGGGGAAGGCACTGGCCTAGTCCCCGATTCCGCCTGAGCGCCAGTAGAAAAGGCCTAGCCTGCCTATGCCAGGACATGGAAGTGAGCATAGAGTGCCATCCTAAGCCACGCACGCTGCTGTTGCTTTGTGACTGTGCCTGCTTAGTTCGGCTTGGCAGGGTGAACGCAGGGCGCGAACAGGGAGCCCGGGAAAGCAAGGCCCAAGAGGCACTAGCTCTCCCGCAGCTCTTCATCTTTGAAGTGACAGAGCGAACGCCCAAAGCCTTGCTGTGAAGCAGCAGCGAAGGGCAGTTCGTGCCAGCTGAAAACCTCTACAAACGTGTAGCAGTAGTTGCTAAATCAGAGTCGGATCTGTAGGCTGCTGTGGCTGCCTGCCTTAGCCTACTCTTCCCAGGACAGAGGGAGAGCCCCGCATAGAGCGAAAGCCTCTTTGCCCGGGCATCCCTTCTGGGAAGGCCCAGCTTTCTTTGGGAAATCAAAGTCAGGTCTGAGGGACGCTGCTGCTGCTTCCTTGAGCTGGTCTCCCCTGCACGTTGTAATAAACCCGCATGGAGCGAAATCCTCTATGCGCAGGCATCCTCTCTGGGAAAGCGTAGCATTTGTTGGGAAATCAGAATCGGGTTTGTGGGAAGCTGCTGCTTCTTGCCGGAGCTAGTCTGCTCAGGACAGTGGAAGATACCCGCATGGAGCGAAATTCCCTTCCACCTAGCATCCCCTCTGCCTGAGAGAGAAGCGTGGTTGCACCTCTGGAAAGGACCTTAAGGAAAGGGACACGTCTGTCACCGTGTTCCCCAAAGGCAAGTATGAGGAAGGTGCAGAACGCTGCAACGGGCGAATAGAACGAGCCGTTGGCTTTATGTCAGAAAACGGTGCGAAGCAGGAGAGAAGGCTCTGGCAGGTGCATCAGGCCCGTGGCAAGACAAGTGTCACCAGTTCCCAGTGCAGAGACATGGAGGCCAGGCTGCTAACAGACAAGAGAGGACGACTAGGGCAGGCATGCGTGCTCCATACTGAGGGAGCAGTCTGGGCAGAAGGCAGGCCTGTCCTGTGTCTCTGGTCCCAAGGGGACAGCGTCTCCTTGAACACCTGTGCCTAGGGCAGACTTGGGCTTGCCACCAGGCCCCATAGCCGCAACTCACAGCAACAGCACCCTGGAGGAACGGGCAGTCTGATGCCGTCTTCCTCCAAGATGTGACAACGTTGGTGGTGGCAGGGCGTGAGCCGGGGAAGGAATGGGGACAGTGTGCAGGGTTCATGTCCACTCCCTCTCCTGTGGGGAAGGCACTGGCCTAGTCCCCGATTCCGCCTGAGCGCCAGTAGAAAAGGCCTAGCCTGCCTATGCCAGGACATGGAAGTGAGCATAGAGTGCCATCCTAAGCCACGCACGCTGCTGTTGCTTTGTGACTGTGCCTGCTTAGTTCGGCTTGGCAGGGTGAACGCAGGGCGCGAACGGGGAGCCCGGGAAAGCAAGGCCCAAGAGGCACTAGCTCTCCCGCAGCTCTTCATCTTTGAAGTGACAGAGCGAACGCCCAAAGCCTTGCTGTGAAGCAGCAGCGAAGGGCAGTTCGTGCCAGCTGAAAACCTCTACAAACGTGTAGCAGTAGTTGCTAAATCAGAGTCGGATCTGTAGGCTGCTTTGGCTGCCTGCCTTAGCCTACTCTTCCCAGGACAGAGGGAGAGCCCCGCATAGAGCGAAAGCCTCTTTGCCCGGGCATCCCTTCTGGGAAGGCCCAGCTTTCTTTGGGAAATCAAAGTCAGGTCTGAGGGACGCTGCTGCTGCTTGCTTGAGCTGGTCTCCCCTGCACGTTGTAATAAACCCGCATGGAGCGAAATCCTCTATGCGCAGGCATCCTCTCTGGGAAAGCGTAGCATTTGTTGGGAAATCAGAATCGGGTTTGTGGGAAGCTGCTGCTTCTTGCCGGAGCTAGTCTGCTCAGGACAGTGGAAGATAACCGCATGTAGCGAAATTCTCTTTCACCTAGCATCCCCTCTGCCTGAGAGAGAAGCGTGGTTGCACATCTGGAAAGGACCTTAAGGAAAGGGACACGTCTGTCACCGTGTTCCCCAAAGGCAAGTATGAGGAAGGTGCAGAGCGCTGCAACGGGCGAATAGAATGAGCCGTTGGCTTTATGTCAGAAAACGGTGCGAAGCAGGAGAGAAGGCTCTGGCAGGTGCAGCAGGCCGGTGGCAAGACAAGTGTCACCAGTTCCCTGTGCAGAGACATGGAGGCAGGGCTGCTAACAGACACGAGAGGACGACTAGGGCAGGCACGCGTGCTCCATACTGACGGAGCAGTCTGGGCAGAAGGCAGGCCTGTCCTGTGTCTCTGGTCCCAAGGGGACAGCGTCTCCTTGAACACCTGTGCCTAGGGCAGACTTGGGCTTGCCACCAGGCCCCATAGCCGCAACTCGCAGCAACAGCTCCCTGGAGGACCGGGCAGTCCGATGCCGTCTTCCTCCAAGATGTGACAACGTTGGTGGTGGCAGGGCGTGTGCCGGGGAAGGAATGGGGACAGTGTGCAGGGTTCATGTCCACTCCCTCTCCTGTGGGGAAGGCACTGGCCTAGTCCCCGATTCCGCCTGAGCGCCAGTAGAAAAGGCCTAGCCTGCCTATGCCAGGACATGGAAGTGAGCATAGAGTGCCATCCTAAGCCACGCACGCTGCTGTTGCTTTGTGACTGTGCCTGCTTAGTTCGGCTTGGCAGGGTGAACGCAGGGCGCGAACAGGGAGCCCGGGAAAGCAAGGCCCAAGAGGCACTAGCTCTCCCGCAGCTCTTCATCTTTGAAGTGACAGAGCGAACGCCCAAAGCCTTGCTGTGAAGCAGCAGCGAAGGGCAGTTCGTGCCAGCTGAAAACCTCTACAAACGTGTAGCAGTAGTTGCTAAATCAGAGTCGGATCTGTAGGCTGCTGTGGCTGCCTGCCTTAGCCTACTCTTCCCAGGACAGAGGGAGAGCCCCGCATAGAGCGAAAGCCTCTTTGCCCGGGCATCCCTTCTGGGAAGGCCCAGCTTTCTTTGGGAAATCAAAGTCAGGTCTGAGGGACGCTGCTGCTGCTTGCTTGAGCTGGTCTCCCCTGCACGTTGTAATAAACCCGCATGGAGCGAAATCCTATATGCGCAGGCATCCTCTCTGGGAAAGCATAGCATTTGTTGGGAAATCAGAATCGGGTTTGTGGGAAGCTGCTGCTTCTTGCCGGAGCTAGTCTGCTCAGGACAGTGGAAGATACCCGCATGGAGCGAAATTCTCTTTCACCTAGCATCCCCTCTGCCTGAGAGAGAAGCGTGGTTGCACCTCTGGAAAGGACCTTAAGGAAAGGGACACGTCTGTCACCGTGTTCCCCAAAGGCAAGTATGAGGAAGGTGAAGAACGCTGCAACGGGCGAATAGAACGAGCCGTTGGCTTTATGTCAGAAAACGATGCGAAGCAGGAGAGAAGACACTGGCAGGTGCAGCGGGACGGTTGCAAGACAAGTGTCACCAGTTCCCTGTCAGAGCCTTGGAGGCCAGGCTGCTAAGGAGACACGAGAGGAAGACTAGGGCAGGCACGCGTGCTCCACACTAAGGGAGGAGTCTGGGCAGAAGGCAGGCCTGTCCTGTGTCTCTGGTCCCAAGGGGACAGCGTCTCCTTGAACACCTGTGCCTAGGGCAGACTTGGGCTTGCCACCAGGCCCCATAGCCGCAACTCGCAGCAACAGCTCCCTGGAGGACCGGGCAGTCCGATGCCGTCTTCCTCCAAGATGTGACAACGTTGGTGGTGGCAGGGCGTGTGCCGGGGAAGGAATGGGGACAGTGTGCAGGGTTCATGTCCACTCCCTCTCCTGTGGGGAAGGCACTGGCCTAGTCGCCGATTCCGCCTGAGCGCCAGTAGAAAAGGCCTAGCCTGCCTATGCCAGGACATGGAAGTGAGCATAGAGTGCCATCCTAAGCCACGCACGCTGCTGTTGCTTTGTGACTGTGCCTGCTTAGTTCGGCTTGGCAGGGTGAACGCAGGGCGCGAACAGGGAGCCCGGGAAAGCAAGGCCCAAGAGGCACTAGCTCTCCCGCAGCTCTTCATCTTTGAAGTGACAGAGCGAACGCCCAAAGCCTTGCTGTGAAGCAGCAGCGAAGGGCAGTTCGTGCCAGCTGAAAACCTCTACAAACGTGTAGCAGTAGTTGCTAAATCAGAGTCGGATCTGTAGGCTGCTGTGGCTGCCTGCCTTAGCCTACTCTTCCCAGGACAGAGGGAGAGCCCCGCATAGAGCGAAAGCCTCATTGCCCGGGCATCCCTTCTGGGAAGGCCCAGCTTTCTTTGGGAAATCAAAGTCAGGTCTGAGGGACGCTGCTGCTGCTTGCTTGAGCTGGTCTCCCCTGCACGTTGTAATAAACCCGCATGGAGCGAAATCCTCTATGCGCAGGCATCCTCTCTGGGAAAGCGTAGCATTTGTTGGGAAATCAGAATCGGGTTTGTGGGAAGCTGCTGCTTCTTGCCGGAGCTAGTCTGCTCAGGACAGTGGAAGATACCCGCATGGAGCGAAATTCCCTTCCACCTAGCATCCCCTCTGCCTGAGAGAGAAGCGTGGTTGCACCTCTGGAAAGGACCTTAAGGAAAGGGACACGTCTGTCACCGTGTTCCCCAAAGGCAAGTATGAGGAAGGTGCAGAACGCTGCAACGGGCGAATAGAACGAGCCGTTGGCTTTATGTCAGAAAACGGTGCGAAGCAGGAGAGAAGGCTCTGGCAGGTGCATCAGGCCCGTGGCAAGACAAGTGTCACCAGTTCCCTGTGCAGAGACATGGAGGCCAGGCTGCTAACAGACAAGAGAGGACGACTAGGGCTGGCATGCGTGCTCCATACTGAGGGAGCAGTCTGGGCAGAAGGCAGGCCTGTCCTGTGTCTCTGGTCCCAAGGGGACAGCGTCTCCTTGAACACCTGTGCCTAGGGCAGACTTGGGCTTGCCACCAGGCCCCATAGCCGCAACTCACAGCAACAGCACCCTGGAGGAACGGGCAGTCTGATGCCGTCTTCCTCCAAGATGTGACAACGTTGGTGGTGGCAGGGCGTGAGCCGGGGAAGGAATGGGGACAGTGTGCAGGGTTCATGTCCACTCCCTCTCCTGTGGGGAAGGCACTGGCCTAGTCCCCGATTCCGCCTGAGCGCCAGTAGAAAAGGCCTAGCCTGCCTATGCCAGGACATGGAAGTGAGCATAGAGTGCCATCCTAAGCCACGCACGCTGCTGTTGCTTTGTGACTGTGCCTGCTTAGTTCGGCTTGGCAGGGTGAACGCAGGGCGCGAACGGGGAGCCCGGGAAAGCAAGGCCCAAGAGGCACTAGCTCTCCCGCAGCTCTTCATCTTTGAAGTGACAGAGCGAACGCCCAAAGCCTTGCTGTGAAGCAGCAGCGAAGGGCAGTTCGTGCCAGCTGAAAACCTCTACAAACGTGTAGCAGTAGTTGCTAAATCAGAGTCGGATCTGTAGGCTGCTTTGGCTGCCTGCCTTAGCCTACTCTTCCCAGGACAGAGGGAGAGCCCCGCATAGAGCGAAAGCCTCTTTGCCCGGGCATCCCTTCTGGGAAGGCCCAGCTTTCTTTGGGAAATCAAAGTCAGGTCTGAGGGACGCTGCTGCTGCTTGCTTGAGCTGGTCTCCCCTGCACGTTGTAATAAACCCGCATGGAGCGAAATCCTCTATGCGCAGGCATCCTCTCTGGGAAAGCGTAGCATTTGTTGGGAAATCAGAATCGGGTTTGTGGGAAGCTGCTGCTTCTTGCCGGAGCTAGTCTGCTCAGGACAGTGGAAGATACCCGCATGGAGCGAAATTCCCTTCCACCTAGCATCCCCTCTGCCTGAGAGAGAAGCGTGGTTGCACCTCTGGAAAGGACCTTAAGGAAAGGGACACGTCTGTCACCGTGTTCCCCAAAGGCAAGTATGAGGAAGGTGCAGAACGCTGCAACGGGCGAATAGAACGAGCCGTTGGCTTTATGTCAGAAAACGGTGCGAAGCAGGAGAGAAGGCTCTGGCAGGTGCAGCAGGCCGGTGGCAAGACAAGTGTCACCAGTTCCCTGTGCAGAGACATGGAGGCAGGGCTGCTAACAGACACGATAGGACGACTAGGGCAGGCACGCGTGCTCCATACTGACGGAGCAGTCTGGGCAGAAGGCAGGCCTGTCCTGTGTCTCTGGTCCCAAGGGGACAGCGTCTCCTTGAACACCTGTGCCTAGGGCAGACTTGGGCTTGCCACCAGGCCCCATAGCCGCAACTCGCAGCAACAGCTCCCTGGAGGACCGGGCAGTCCGATGCCGTCTTCCTCCAAGATGTGACAACGTTGGTGGTGGCAGGGCGTGTGCCGGGGAAGGAATGGGGACAGTGTGCAGGGTTCATGTCCACTCCCTCTCCTGTGGGGAAGGCACTGGCCTAGTCGCCGATTCCGCCTGAGCGCCAGTAGAAAAGGCCTAGCCTGCCTATGCCAGGACATGGAAGTGAGCATAGAGTGCCATCCTAAGCCACGCACGCTGCTGTTGCTTTGTGACTGTGCCTGCTTAGTTCGGCTTGGCAGGGTGAACGCAGGGCGCGAACAGGGAGCCCGGGAAAGCAAGGCCCAAGAGGCACTAGCTCTCCCGCAGCTCTTCATCTTTGAAGTGACAGAGCGAACGCCCAAAGCCTTGCTGTGAAGCAGCAGCGAAGGGCAGTTCGTGCCAGCTGAAAACCTCTACAAACGTGTAGCAGTAGTTGCTAAATCAGAGTCGGATCTGTAGGCTGCTGTGGCTGCCTGCCTTAGCCTACTCTTCCCAGGACAGAGGGAGAGCCCCGCATAGAGCGAAAGCCTCTTTGCCCGGGCATCCCTTCTGGGAAGGCCCAGCTTTCTTTGGGAAATCAAATCAGGTCTGAGGGACGCTGCTGCTGCTTGCTTGACCTGGTCTCCCCTGCACGTTGTATAAACCCGCATGGAGCGAAATCCTCTATGCGCAGGCATCCTCTCTGGGAAAGCGTAGCATTTGTTGGGAAATCAGAATCGGGTTTGTGGGAAGCTGCTGCTTCTTGCCGGAGCTAGTCTGCTCAGGACAGTGGAAGATACCCGCATGGAGCGAAATTCTCTTTCACCTAGCATCCCCTCTGCCTGAGAGAGAAGCGTGGTTGCACATCTGGAAAGGACCTTAAGGAAAGGGACACGTCTGTCACCGTGTTCCCCAAAGGCAAGTATGAGGAAGGTGCAGAGCGCTGCAACGGGCGAATAGAACGAGCCGTTGGCTTTATGTCAGAAAACGGTGCGAAGCAGGAGAGAAGGCTCTGGCAGGTGCAGCAGGCCGGTGGCAAGACAAGTGTCACCAGTTCCCTGTGCAGAGACATGGAGGCAGGGCTGCTAACAGACACGAGAGGACGACTAGGGCAGGCACGCGTGCTCCATACTGACGGAGCAGTCTGGGCAGAAGGCAGGCCTGTCCTGTGTCTCTGGTCCCAAGGGGACAGCGTCTCCTTGAACACCTGTGCCTAGGGCAGACTTGGGCTTGCCACCAGGCCCCATAGCCGCAACTCGCAGCAACAGCTCCCTGGAGGACCGGGCAGTCCGATGCCGTCTTCCTCCAAGATGTGACAACGTTGGTGGTGGCAGGGCGTGTGCCCGGGAAAGAATGGGGACAGTGTGCAGGGTTCATGTCCACTCCCTCTCCTGTGGGGAAGGCACTGGCCTAGTC
The DNA here is from genome assembly GCF_020171115.1 of Neogale vison. Lineage (NCBI taxonomy): Eukaryota > Metazoa > Chordata > Mammalia > Carnivora > Mustelidae > Neogale > Neogale vison. Next base: position 110,502,758 of record NC_058102.1, on the reverse strand, counting down.
CCCGATTCCGCCTGAGCGCCAGTAGAAAAGGCCTAGCCTGCCTATGCCAGGACATGGAAGTGAGCATAGAGTGCCATCCTAAGCCACGCACGCTGCTGTTGCTTTGTGACTGTGCCTGCTTAGTTCGGCTTGGCAGGGTGAACGCAGGGCGCGAACAGGGAGCCCGGGAAAGCAAGGCCCAAGAGGCACTAGCTCTCCCGCAGCTCTTCATCTTTGAAGTGACAGAGCGAACGCCCAAAGCCTTGCTGTGAAGCAGCAGCGAAGGGCAGTTCGTGCCAGCTGAAAACCTCTACAAACGTGTAGCAGTAGTTGCTAAATCAGAGTCGGATCTGTAGGCTGCTGTGGCTGCCTGCCTTAGCCTACTCTTCCCAGGACAGAGGGAGAGCCCCGCATAGAGCGAAAGCCTCTTTGCCCGGGCATCCCTTCTGGGAAGGCCCAGCTTTCTTTGGGAAATCAAAGTCAGGTCTGAGGGACGCTGCTGCTGCTTGCTTGAGCTGGTCTCCCCTGCACGTTGTAATAAACCCGCATGGAGCGAAATCCTCTATGCGCAGGCATCCTCTCTGGGAAAGCGTAGCATTTGTTGGGAAATCAGAATCGGGTTTGTGGGAAGCTGCTGCTTCTTGCCGGAGCTAGTCTGCTCAGGACAGTGGAAGATACCCGCATGGAGCGAAATTCCCTTCCACCTAGCATCCCCTCTGCCTGAGAGAGAAGCGTGGTTGCACCTCTGGAAAGGACCTTAAGGAAAGGGACACGTCTGTCACCGTGTTCCCCAAAGGCAAGTATGAGGAAGGTGCAGAACGCTGCAACGGGCGAATAGAACGAGCCGTTGGCTTTATGTCAGAAAACGGTGCGAAGCAGGAGAGAAGGCTCTGGCAGGTGCATCAGGCCCGTGGCAAGACAAGTGTCACCAGTTCCCAGTGCAGAGACATGGAGGCCAGGCTGCTAACAGACAAGAGAGGACGACTAGGGCAGGCATGCGTGCTCCATACTGAGGGAGCAGTCTGGGCAGAAGGCAGGCCTGTCCTGTGTCTCTGGTCCCAAGGGGACAGCGTCTCCTTGAACACCTGTGCCTAGGGCAGACTTGGGCTTGCCACCAGGCCCCATAGCCGCAACTCACAGCAACAGCACCCTGGAGGAACGGGCAGTCTGATGCCGTCTTCCTCCAAGATGTGACAACGTTGGTGGTGGCAGGGCGTGAGCCGGGGAAGGAATGGGGACAGTGTGCAGGGTTCATGTCCACTCCCTCTCCTGTGGGGAAGGCACTGGCCTAGTCCCCGATTCCGCCTGAGCGCCAGTAGAAAAGGCCTAGCCTGCCTATGCCAGGACATGGAAGTGAGCATAGAGTGCCATCCTAAGCCACGCACGCTGCTGTTGCTTTGTGACTGTGCCTGCTTAGTTCGGCTTGGCAGGGTGAACGCAGGGCGCGAACGGGGAGCCCGGGAAAGCAAGGCCCAAGAGGCACTAGCTCTCCCGCAGCTCTTCATCTTTGAAGTGACAGAGCGAACGCCCAAAGCCTTGCTGTGAAGCAGCAGCGAAGGGCAGTTCGTGCCAGCTGAAAACCTCTACAAACGTGTAGCAGTAGTTGCTAAATCAGAGTCGGATCTGTAGGCTGCTTTGGCTGCCTGCCTTAGCCTACTCTTCCCAGGACAGAGGGAGAGCCCCGCATAGAGCGAAAGCCTCTTTGCCCGGGCATCCCTTCTGGGAAGGCCCAGCTTTCTTTGGGAAATCAAAGTCAGGTCTGAGGGACGCTGCTGCTGCTTGCTTGAGCTGGTCTCCCCTGCACGTTGTAATAAACCCGCATGGAGCGAAATCCTCTATGCGCAGGCATCCTCTCTGGGAAAGCGTAGCATTTGTTGGGAAATCAGAATCGGGTTTGTGGGAAGCTGCTGCTTCTTGCCGGAGCTAGTCTGCTCAGGACAGTGGAAGATAACCGCATGTAGCGAAATTCTCTTTCACCTAGCATCCCCTCTGCCTGAGAGAGAAGCGTGGTTGCACATCTGGAAAGGACCTTAAGGAAAGGGACACGTCTGTCACCGTGTTCCCCAAAGGCAAGTATGAGGAAGGTGCAGAGCGCTGCAACGGGCGAATAGAACGAGCCGTTGGCTTTATGTCAGAAAACGGTGCGAAGCAGGAGAGAAGGCTCTGGCAGGTGCAGCAGGCCGGTGGCAAGACAAGTGTCACCAGTTCCCTGTGCAGAGACATGGAGGCAGGGCTGCTAACAGACACGAGAGGACGACTAGGGCAGGCACGCGTGCTCCATACTGACGGAGCAGTCTGGGCAGAAGGCAGGCCTGTCCTGTGTCTCTGGTCCCAAGGGGACAGCGTCTCCTTGAACACCTGTGCCTAGGGCAGACTTGGGCTTGCCACCAGGCCCCATAGCCGCAACTCGCAGCAACAGCTCCCTGGAGGACCGGGCAGTCCGATGCCGTCTTCCTCCAAGATGTGACAACGTTGGTGGTGGCAGGGCGTGTGCCGGGGAAGGAATGGGTACAGTGTGCAGGGTTCATGTCCACTCCCTCTCCTGTGGGGAAGGCACTGGCCTAGTCCCCGATTCCGCCTGAGCGCCAGTAGAAAAGGCCTAGCCTGCCTATGCCAGGACATGGAAGTGAGCATAGAGTGCCATCCTAAGCCACGCACGCTGCTGTTGCTTTGTGACTGTGCCTGCTTAGTTCGGCTTGGCAGGGTGAACGCAGGGCGCGAACAGGGAGCCCGGGAAAGCAAGGCCCAAGAGGCACTAGCTCTCCCGCAGCTCTTCATCTTTGAAGTGACAGAGCGAACGCCCAAAGCCTTGCTGTGAAGCAGCAGCGAAGGGCAGTTCGTGCCAGCTGAAAACCTCTACAAACGTGTAGCAGTAGTTGCTAAATCAGAGTCGGATCTGTAGGCTGCTGTGGCTGCCTGCCTTAGCCTACTCTTCCCAGGACAGAGGGAGAGCCCCGCATAGAGCGAAAGCCTCTTTGCCCGGGCATCCCTTCTGGGAAGGCCCAGCTTTCTTTGGGAAATCAAAGTCAGGTCTGAGGGACGCTGCTGCTGCTTGCTTGAGCTGGTCTCCCCTGCACGTTGTAATAAACCCGCATGGAGCGAAATCCTATATGCGCAGGCATCCTCTCTGGGAAAGCATAGCATTTGTTGGGAAATCAGAATCGGGTTTGTGGGAAGCTGCTGCTTCTTGCCGGAGCTAGTCTGCTCAGGACAGTGGAAGATACCCGCATGGAGCGAAATTCTCTTTCACCTAGCATCCCCTCTGCCTGAGAGAGAAGCGTGGTTGCACCTCTGGAAAGGACCTTAAGGAAAGGGACACGTCTGTCACCGTGTTCCCCAAAGGCAAGTATGAGGAAGGTGAAGAACGCTGCAACGGGCGAATAGAACGAGCCGTTGGCTTTATGTCAGAAAACGATGCGAAGCAGGAGAGAAGACACTGGCAGGTGCAGCGGGACGGTTGCAAGACAAGTGTCACCAGTTCCCTGTCAGAGCCTTGGAGGCCAGGCTGCTAAGGAGACACGAGAGGAAGACTAGGGCAGGCACGCGTGCTCCACACTAAGGGAGGAGTCTGGGCAGAAGGCAGGCCTGTCCTGTGTCTCTGGTCCCAAGGGGACAGCGTCTCCTTGAACACCTGTGCCTAGGGCAGACTTGGGCTTGCCACCAGGCCCCATAGCCGCAACTCGCAGCAACAGCTCCCTGGAGGACCGGGCAGTCCGATGCCGTCTTCCTCCAAGATGTGACAACGTTGGTGGTGGCAGGGCGTGTGCCGGGGAAGGAATGGGGACAGTGTGCAGGGTTCATGTCCACTCCCTCTCCTGTGGGGAAGGCACTGGCCTAGTCGCCGATTCCGCCTGAGCGCCAGTAGAAAAGGCCTAGCCTGCCTATGCCAGGACATGGAAGTGAGCATAGAGTGCCATCCTAAGCCACGCACGCTGCTGTTGCTTTGTGACTGTGCCTGCTTAGTTCGGCTTGGCAGGGTGAACGCAGGGCGCGAACAGGGAGCCCGGGAAAGCAAGGCCCAAGAGGCACTAGCTCTCCCGCAGCTCTTCATCTTTGAAGTGACAGAGCGAACGCCCAAAGCCTTGCTGTGAAGCAGCAGCGAAGGGCAGTTCGTGCCAGCTGAAAACCTCTACAAACGTGTAGCAGTAGTTGCTAAATCAGAGTCGGATCTGTAGGCTGCTGTGGCTGCCTGCCTTAGCCTACTCTTCCCAGGACAGAGGGAGAGCCCCGCATAGAGCGAAAGCCTCATTGCCCGGGCATCCCTTCTGGGAAGGCCCAGCTTTCTTTGGGAAATCAAAGTCAGGTCTGAGGGACGCTGCTGCTGCTTGCTTGAGCTGGTCTCCCCTGCACGTTGTAATAAACCCGCATGGAGCGAAATCCTCTATGCGCAGGCATCCTCTCTGGGAAAGCGTAGCATTTGTTGGGAAATCAGAATCGGGTTTGTGGGAAGCTGCTGCTTCTTGCCGGAGCTAGTCTGCTCAGGACAGTGGAAGATACCCGCATGGAGCGAAATTCTCTTTCACCTAGCATCCCCTCTGCCTGAGAGAGAAGCGTGGTTGCACCTCTGGAAAGGACCTTAAGGAAAGGGACACGTCTGTCACCGTGTTCCCCAAAGGCAAGTATGAGGAAGGTGCAGAACGCTGCAACGGGCGAATAGAACGAGCCGATGGCTTTATGTCAAAAACGGTGCGAAGCAGGAGAGAAGGCTCTGGCAGGTGCAGCAGGCCGGTGGCAAGACAAGTGTCACCAGTTCCCTGTGCAGAGACATGGAGGCCAGGCTGCTAACAGACACGAGAGGACGACTAGGGCAGGCACGCGTGCTCCATACTGAGGGAGCAGTCTGGGCAGAAGGCAGGCCTGTCCTGTGTCTCTGGTCCCAAGGGGACAGCGTCTCCTTGAACACCTGTGCCTAGGGCAGACTTGGGCTTGCCACCAGGCCCCATAGCCGCAACTCGCAGCAACAGCTCCCTGGAGGACCGGGCAGTCCGATGCCGTCTTCCTCCAAGATGTGACAACGTTGGTGGTGGCAGGGCGTGTGCCGGGGAAGGAATGGGTACAGTGTGCAGGGTTCATGTCCACTCCCTCTCCTGTGGGGAAGGCACTGGCCTAGTCTCCGATTCCGCCTGAGCGCCAGTAGAAAAGGCCTAGCCTGCCTATGCCAGGACATGGAAGTGAGCATAGAGTGCCATCCTAAGCCACGCACGCTGCTGTTGCTTTGTGACTATGCCTGCTTAGTTCGGCTTGGCAGGGTGAACGCAGGGCGCGAACAGGAAGCCCGGGAAAGCAAGGCCCAAGAGGCACTAGCTCTCCCGCAGCTTTCATCTTTGAAGTGACAGAGCGAACGCCCAAAGCCATGCTGTGAAGCAGCAGCGAAGGGCAGTTCGTGCCAGCTGAAAACCTCTACAAACGTGTAGCAGTAGTTGCTAAATCAGAGTCGGATCTGTAGGCTGCTGTGGCTGCCTGCCTTAGCCTACTCTTCCCAGGACAGAGGGAGAGCCCCGCATAGAGCGAAAGCCTCTTTGACCGGGCATCCCTTCTGGGAAGGCCCAGCTTTCTTTGGGAAATCAAAGTCAGGTCTGAGGGACGCTGCTGCTGCTTGTTTGAGCTGGTCTCCCCTGCACGTTGTAATAAACCCGCATGGAGCGAAATCCTCTATGCGCAGGCATCCTCTCTGGGAAAGCATAGCATTTGTTGGGAAATCAGAATCGGGTTTGTGGGAAGCTGCTGCTTCTTGTCGGAGCTAGTCTGCTCAGGACAGTGGAAGATACCCGCATGGAGCGAAATTCTCTTTCACCTAGCATCCCCTCTGCCTGAGAGAGAAGCGTGGTTGCACCTCTGGACAGGACCTTAAGGAAAGGGACACGTCTGTCACCGTGTTCCCCAAAGGCAAGTATGAGGAAGGTGAAGAACGCTGCAACGGGCGAATAGAACGAGCCGTTGGCTTTATGTCAGAAAACGGTGCGAAGCAGGAGAGAAGGCACTGGCAGGTGCAGCGGGACGGTTGCAAGACAAGTGTCACCAGTTCCCTGTCAGAGCCATGGAGGCCAGGCTGCTAAGGAGACACGAGAGGAAGACTAGGGCAGGCACGCGTGCTCCACTCTAAGGGAGGAGTCTGGGCAGAAGGCAGGCCTGTCCTGTGTCTCTGGTCCCAAGGGGACAGCGTCTCCTTGAACACCTGTGCCTAGGGCAGACTTGGGCTTGCCACCAGGCCCCATAGCCGCAACTCGCAGCAACAGCTCCCTGGAGGACCGGGCAGTCCGATGCCGTCTTCCTCCAAGATGTGACAACGTTGGTGGTGGCAGGGCGTGTGCCGGGAAAGGAATGGGGACAGTGTGCAGGGTTCATGTCCACTCCCTCTCCTGTGGGGAAGGCACTGGCCTAGTCCCCGATTCCGCCTGAGCGCCAGTAGAAAAGGCCTAGCCTGCCTATGCCAGGACATGGAAGTGAGCATAGAGTGCCATCCTAAGCCACGCACGCTGCTGTTGCTTTGTGACTGTGCCTGCTTAGTTCGGCTTGGCAGGGTGAACGCAGGGCGCGAACAGGGAGCCCGGGAAAGCAAGGCCCAAGAGGCACTAGCTCTCCCGCAGCTCTTCATCTTTGAAGTGACAGAGCGAACGCCCAAAGCCTTGCTGTGAAGCAGCAGCGAAGGGCAGTTCGTGCCAGCTGAAAACCTCTACAAACGTGAAGCAGTAGTTGCTAAATCAGAGTCGGATCTGTAGGCTGCTGTGGCTGCCTGCCTTAGCCTACTCTTCCCAGGACAGAGGGAGAGCCCCGCATAGAGCGAAAGCCTCTTTGCCCGGGCATCCCTTCTGGGAAGGCCCAGCTTTCTTTGGGAAATCAAAGTCAGGTCTGAGGGACGCTGCTGCTGCTTGCATGAGCTAGTCTCCCCTGCACGTTGTAATAAACCCGCATGGAGCGAAATCCTCTATGCGCAGGCATCCTCTCTGGGAAAGCGTAGCATTTGTTGGGAAATCAGAATCGGGTTTGTGGGAAGCTGCTGCTTCTTGCCGGAGCTAGTCTGCTCAGGACAGTGGAAGATACCCGCATGGAGCGAAATTCTCTTCCACCTAGCATCCCCTCTGCCTGAGAGAGAAGCGTGGTTGCACCTCTGGAAAGGACCTTAAGGAAAGGGACACGTCTGTCACCGTGTTCCCCAAAGGCAAGTATGAGGAAGGTGCAGAACGCTGTAACGGGCGAATAGAACGAGCCGTTGGCTTTATGTCAGAAAACGGTGCGAAGCAGGAGAGAAGGCTCTGGCAGGTGCATCAGGCCCGTGGCAAGACAAGTGTCACCAGTTCCCTGTGCAGAGACATGGAGGCCAGGCTGCTAACAGACAAGAGAGGACGACTAGGGCAGGCATGCGTGCTCCATACTGAGGGAGCAGTCTGGGCAGAAGGCAGGCCTGTCCTGTGTCTCTGGTCCCAAGGGGGCAGCGTCTCCTTGAACACCTGTGCCTAGGGCAGACTTGGGCTTGCCACCAGGCCCCATAGCCGCAACTCACAGCAACAGCACCCTGGAGGAACGGGCAGTCCGATGCCGTCTTCCTCCAAGATGTGACAACGTTGGTGGTGGCAGGGCGTGTGCCCGGGAAGGAATGGGGACAGTGTGCAGGGTTCATGTCCACTCCCTCTCCTGTGGGGAAGGCACTGGCCTAGTCCCCGATTCCGCCTGAGCGCCAGTAGAAAAGGCCTAGCCTGCCTATGCCAGGACATGGAAGTGAGCATAGAGTGCCATCCTAAGCCACGCACGCTGCTGTTGCTTTGTGACTGTGCCTGCTTAGTTCGGCTTGGCAGGGTGAACGCAGGGCGCGAACGGGGAGCCCGGGAAAGCAAGGCCCAAGAGGCACTAGCTCTCCCGCAGCTCTTCATCTTTGAAGTGACAGAGCGAACGCCCAAAGCCTTGCTGTGAAGCAGCAGCGAAGGGCAGTTCGTGCCAGCTGAAAACCTCTACAAACGTGTAGCAGTAGTTGCTAAATCAGAGTCGGATCTGTAGGCTGCTGTGGCTGCCTGCCTTAGCCTACTCTTCCCAGGACAGAGGGAGAGCCCCGCATAGAGCGAAAGCCTCTTTGCCCGGGCATCCCTTCTGGGAAGGCCCAGCTTTCTTTGGGAAATCAAAGTCAGGTCTGAGGGACGCTGCTGCTGCTTGCTTGAGCTGGTCTCCCCTGCACGTTGTAATAAACCCGCATGGAGCGAAATCCTCTATGCGCAGGCATCCTCTCTGGGAAAGCGTAGCATTTGTTGGGAAATCAGAATCGGGTTTGTGGGAAGCTGCTGCTTCTTGCCGGAGCTAGTCTGCTCAGGACAGTGGAAGATACCCGCATGGAGCGAAATTCCCTTCCACCTAGCATCCCCTCTGCCTGAGAGAGAAGCGTGGTTGCACCTCTGGAAAGGACCTTAAGGAAAGGGACACGTCTGTCACCGTGTTCCCCAAAGGCAAGTATGAGGAAGGTGCAGAACGCTGCAACGGGCGAATAGAACGAGCCGTTGGCTTTATGTCAGAAAACGGTGCGAAGCAGGAGAGAAGGCTCTGGCAGGTGCATCAGGCCCGTGGCAAGACAAGTGTCACCAGTTCCCAGTGCAGAGACATGGAGGCCAGGCTGCTAACAGACAAGAGAGGACGACTAGGGCAGGCATGCGTGCTCCATACTGAGGGAGCAGTCTGGGCAGAAGGCAGGCCTGTCCTGTGTCTCTGGTCCCAAGGGGACAGCGTCTCCTTGAACACCTGTGCCTAGGGCAGACTTGGGCTTGCCACCAGGCCCCATAGCCGCAACTCACAGCAACAGCACCCTGGAGGAACGGGCAGTCTGATGCCGTCTTCCTCCAAGATGTGACAACGTTGGTGGTGGCAGGGCGTGAGCCGGGGAAGGAATGGGGACAGTGTGCAGGGTTCATGTCCACTCCCTCTCCTGTGGGGAAGGCACTGGCCTAGTCCCCGATTCCGCCTGAGCGCCAGTAGAAAAGGCCTAGCCTGCCTATGCCAGGACATGGAAGTGAGCATAGAGTGCCATCCTAAGCCACGCACGCTGCTGTTCTTTGTGACTGTGCCTGCTTAGTTCGGCTTGGCAGGGTGAACGCAGGGCGCGAACGGGGAGCCCGGGAAAGCAAGGCCCAAGAGGCACTAGCTCTCCCGCAGCTCTTCATCTTTGAAGTGACAGAGCGAACGCCCAAAGCCTTGCTGTGAAGCAGCAGCGAAGGGCAGTTCGTGCCAGCTGAAAACCTCTACAAACGTGTAGCAGTAGTTGCTAAATCAGAGTCGGATCTGTAGGCTGCTGTGGCTGCCTGCCTTAGCCTACTCTTCCCAGGACAGAGGGAGAGCCCCGCATAGAGCGAAAGCCTCATTGCCCGGGCATCCCTTCTGGGAAGGCCCAGCTTTCTTTGGGAAATCAAAGTCAGGTCTGAGGGACGCTGCTGCTGCTTGCTTGAGCTGGTCTCCCCTGCACGTTGTAATAAACCCGCATGGAGCGAAATCCTCTATGCGCAGGCATCCTCTCTGGGAAAGCGTAGCATTTGTTGGGAAATCAGAATCGGGTTTGTGGGAAGCTGCTGCTTCTTGCCGGAGCTAGTCGGCTCAGGACAGTGGAAGATACCCGCATGGAGCGAAATTCTCTTCCACCTAGCATCCCCTCTGCCTGAGAGAGAAGCGTGGTTGCACCTCTGGAAAGGACCTTAAGGAAAGGGACACGTCTGTCACCGTGTTCCCCAAAGGCAAGTATGAGGAAGGTGCAGAACGCTGCAACGGGCGAATAGAACGAGCCGATGGCTTTATGTCAAAAACGGTGCGAAGCAGGAGAGAAGGCTCTGGCAGGTGCAGCAGGCCGGTGGCAAGACAAGTGTCACCAGTTCCCTGTGCAGAGACATGGAGGCCAGGCTGCTAACAGACACGAGAGGACGACTAGGGCAGGCACGCGTGCTCCATACTGAGGGAGCAGTCTGGGCAGAAGGCAGGCCTGTCCTGTGTCTCTGGTCCCAAGGGGACAGCGTCTCCTTGAACACCTGTGCCTAGGGCAGACTTGGGCTTGCCACCAGGCCCCATAGCCGCAACTCGCAGCAACAGCTCCCTGGAGGACCGGGCAGTCCGATGCCGTCTTCCTCCAAGATGTGACAACGTTGGTGGTGGCAGGGCGTGTGCCGGGGAAGGAATGGGTACAGTGTGCAGGGTTCATGTCCACTCCCTCTCCTGTGGGGAAGGCACTGGCCTAGTCTCCGATTCCGCCTGAGCGCCAGTAGAAAAGGCCTAGCCTGCCTATGCCAGGACATGGAAGTGAGCATAGAGTGCCATCCTAAGCCACGCACGCTGCTGTTGCTTTGTGACTATGCCTGCTTAGTTCGGCTTGGCAGGGTGAACGCAGGGCGCGAACAGGAAGCCCGGGAAAGCAAGGCCCAAGAGGCACTAGCTCTCCCGCAGCTTTCATCTTTGAAGTGACAGAGCGAACGCCCAAAGCCATGCTGTGAAGCAGCAGCGAAGGGCAGTTCGTGCCAGCTGAAAACCTCTACAAACGTGTAGCAGTAGTTGCTAAATCAGAGTCGGATCTGTAGGCTGCTGTGGCTGCCTGCCTTAGCCTACTCTTCCCAGGACAGAGGGAGAGCCCCGCATAGAGCGAAAGCCTCTTTGCCCGGGCATCCCTTCTGGGAAGGCCCAGCTTTCTTTGGGAAATCAAAGTCAGGTCTGAGGGACGCTGCTGCTGCTTGTTTGAGCTGGTCTCCCCTGCACGTTGTAATAAACCCGCATGGAGCGAAATCCTCTATGCGCAGGCATCCTCTCTGGGAAAGCATAGCATTTGTTGGGAAATCAGAATCGGGTTTGTGGGAAGCTGCTGCTTCTTACCGGAGCTAGTCTGCTCAGGACAGTGGAAGATACCCGCATGGAGCGAAATTCTCTTTCACCTAGCATCCCCTCTGCCTGAGAGAGAAGCGTGGTTGCACCTCTGGACAGGACCTTAAGGAAAGGGACACGTCTGTCACCGTGTTCCCCAAAGGCAAGTATGAGGAAGGTGCAGAGCGCTGCAACGGGCGAATAGAACGAGCCGTTGGCTTTATGTCAGAAAACGGTGCGAAGCAGGAGAGAAGGCACTGGCAGGTGCAGCGGGACGGTTGCAAGACAAGTGTCACCAGTTCCCTGTCAGAGCCATGGAGGCCAGGCTGCTAAGGAGACACGAGAGGAAGACTAGGGCAGGCACGCGTGCTCCACTCTAAGGGAGGAGTCTGGGCAGAAGGCAGGCCTGTCCTGTGTCTCTGGTCCCAAGGGGACAGCGTCTCCTTGAACACCTGTGCCTAGGGCAGACTTGGGCTTGCCACCAGGCCCCATAGCCGCAACTCGCAGCAACAGCTCCCTGGAGGACCGGGCAGTCCGATGCCGTCTTCCTCCAAGATGTGACAACGTTGGTGGTGGCAGGGCGTGTGCCGGGAAAGGAATGGGGACAGTGTGCAGGGTTCATGTCCACTCCCTCTCCTGTGGGGAAGGCACTGGCCTAGTCCCCGATTCCGCCTGAGCGCCAGTAGAAAAGGCCTAGCCTGCCTATGCCAGGACATGGAAGTGAGCATAGAGTGCCATCCTAAGCCACGCACGCTGCTGTTGCTTTGTGACTGTGCCTGCTTAGTTCGGCTTGGCAGGGTGAACGCAGGGCGCGAACAGGGAGCCCGGGAAAGCAAGGCCCAAGAGGCACTAGCTCTCCCGCAGCTCTTCATCTTTGAAGTGACAGAGCGAACGCCCAAAGCCTTGCTGTGAAGCAGCAGCGAAGGGCAGTTCGTGCCAGCTGAAAACCTCTACAAACGTGTAGCAGTAGTTGCTAAATCAGAGTCGGATCTGTAGGCTGCTGTGGCTGCCTGCCTTAGCCTACTCTTCCCAGGACAGAGGGAGAGCCCCGCATAGAGCGAAAGCCTCTTTGGCCGGGCATCCCTTCTGGGAAGGCCCAGCTTTCTTTGGGAAATCAAAGTCAGGTCTGAGGGACGCTGCTGCTGCTTGCTTGAGCTGGTCTCCCCTGCACGTTGTAATAAACCCGCATGGAGCGAAATCCTCTATGCGCAGGCATCCTCTCTGGGAAAGCGTAGCATTTGTTGGGAAATCAGAATCGGGTTTGTGGGAAGCTGCTGCTTCTTGCCGGAGCTAGTCTGCTCAGGACAGTGGAAGATACCCGCATGGAGCGAAATTCTCTTCCACCTAGCATCCCCTCTGCCTGAGAGAGAAGCGTGGTTGCACCTCTGGAAAGGACCTTAAGGAAAGGGACACGTCTATCACCGTGTTCCCCAAAGGCAAGTATGAGGAAGGTGCAGAACGCTGCAACGGGCGAATAGAACGAGCCGTTGGCTTTATGTCAGAAAACGGTGCGAAGCAGGAGAGAAGGCACTGGCAGGTGCATCAGGCCCGTGGCAAGACAAGTGTCACCAGTTCCCTGTGCAGAGACATGGAGGCCAGGCTGCTAACAGACAAGAGAGGACGACTAGGGCAGGCATGCGTGCACCATACTGAGGGAGCAGTCTGGGCAGAAGGCAGGCCTGTCCTGTGTCTCTGGTCCCAAGGGGACAGCGTCTCCTTGAACACCTGTGCCTAGGGCAGACTTGGGCTTGCCACCAGGCCCCATAGCCGCAACTCACAGCAACAGCACCCTGGAGGAACGGGCAGTCTGATGCCGTCTTCCTCCAAGATGTGACAACGTTGGTGGTGGCAGGGCGTGTGCCGGGGAAGGAATGGGGACAGTGTGCAGGGTTCATGTCCACTCCCTCTCCTGTGGGGAAGGCACTGGCCTAGTCCCCGATTCCGCCTGAGCGCCAGTAGAAAAGGCCTAGCCTGCCTATGCCAGGACATGGAAGTGAGCATAGAGTGCCATCCTAAGCCACGCACGCTGCTGTTGCTTTGTGACTGTGCCTGCTTAGTTCGGCTTGGCAGGGTGAACGCAGGGCGCGAACGGGGAGCCCGGGAAAGCAAGGCCCAAGAGGCACTAGCTCTCCCACAGCTCTTCATCTTTGAAGTGACAGAGCGAACGCCCAAAGCCTTGCTGTGAAGCAGCAGCGAAGGGCAGTTCGTGCCAGCTGAAAACCTCTACAAACGTGTAGCAGTAGTTGCTAAATCAGAGTCGGATCTGTAGGCTGCTGTGGCTGCCTGCCTTAGCCTACTCTTCCCAGGACAGAGGGAGAGCCCCGCATAGAGCGAAAGCCTCTTTGGCCGGGCATCCCTTCTGGGAAGGCCCAGCTTTCTTTGGGAAATCAAAGTCAGGTCTGAGGGACGCTGCTGCTGCTTGCTTGAGCTGGTCTCCCCTGCACGTTGTAATAAACCCGCATGGAGCGAAATCCTCTATGCGCAGGCATCCTCTCTGGGAAAGCGTAGCATTTGTTGGGAAATCAGAATCGGGTTTGTGGGAAGCTGCTGCTTCTTGCCGGAGCTAGTCTGCTCAGGACAGTGGAAGATACCCGCATGGAGCGAAATTCTCTTCCACCTAGCATCCCCTCTGCCTGAGAGAGAAGCGTGGTTGCACCTCTGGAAAGGACCTTAAGGAAAGGGACACGTCTGTCACCGTGTTCCCCAAAGGCAAGTATGAGGAAGGTGCAGAACGCTGCAACGGGCGAATAGAACGAGCCGTTGGCTTTATGTCAGAAAACGGTGCGAAGCAGGAGAGAAGGCACTGGCAGGTGCAGCGGGACGGTTGCAAGACAAGTGTCACCAGTTCCCTGTCAGAGCCATGGAGGCCAGGCTGCTAAGGAGACACGAGAGGAAGACTAGGGCAGGCACGCGTGCTCCACTCTAAGGGAGGAGTCTGGGCAGAAGGCAGGCCTGTCCTGTGTCTCTGGTCCCAAGGGGACAGCGTCTCCTTGAACACCTGTGCCTAGGGCAGACTTGGGCTTGCCACCAGGCCCCATAGCCGCAACTCGCAGCAACAGCTCCCTGGAGGACCGGGCAGTCCGATGCCGTCTTCCTCCAAGATGTGACAACGTTGGTGGTGGCAGGGCGTGTGCCGGGGAAGGAATGGGGACAGTGTGCAGGGTTCATGTCCACTCCCTCTCCTGTGGGGAAGGCACTGGCCTAGTCCCCGATTCCGCCTGAGCGCCAGTAGAAAAGGCCTAGCCTGCCTATGCCAGGACATGGAAGTGAGCATAGAGTGCCATCCTAAGCCACGCACGCTGCTGTTGCTTTGTGACTGTGCCTGCTTAGTTCGGCTTGGCAGGGTGAACGCAGGGCGCGAACAGGGAGCCCGGGAAAGCAAGGCCCAAGAGGCACTAGCTCTCCCGCAGCTCTTCATCTTTGAAGTGACAGAGCGAACGCCCAAAGCCTTGCTGTGAAGCAGCAGCGAAGGGCAGTTCGTGCCAGCTGAAAACATCTACAAACGTGTAGCAGTAGTTGCTAAATCAGAGTCGGATCTGTAGGCTGCTGTGGCTGCCTGCCTTAGCCTACTCTTCCCAGGACAGAGGGAGAGCCCCGCATAGAGCGAAAGCCTCATTGCCCGGGCATCCCTTCTGGGAAGGCCCAGCTTTCATTGGGAAATCAAAGTCAGGTCTGAGGGACGCTGCTGATGCTTGCATGAGCTAGTCTCCCCTGCACGTTGTAATAAACCCGCATGGAGCGAAATCCTCTATGCGCAGGCATCCTCTCTGGGAAAGCGTAGCATTTGTTGGGAAATCAGAATCGGGTTTGTGGGAAGCTGCTGCTTCTTGCCGGAGCTAGTCTGCTCAGGACAGTGGAAGATACCCGCATGGAGCGAAATTCTCTTCCACCTAGCATCCCCTCTGCCTGAGAGAGAAGCGTGGTTGCACCTCTGGAAAGGACCTTAAGGAAAGGGACACGTCTGTCACCGTGTTCCCCAAAGGCAAGTATGAGGAAGGTGCAGAACGCTGTAACGGGCGAATAGAACGAGCCGTTGGCTTTATGTCAGAAAACGGTGCGAAGCAGGAGAGAAGGCTCTGGCAGGTGCATCAGGCCCGTGGCAAGACAAGTGTCACCAGTTCCCTGTGCAGAGACATGGAGGCCAGGCTGCTAACAGACAAGAGAGGACGACTAGGGCAGGCATGCGTGCTCCATACTGAGGGAGCAGTCTGGGCAGAAGGCAGGCCTGTCCTGTGTCTCTGGTCCCAAGGGGGCAGCGTCTCCTTGAACACCTGTGCCTAGGGCAGACTTGGGCTTGCCACCAGGCCCCATAGCCGCAACTCACAGCAACAGCACCCTGGAGGAACGGGCAGTCCGATGCCGTCTTCCTCCAAGATGTGACAACGTTGGTGGTGGCAGGGCGTGTGCCCGGGAAGGAATGGGGACAGTGTGCAGGGTTCATGTCCACTCCCTCTCCTGTGGGGAAGGCACTGGCCTAGTCCCCGATTCCGCCTGAGCGCCAGTAGAAAAGGCCTAGCCTGCCTATGCCAGGACATGGAAGTGAGCATAGAGTGCCATCCTAAGCCACGCACGCTGCTGTTGCTTTGTGACTGTGCCTGCTTAGTTCGGCTTGGCAGGGTGAACGCAGGGCGCGAACGGGGAGCCCGGGAAAGCAAGGCCCAAGAGGCACTAGCTCTCCCGCAGCTCTTCATCTTTGAAGTGACAGAGCGAACGCCCAAAGCCTTGCTGTGAAGCAGCAGCGAAGGGCAGTTCGTGCCAGCTGAAAACCTCTACAAACGTGTAGCAGTAGTTGCTAAATCAGAGTCGGATCTGTAGGCTGCTGTGGCTGCCTGCCTTAGCCTACTCTTCCCAGGACAGAGGGAGAGCCCCGCATAGAGCGAAAGCCTCTTTGCCCGGGCATCCCTTCTGGGAAGGCCCAGCTTTCTTTGGGAAATCAAAGTCAGGTCTGAGGGACGCTGCTGCTGCTTGCTTGAGCTGGTCTCCCCTGCACGTTGTAATAAACCCGCATGGACCGAAATCCTCTATGCGCAGGCATCCTCTCTGGGAAAGCGTAGCATTCGTTGGGAAATCAGAATCGGGTTTGTGGGAAGCTGCTGCTTCTTGCCGGAGCTAGTCTGCTCAGGACAGTGGAAGATACCCGCATGGAGCGAAATTCTCTTTCACCTAGCATCCCCTCTGCCTGAGAGGAAGCGTGGTTGCACATCTGGAAAGGACCTTAAGGAAAGAATTACGTCTGTCACCGTGTTCCCCAAAGGCAAGTATGAGGAAGGTGCAGAACGCTGCAACGGGCGAATAGAACGAGCCGATGGCTTTATGTCAGAAAACGGTGCGCAGCAGGAGAGAAGGCTCTGGCAGGTGCAGCAGGCCCGTGGCAAGACAAGTGTCACCAGTTCCCTGCGCAGAGCCATGGAGGCCAGGCTGCTAACAGACAAGAGAGGACGACTAGGGCAGGTATGCGTGCTCCATACTGAGGGAGCAGTCTGGGCAGAAGGCAGGCCTGTCCTGTGTCTCTGGTCCCAAGGGGACAGCGTCTCCTTGAACACCTGTGCCTAGGGCAGACTTGGGCTTGCCACCAGGCCCCATAGCCGCAACTCACAGCAACAGCACCCTGGAGGAACGGGCAGTCCGATGCCGTCTTCCTCCAAGATGTGAGAACGTTGGTGGTGGCAGTGCGTGTGCCCGGGAAAGAATGGGGACAGTGTGCAGGGTTCATGTCCACTCCCTCTCCTGTGGGGAAGGCACTGGCCTAGTCCCCGATTCCGCCTGAGCGCCAGTAGAAAAGGCCTAGCCTGCCTATGCCAGGACATGGAAGTGAGCATAGAGTGCCATCCTAAGCCACGCACGCTGCTGTTGCTTTGTGACTGTGCCTGCTTAGTTCGGCTTGGCAGGGTGAACGCAGGGCGCGAACGGGGAGCCCGGGAAAGCAAGGCCCAAGAGGCACTAGCTCTCCCGCAGCTCTTCATCTTTGAAGTGACAGAGCGAACGCCCAAAGCCTTGCTGTGAAGCAGCAGCGAAGGGCAGTTCGTGCCAGCTGAAAACCTCTACAAACGTGTAGCAGTAGTTGCTAAATCAGAGTCGGATCTGTAGGCTGCTGTGGCTGCCTGCCTTAGCCTACTCTTCCCAGGACAGAGGGAGAGCCCCGCATAGAGCGAAAGCCTCTTTGCCCGGGCATCCCTTCTGGGAAGGCCCAGCTTTCTTTGGGAAATCAAAGTCAGGTCTGAGGGACGCTGCTGCTGCTTGCTTGAGCTGGTCTCCCCTGCACGTTGTAATAAACCCGCATGGAGCGAAATCCTCTATGCGCAGGCATCCTCTCTGGGAAAGCATAGCATTTGTTGGGAAATCAGAATCGGGTTTGTGGGAAGCTGCTGCTTCTTGCCGGAGCTAGTCTGCTCAGGACAGTGGAAGATACCCGCATGGAGCGAAATTCTCTTTCACCTAGCATCCCCTCTGCCTGAGAGAGAAGCGTGGTTGCACCTCTGGAAAGGACCTTAAGGAAAGGGACACGTCTGTCACCGTGTTCCCCAAAGGCAAGTATGAGGAATGTGCAGAACGCTGCAACGGGCGAATAGAACGAGCCGTTGGCTTTATGTCAGAAAACGATGCGAAGCAGGAGAGAAGACACTGGCAGGTGCAGCGGGACGGTTGCAAGACAAGTGTCACCAGTTCCCTGTCAGAGCCATGGAGGCCAGGCTGCTAAGGAGACACGAGAGGAAGACTAGGGCAGGCACGCGTGCTCCACACTAAGGGAGGAGTCTGGGCAGAAGGCAGGCCTGTCCTGTGTCTCTGGTCCCAAGGGGACAGCGTCTCCTTGAACACCTGTGCCTAGGGCAGACTTGGGCTTGCCACCAGGCCCCATAGCCGCAACTCGCAGCAACAGCTCCCTGGAGGACCGGGCAGTCCGATGCCGTCTTCCTCCAAGATGTGACAACGTTGGTGGTGGCAGGGCGTGTGCCGGGGAAGGAATGGGGACAGTGTGCATGGTTCATGTCCACTCCCTCTCCTGTGGGGAAGGCACTGGCCTAGTCGCCGATTCCGCCTGAGCGCCAGTAGAAAAGGCCTAGCCTGCCTATGCCAGGACATGGAAGTGAGCATAGAGTGCCATCCTAAGCCACGCACGCTGCTGTTGCTTTGTGACTGTGCCTGCTTAGTTTGGCTTGGCAGGGTGAACGCAGGGCGCGAACAGGGAGCCCGGGAAAGCAAGGCCCAAGAGGCACTAGCTCTCCCGCAGCTCTTCATCTTTGAAGTGACAGAGCGAACGCCCAAAGCCTTGCTGTGAAGCAGCAGCGAAATGGCAGTTCGTGCCAGCTGAAAACCTCTACAAACGTGTAGCAGTAGTTGCTAAATCAGAGTCGGATCTGTAGGCTGCTGTGGCTGCCTGCCTTAGCCTACTCTTCCCAGGACAGAGGGAGAGCCCCGCATAGAGCGAAAGCCTCATTGCCCGGGCATCCCTTCTGGGAAGGCCCAGCTTTCATTGGGAAATCAAAGTCAGGTCTGAGGGACGCTGCTGCTGCTTGCTTGAGCTGGTCTCCCCTGCACGTTGTAATAAACCCGCATGGAGCGAAATCCTCTATGCGCAGGCATCCTCTCTGGGAAAGCGTAGCATTTGTTGGGAAATCAGAATCGGGTTTGTGGGAAGCTGCTGCTTCTTGCCGGAGCTAGTCTGCTCAGGACAGTGGAAGATACCCGCATGGAGCGAAATTCTCTTCCACCTAGCATCCCCTCTGCCTGAGAGAGAAGCGTGGTTGCACCTCTGGAAAGGACCTTAAGGAAAGGGACACGTCTGTCACCGTGTTCCCCAAAGGCAAGTATGAGGAAGGTGCAGAACGCTGCAACGGGCGAATAGAACGAGCCGTTGGCTTTATGTCAGAAAACGGTGCGAAGCAGGAGAGAAGGCTCTGGCAGGTGCATCAGGCCCGTGGCAAGACAAGTGTCACCAGTTCCCTGTGCAGAGACATGGAGGCCAGGCTGCTAACAGACAAGAGAGGACGACTAGGGCAGGCATGCATGCTCCATACTGAGGGAGCAGTCTGGGCAGAAGGCAGGCCTGTCCTGTGTCTCTGGTCCCAAGGGGACAGCGTCTCCTTGAACACCTGTGCCTAGGGCAGACTTGGGCTTGCCACCAGGCCCCATAGCCGCAACTCACAGCAACAGCACCCTGGAGGAACGGGCAGTCCGATGCCGTCTTCCTCCAAGATGTGACAACGTTGGTGGTGGCAGGGCGTGTGCCGGGGAAGGAATGGGGACAGTGTGCAGGGTTCATGTCCACTCCCTCTCCTGTGGGGAAGGCACTGGCCTAGTCCCCGATTCCGCCTGAGCGCCAGTAGAAAAGGCCTAGCCTGCCTATGCCAGGACATGGAAGTGAGCATAGAGTGCCATCCTAAGCCACGCACGCTGCTGTTGCTTTGTGACTGTGCCTGCTTAGTTCGGCTTGGCAGGGTGAACGCAGGGCGCGAACAGGGACCCGGGAAAGCAAGGCCCAAAAGGCACTAGCTCTCCCGCAGCTCTTCATCTTTGAAGTGACAGAACGAACGCCCAAAGCCTTGCTGTGAAGCAGCAGCGAAGGGCAGTTCGTGCCAGCTGAAAACCTCTACAAACGTGTAGCAGTAGTTGCTAAATCAGAGTCGGATCTGTAGGCTGCTGTGGCTGCCTGCCTTAGCCTACTCTTCCCAGGACAGAGGGAGAGCCCCGCATAGAGCGAAAGCCTCTTTGCCCGGGCATCCCTTCTGGGAAGGCCCAGCTTTCTTTGGGAAATCAAAGTCAGGTCTGAGGGACGCTGCTGCTGCTTGCTTGAGCTGGTCTCCCCTGCACTTTGTAATAAACCCGCATGGAGCGAAATCCTCTATGCGCAGGCATCCTCTCTGGGAAAGCGTAGCATTTGTTGGGAAATCAGAATCGGGTTTGTGGGAAGCTGCTGCTTCTTGCCGGAGCTAGTCTGATCAGGACAGTGGAAGATACCCGCATGGAGCGAAATTCTCTTTCACCTAGCATCCACTCTGCCTGAGAGAGAAGCGTGGTTGCACCTCTGGAAAGGACCTTAAGGAAAGGGACACGTCTGTCACCGTGTTCCCCAAAGGCAAGTATGAGGAAGGTGCAGAACGCTGCAACGGGCGAATAGAACGAGCCGATGGCTTTATGTCAAAAACCGTGCGAAGAAGGAGAGAAGGCTCTGGCAGGTGCAACAGGCCCGTGGCAAGACAAGTGTCACCAGTTCCCTGTGCAGAGACATGGAGGCCAGGCTGCTAACAGACAAGAGAGGACGACTAGGGCAGGTATGCGTGCTCCATACTGAGGGAGCAGTCTGGGCAGAAGGCAGGCCTGTCCTGTGTCTCTGGTCCCAAGGGGACAGCGTCTCCTTGAACACCTGTGCCGAGGGCAGACTTGGGCTTGCCACCAGGCCCCATAGCCGCAACTCACAGCTACAGCACCCTGGAGGAACGTGCAGTCCGATGCCGTCTTCCTCCAAGATGTGAGAACGTTGGTGGTGGCAGGGCGTGTGCCCGGGAAAGAATGGGGACAGTGTGCAGGGTTCATGTCCACTCCCTCTCCTGTGGGAAGGCACTGGCCTAGTCGCCGATTCCGCCTGAGCGCCAGTAGGAAAGGCCTAGCCTGCCTATGCCAGGACATGGAAGTGAGCATAGAGTGCCATCCTAAGCCACGCACGCTGCTGTTGCTTTGTGACTGTGCCTGCTTAGTTCGGCTTGGCAGGGTGAACGCAGGGCGCGAACGGGGAGCCCGGGAAGCAAGGCCCAAGAGGCACTAGCTCTCCCGCAGCTCTTCATCTTTGAAGTGACAGAGCGAACGCCCAAAGCCTTGCTGTGAAGCAGCAGCGAAGGGCAGTTCGTGCCAGCTGAAAACCTCTACAAACGTGTAGCAGTAGTTGCTAAATCAGAGTCGGATCTGTAGGCTGCTGTGGCTGCCTGCCTTAGCCTACTCTTCCCAGGACAGAGGGAGAGCCCCGCATAGAGCGAAAGCCTCTTTGCCCGGGCATCCCTTCTGGGAAGGCCCAGCTTTCTTTGGGAAATCAAAGTCAGGTCTGAGGGACGCTGCTGCTGCTTGCTTGAGCTGGTCTCCCGTGCACGTTGTAATAAAACCGCATGGAGCAAAATCCTCTATGCGCAGGCATCCTCTCTGGGAAAGCATAGCATTTGTTGGGAAATCAGAATCGGGTTTGTGGGAAGCTGCTGCTTCTTGCCGGAGCTAGTCTGCTCAGGACAGTGGAAGATACACGCATGGAGCGAAATTCTCTTTCACCTAGCAGCCCCTCTGCCTGAGAGAGAAGCGTGGTTGCACCTCTGGAAAGGACCTTAAGGAAAGGGACACGTCTGTCACCGTGTTCCCCAAAGGCAAGTATGAGGAAGGTGCTGAACGCTGCAACGGGCGAATAGAACGAGCCGTTGGCTTTATGTCAGAAAACGGTGCGAAGCAGGAGAGAAGGCTCTGGCAGGTGCAGCAGGCCGGTGGCAAGACAAGTGTCACCAGTTCCCTGTGCAGAGACATGGAGGCCAGGCTGCTAACAGACACGAGAGGACGACTAGGGCAGGCTCGCGTGCTCCATACTGAGGAAGCAGTCTGGGCAGAAGGCAGGCCTGTCCTGTGTCTCTGGTCCCAAGGGGACAGCGTCTCCTTGAACACCTGTGCCTAGGGCAGACTTGGGCTTGCCACCAGGCCCCATAGCCGCAACTCACAGCAACAGCACCCTGGAGGAACGGGCAGTCCGATGCCGTCTTCCTCCAAGATGTGAGAACGTTGGTGGTGGCAGTGCGTGTGCCCGGGAAAGAATGGGGACAGTGTGCAGGGTTCATGTCCACTCCCTCTCCTGTGGGGAAGGCACTGGCCTAGTCCCCGATTCCGCCTGAGCGCCAGTAGAAAAGGCCTAGCCTGCCTATGCCAGGACATGGAAGTGAGCATAGAGTGCCATCCTAAGCCACGCACGCTGCTGTTGCTTTGTGACTGTGCCTGCTTAGTTCGGCTTGGCAGGGTGAACGCAGGGCGCGAACAGGGAGCCCGGGAAAGCAAGGCCCAAGAGGCACTAGCTCTCCCGCAGCTCTTCATCTTTGAAGTGACAGAGCGAACGCCCAAAGCCTTGCTGTGAAGCAGCAGCGAAGGGCAGTTCGTGCCAGCTGAAAACCTCTACAAACGTGTAGCAGTAGTTGCTAAATCAGAGTCGGATCTGTAGGCTGCTGTGGCTGCCTGCCTTAGCCTACTCTTCCCAGGACAGAGGGAGAGCCCCGCATAGAGCGAAAGCCTCTTTGCCCGGGCATCCCTTCTGGGAAGGCCCAGCTTTCTTTGGGAAATCAAAGTCAGGTCTGAGGGACGCTGCTGCTGCTTGCTTGAGCTGGTCTCCCCTGCACGTTGTAATAAACCCGCATGGAGCGAAATCCTCTATGCGCAGGCATCCTCTCTGGGAAAGCATAGCATTTGTTGGGAAATCAGAATCGGGTTTGTGGGAAGCTGCTGCTTCTTGCCGGAGCTAGTCTGCTCAGGACAGTGGAAGATACCCGCATGGAGCGAAATTCTCTTTCACCTAGCATCCCCTCTGCCTGAGAGAGAAGCGTGGTTGCACCTCTGGAAAGGACCTTAACGAAAGGGACACGTCTGTCACCGTGTTCCCCAAAGGCAAGTATGAGGAATGTGCAGAACGCTGCAACGGGCGAATAGAACGAGCCGTTGGCTTTATGTCAGAAAACGATGCGAAGCAGGAGAGAAGACACTGGCAGGTGCAGCGGGACGGTTGCAAGACAAGTGTCACCAGTTCCCTGTCAGAGCCATGGAGGCCAGGCTGCTAAGGAGACACGAGAGGAAGACTAGGGCAGGCACGCGTGCTCCACACTAAGGGAGGAGTCTGGGCAGAAGGCAGGCCTGTCCTGTGTCTCTGGTCCCAAGGGGACAGCGTCTCCTTGAACACCTGTGCCTAGGGCAGACTTGGGCTTGCCACCAGGCCCCATAGCCGCAACTCGCAG
Source organism: Neogale vison (assembly GCF_020171115.1). Classification (NCBI taxonomy): domain Eukaryota; kingdom Metazoa; phylum Chordata; class Mammalia; order Carnivora; family Mustelidae; genus Neogale; species Neogale vison. The sequence goes on along the minus strand of NC_058102.1, from coordinate 110,480,007 downwards.
CAACAGCTCCCTGGAGGACCGGGCAGTCCGATGCCGTCTTCCTCCAAGATGTGACAACGTTGGTGGTGGCAGGGCGTGTGCCGGGGAAGGAATGGGGACAGTGTGCATGGTTCATGTCCACTCCCTCTCCTGTGGGGAAGGCACTGGCCTAGTCGCCGATTCCGCCTGAGCGCCAGTAGAAAAGGCCTAGCCTGCCTATGCCAGGACATGGAAGTGAGCATAGAGTGCCATCCTAAGCCACGCACGCTGCTGTTGCTTTGTGACTGTGCCTGCTTAGTTTGGCTTGGCAGGGTGAACGCAGGGCGCGAACAGGGAGCCCGGGAAAGCAAGGCCCAAGAGGCACTAGCTCTCCCGCAGCTCTTCATCTTTGAAGTGACAGAGCGAACGCCCAAAGCCTTGCTGTGAAGCAGCAGCGAAATGGCAGTTCGTGCCAGCTGAAAACCTCTACAAACGTGTAGCAGTAGTTGCTAAATCAGAGTCGGATCTGTAGGCTGCTGTGGCTGCCTGCCTTAGCCTACTCTTCCCAGGACAGAGGGAGAGCCCCGCATAGAGCGAAAGCCTCATTGCCCGGGCATCCCTTCTGGGAAGGCCCAGCTTTCATTGGGAAATCAAAGTCAGGTCTGAGGGACGCTGCTGCTGCTTGCTTGAGCTGGTCTCCCCTGCACGTTGTAATAAACCCGCATGGAGCGAAATCCTCTATGCGCAGGCATCCTCTCTGGGAAAGCGTAGCATTTGTTGGGAAATCAGAATCGGGTTTGTGGGAAGCTGCTGCTTCTTGCCGGAGCTAGTCTGCTCAGGACAGTGGAAGATACCCGCATGGAGCGAAATTCTCTTCCACCTAGCATCCCCTCTGCCTGAGAGAGAAGCGTGGTTGCACCTCTGGAAAGGACCTTAAGGAAAGGGACACGTCTGTCACCGTGTTCCCCAAAGGCAAGTATGAGGAAGGTGCAGAACGCTGCAACGGGCGAATAGAACGAGCCGTTGGCTTTATGTCAGAAAACGGTGCGAAGCAGGAGAGAAGGCTCTGGCAGGTGCATCAGGCCCGTGGCAAGACAAGTGTCACCAGTTCCCTGTGCAGAGACATGGAGGCCAGGCTGCTAACAGACAAGAGAGGACGACTAGGGCAGGCATGCATGCTCCATACTGAGGGAGCAGTCTGGGCAGAAGGCAGGCCTGTCCTGTGTCTCTGGTCCCAAGGGGACAGCGTCTCCTTGAACACCTGTGCCTAGGGCAGACTTGGGCTTGCCACCAGGCCCCATAGCCGCAACTCACAGCAACAGCACCCTGGAGGAACGGGCAGTCCGATGCCGTCTTCCTCCAAGATGTGACAACGTTGGTGGTGGCAGGGCGTGTGCCGGGGAAGGAATGGGGACAGTGTGCAGGGTTCATGTCCACTCCCTCTCCTGTGGGGAAGGCACTGGCCTAGTCCCCGATTCCGCCTGAGCGCCAGTAGAAAAGGCCTAGCCTGCCTATGCCAGGACATGGAAGTGAGCATAGAGTGCCATCCTAAGCCACGCACGCTGCTGTTGCTTTGTGACTGTGCCTGCTTAGTTCGGCTTGGCAGGGTGAACGCAGGGCGCGAACAGGGACCCGGGAAAGCAAGGCCCAAAAGGCACTAGCTCTCCCGCAGCTCTTCATCTTTGAAGTGACAGAACGAACGCCCAAAGCCTTGCTGTGAAGCAGCAGCGAAGGGCAGTTCGTGCCAGCTGAAAACCTCTACAAACGTGTAGCAGTAGTTGCTAAATCAGAGTCGGATCTGTAGGCTGCTGTGGCTGCCTGCCTTAGCCTACTCTTCCCAGGACAGAGGGAGAGCCCCGCATAGAGCGAAAGCCTCTTTGGCCGGGCATCCCTTCTGGGAAGGCCCAGCTTTCTTTGGGAAATCAAAGTCAGGTCTGAGGGACGCTGCTGCTGCTTGCTTGAGCTGGTCTCCCCTGCACTTTGTAATAAACCCGCATGGAGCGAAATCCTCTATGCGCAGGCATCCTCTCTGGGAAAGCGTAGCATTTGTTGGGAAATCAGAATCGGGTTTGTGGGAAGCTGCTGCTTCTTGCCGGAGCTAGTCTGCTCAGGACAGTGGAAGATACCCGCATGGAGCGAAATTCTCTTTCACCTAGCATCCCCTCTGCCTGAGAGAGAAGCGTGGTTGCACCTCTGGAAAGGACCTTAAGGAAAGGGACACGTCTGTCACCGTGTTCATCAAAGGCAAGTATGAGGAAGGTGCAGAACGCTGCAACGGGCGAATAGAACGAGCCGATGGCTTTATGTCAAAAACCGTGCGAAGAAGGAGAGAAGGCTCTGGCAGGTGCAACAGGCCCGTGGCAAGACAAGTGTCACCAGTTCCCTGTGCAGAGACATGGAGGCCAGGCTGCTAACAGACAAGAGAGGACGACTAGGGCAGGTATGCGTGCTCCATACTGAGGGAGCAGTCTGGGCAGAAGGCAGGCCTGTCCTGTGTCTCTGGTCCCAAGGGGACAGCGTCTCCTTGAACACCTGTGCCGAGGGCAGACTTGGGCTTGCCACCAGGCCCCATAGCTGCAACTCACAGCTACAGCACCCTGGAGGAACGTGCAGTCCGATGCCGTCTTCCTCCAAGATGTGAGAACGTTGGTGGTGGCAGGGCGTGTGCCCGGGAAAGAATGGGGACAGTGTGCAGGGTTCATGTCCACTCCCTCTCCTGTGGGAAGGCACTGGCCTAGTCGCCGATTCCGCCTGAGCGCCAGTAGGAAAGGCCTAGCCTGCCTATGCCAGGACATGGAAGTGAGCATAGAGTGCCATCCTAAGCCACGCACGCTGCTGTTGCTTTGTGACTGTGCCTGCTTAGTTCGGCTTGGCAGGGTGAACGCAGGGCGCGAACGGGGAGCCCGGGAAGCAAGGCCCAAGAGGCACTAGCTCTCCCGCAGCTCTTCATCTTTGAAGTGACAGAGCGAACGCCCAAAGCCTTGCTGTGAAGCAGCAGCGAAGGGCAGTTCGTGCCAGCTGAAAACCTCTACAAACGTGTAGCAGTAGTTGCTAAATCAGAGTCGGATCTGTAGGCTGCTGTGGCTGCCTGCCTTAGCCTACTCTTCCCAGGACAGAGGGAGAGCCCCGCATAGAGCGAAAGCCTCTTTGCCCGGGCATCCCTTCTGGGAAGGCCCAGCTTTCTTTGGGAAATCAAAGTCAGGTCTGAGGGACGCTGCTGCTGCTTGCTTGAGCTGGTCTCCCGTGCACGTTGTAATAAAACCGCATGGAGCAAAATCCTCTATGCGCAGGCATCCTCTCTGGGAAAGCATAGCATTTGTTCGGAAATCAGAATCGGGTTTGTGGGAAGCTGCTGCTTCTTGCCGGAGCTAGTCTGCTCAGGACAGTGGAAGATACACGCATGGAGCGAAATTCTCTTTCACCTAGCAGCCCCTCTGCCTGAGAGAGAAGCGTGGTTGCACCTCTGGAAAGGACCTTAAGGAAAGGGACACGTCTGTCACCGTGTTCCCCAAAGGCAAGTATGAGGAAGGTGCTGAACGCTGCAACGGGCGAATAGAACGAGCCGTTGGCTTTATGTCAGAAAACGGTGCGAAGCAGGAGAGAAGGCTCTGGCAGGTGCAGCAGGCCGGTGGCAAGACAAGTGTCACCAGTTCCCTGTGCAGAGACATGGAGGCCAGGCTGCTAACAGACACGAGAGGACGACTAGGGCAGGCACGCGTGCTCCATACTGAGGAAGCAGTCTGGGCAGAAGGCAGGCCTGTCCTGTGTCTCTGGTCCCAAGGGGACAGCGTCTCCTTGAACACCTGTGCCTAGGGCAGACTTGGGCTTGCCACCAGGCCCCATAGCCGCAACTCGCAGCAACAGCTCCCTGGAGGAACGGGCAGTCCGATGCCGTCTTCCTCCAAGATGTGACAACGTTGGTGGTGGCAGGGCGTGTGCCGGGGAAGGAATGGGGACAGTGTGCAGGGTTCATGTCCACTCCCTCTCCTGTGGGGAAGGCACTGGCCTAGTCCCCGATTCCGCCTGAGCGCCAGTAGAAAAGGCCTAGCCTGCCTATGCCAGGACATGGAAGTGAGCATAGAGTGCCATCCTAAGCCACGCACGCTGCTGTTGCTTTGTGACTGTGCCTGCTTAGTTCGGCTTGGCAGGGTGAACGCAGGGCGCGAACAGGAAGCCCGGGAAAGCAAGGCCCAAGAGGCACTAGCTCTCCCGCAGCTCTTCATCTTTGAAGTGACAGAGCGAACGCCCAAAGCCATGCTGTGAAGCAGCAGCGAAGGGCAGTTCGTGCCAGCTGAAAACCTCTACAAACGTGTAGCAGTAGTTGCTAAATCAGAGTCGGATCTGTAGGCTGCTGTGGCTGCCTGCCTTAGCCTACTCTTCCCAGGACAGAGGGAGAGCCCCGCATAGAGCGAAAGCCTCATTGCCCGGGCATCCCTTCTGGGAAGGCCCAGCTTTCTTTGGGAAATCAAAGTCAGGTCTGAGGGACGCTGCTGCTGCTTGCTTGAGCTGGTCTCCCCTGCACGTTGTAATAAACCCGCATGGAGCGAAATCCTCTATGCGCAGGCATCCTCTCTGGGAAAGCATAGCATTTGTTGGGAAATCAGAATCGGGTTTGTGGGAAGCTGCTGCTTCTTGCCGGAGCTAGTCTGCTCAGGACAGTGGAAGATACCCGCATGGAGCGAAATTCTCTTTCACCTAGCATCCCCTCTGCCTGAGAGAGAAGCGTGGTTGCACCTCTGGACAGGACCTTAAGGAAAGGGACACGTCTGTCACCGTGTTCCCCAAAGGCAAGTATGAGGAAGGTGCAGAACGCTGCAACGGGCGAATAGAATGAGCCGTTGGCTTTATGTCAGAAAACGGTGCGAAGCAGGAGAGAAGGCACTGGCAGGTGCAGCGGGACGGTTGCAAGACAAGTGTCACCAGTTCCCTGTCAGAGCCATGGAGGCCAGGCTGCTAAGGAGACACGAGAGGAAGACTAGGGCAGGCACGCGTGCTCCACTCTAAGGGAGGAGTCTGGGCAGAAGGCAGGCCTGTCCTGTGTCTCTGGTCCCAAGGGGACAGCGTCTCCTTGAACACCTGTGCCTAGGGCAGACTTGGGCTTGCCACCAGGCCCCATAGCCGCAACTCGCAGCAACAGCTCCCTGGAGGAACGGGCAGTCCGATGCCGTCTTCCTCCAAGATGTGACAACGTTGGTGGTGGCAGGGCGTGTGCCGGGGAAGGAATGGGGACAGTGTGCAGGGTTCATGTCCACTCCCTCTCCTGTGGGGAAGGCACTGGCCTAGTCCCCGATTCCGCCTGAGCGCCAGTAGAAAAGGCCTAGCCTGCCTATGCCAGGACATGGAAGTGAGCATAGAGTGCCATCCTAAGCCACGGACGCTGCTGTTCTTTGTGACTGTGCCTGCTTAGTTCGGCTTAGCAGGGTGAACGCAGGGCGCGAACAGGGAGCCCGGGAAAGCAAGGCCCAAGAGGCACTAGCTCTCCCGCAGCTCTTCATCTTTGAAGTGACAGAGCGAACGCCCAAAGCCTTGCTGTGAAGCAGCAGCGAAGGGCAGTTCGTGCCAGCTGAAAACATCTACAAACGTGTAGCAGTAGTTGCTAAATCAGAGTCGGATCTGTAGGCTGCTGTGGCTGCCTGCCTTAGCCTACTCTTCCCAGGACAGAGGGAGAGCCACGCATAGAGCGAAAGCCTCATTGCCCGGGCATCCCTTCTGGGAAGGCCCAGCTTTCATTGGGAAATCAAAGTCAGGTCTGAGGGACGCTGCTGCTGCTTGCTTGAGCTGGTCTCCCCTGCACGTTGTAATAAACCCGCATGGAGCGAAATCCTCTATGCGCAGGCATCCTCTCTGGGAAAGCGTAGCATTTGTTGGGAAATCAGAATCGGGTTTGTGGGAAGCTGCTGCTTCTTGCCGGAGCTAATCTGCTCAGGACAGTGGAAGATACCCGCATGGAGCGAAATTCTCTTCCACCTAGCATCCCCTCTGCCTGAGAGAGAAGCGTGGTTGCACCTCTGGAAAGGACCTTAAGGAAAGGGACACGTCTGTCACCGTGTTCCCCAAAGGCAAGTATGAGGAAGGTGCAGAACGCTGCAACGGGCGAATAGAACGAGCCGTTGGCTTTATGTCAGAAAACGGTGCGAAGCAGGAGAGAAGGCTCGGGCAGGTGCATCAGGCCCGTGGCAAGACAAGTGTCACCAGTTCCCTGTGCAGAGACATGGAGGCCAGGCTGCTAACAGACAAGAGAGGACGACTAGGGCAGGCATGCGTGCTCCATACTGAGGGAGCAGTCTGGGCAGAAGGCAGGCCTGTCCTGTGTCTCTGGTCCCAAGGGGACAGCGTCTCCTTGAACACCTGTGCCTAGGGCAGACTTGGGCTTGCCACCAGGCCCCATAGCCGCAACTCACAGCAACAGCACCCTGGAGGAACGGGCAGTCCGATGCCGTCTTCCTCCAAGATGTGACAACGTTGGTGGTGGCAGGGCGTGTGCCGGGGAAGGAATGGGGACAGTGTGCAGGGTACATGTCCACTCCCTCTCCTGTGGGGAAGGCACTGGCCTAGTCCCCGATTCCGCCTGAGCGCCAGTAGAAAAGGCCTAGCCTGCCTATGCCAGGACATGGAAGTGAGCATAGATTGCCATCCTAAGCCACGCACGCTGCTGTTGCTTTGTGACTGTGCCTGCTTAGTTCGGCTTGGCAGGGTGAACGCAGGGCGCGAACGGGGAGCCCGGGAAAGCAAGGCCCAAGAGGCACTAGCTCTCCCGCAGCTCTTCATCTTTGAAGTGACAGAGCGAACGCCCAAAGCCTTGCTGTGAAGCAGCAGCGAAGGGCAGTTCGTGCCAGCTGAAAACCTCTACAAACGTGTAGCAGTAGTTGCTAAATCAGAGTCGGATCTGTAGGCTGCTGTGGCTGCCTGCCTTAGCCTACTCTTCCCAGGACAGAGGGAAGCCCCGCATAGATCGAAAGCCTCTTTGCCCGGGCATCCCTTCTGGGAAGGCCCAGCTTTCTTTGGGAAATCAAAGTCAGGTCTGAGGGACGCTGCTGCTGCTTGCTTGAGCTGGTCTCCCCTGCACGTTGTAATAAACCCGCATGGAGCGAAATCCTCTATGCGCAGGCATCCTCTCTGGGAAAGCGTAGCATTTGTTGGGAAATCAGAATCGGGTTTGTGGGAAGCTGCTGCTTCTTGCCGGAGCTAGTCTGCTCAGGACAGTGGAAGATACACGCATGGAGCGAAATTCTCTTTCACCTAGCATCCCCTCTGCCTGAGAGAGAAGCGTGTTTGCACATCTGGAAAGGACCTTAAGGAAAGGGACACGTCTGTCACCGTGTTCCCCAAAGGCAAGTATGAGGAAGGTGCAGAACGCTGCAACGGGCGAATAGAACGAGCCGTTGGCTTTATGTCAGAAAACGGTGCGAAGCAGGAGAGAAGGCTCTGGCAGGTGCATCAGGCCCGTGGCAAGACAAGTGTCACCAGTTCCCTGTGCAGAGACATGGAGGCCAGGCTGCTAACAGACAAGAGAGGACGACTAGGGCAGGCATGCATGCTCCATACTGAGGGAGCAGTCTGGGCAGAAGGCAGGCCTGTCCTGTGTCTCTGGTCCCAAGGGGACAGCGTCTCCTTGAACACCTGTGCCTAGGGCAGACTTGGGCTTGCCACCAGGCCCCATAGCCGCAACTCACAGCAACAGCACCCTGGAGGAACGGGCAGTCCGATGCCGTCTTCCTCCAAGATGTGACAACGTTGGTGGTGGCAGGGCGTGTGCCGGGGAAGGAATGGGGACAGTGTGCAGGGTTCATGTCCACTCCCTCTCCTGTGGGGAAGGCACTGGCCTAGTCCCCGATTCCGCCTGAGCGCCAGTAGAAAAGGCCTAGCCTGCCTATGCCAGGACATGGAAGTGAGCATAGAGTGCCATCCTAAGCCACGCACGCTGCTGTTGCTTTGTGACTGTGCCTGCTTAGTTCGGCTTGGCAGGGTGAACGCAGGGCGCGAACAGGGACCCGGGAAAGCAAGGCCCAAAAGGCACTAGCTCTCCCGCAGCTCTTCATCTTTGAAGTGACAGAACGAACGCCCAAAGCCTTGCTGTGAAGCAGCAGCGAAGGGCAGTTCGTGCCAGCTGAAAACCTCTACAAACGTGTAGCAGTAGTTGCTAAATCAGAGTCGGATCTGTAGGCTGCTGTGGCTGCCTGCCTTAGCCTACTCTTCCCAGGACAGAGGGAGAGCCCCGCATAGAGCGAAAGCCTCTTTGGCCGGGCATCCCTTCTGGGAAGGCCCAGCTTTCTTTGGGAAATCAAAGTCAGGTCTGAGGGACGCTGCTGCTGCTTGCTTGAGCTGGTCTCCCCTGCACTTTGTAATAAACCCGCATGGAGCGAAATCCTCTATGCGCAGGCATCCTCTCTGGGAAAGCGTAGCATTTGTTGGGAAATCAGAATCGGGTTTGTGGGAAGCTGCTGCTTCTTGCCGGAGCTAGTCTGCTCAGGACAGTGGAAGATACCCGCATGGAGCGAAATTCTCTTTCACCTAGCATCCCCTCTGCCTGAGAGAGAAGCGTGGTTGCACCTCTGGAAAGGACCTTAAGGAAAGGGACACGTCTGTCACCGTGTTCATCAAAGGCAAGTATGAGGAAGGTGCAGAACGCTGCAACGGGCGAATAGAACGAGCCGATGGCTTTATGTCAAAAACCGTGCGAAGAAGGAGAGAAGGCTCTGGCAGGTGCAACAGGCCCGTGGCAAGACAAGTGTCACCAGTTCCCTGTGCAGAGACATGGAGGCCAGGCTGCTAACAGACAAGAGAGGACGACTAGGGCAGGTATGCGTGCTCCATACTGAGGGAGCAGTCTGGGCAGAAGGCAGGCCTGTCCTGTGTCTCTGGTCCCAAGGGGACAGCGTCTCCTTGAACACCTGTGCCGAGGGCAGACTTGGGCTTGCCACCAGGCCCCATAGCTGCAACTCACAGCTACAGCACCCTGGAGGAACGTGCAGTCCGATGCCGTCTTCCTCCAAGATGTGAGAACGTTGGTGGTGGCAGGGCGTGTGCCCGGGAAAGAATGGGGACAGTGTGCAGGGTTCATGTCCACTCCCTCTCCTGTGGGAAGGCACTGGCCTAGTCGCCGATTCCGCCTGAGCGCCAGTAGGAAAGGCCTAGCCTGCCTATGCCAGGACATGGAAGTGAGCATAGAGTGCCATCCTAAGCCACGCACGCTGCTGTTGCTTTGTGACTGTGCCTGCTTAGTTCGGCTTGGCAGGGTGAACGCAGGGCGCGAACGGGGAGCCCGGGAAGCAAGGCCCAAGAGGCACTAGCTCTCCCGCAGCTCTTCATCTTTGAAGTGACAGAGCGAACGCCCAAAGCCTTGCTGTGAAGCAGCAGCGAAGGGCAGTTCGTGCCAGCTGAAAACCTCTACAAACGTGTAGCAGTAGTTGCTAAATCAGAGTCGGATCTGTAGGCTGCTGTGGCTGCCTGCCTTAGCCTACTCTTCCCAGGACAGAGGGAGAGCCCCGCATAGAGCGAAAGCCTCTTTGCCCGGGCATCCCTTCTGGGAAGGCCCAGCTTTCTTTGGGAAATCAAAGTCAGGTCTGAGGGACGCTGCTGCTGCTTGCTTGAGCTGGTCTCCCGTGCACGTTGTAATAAAACCGCATGGAGCAAAATCCTCTATGCGCAGGCATCCTCTCTGGGAAAGCATAGCATTTGTTCGGAAATCAGAATCGGGTTTGTGGGAAGCTGCTGCTTCTTGCCGGAGCTAGTCTGCTCAGGACAGTGGAAGATACACGCATGGAGCGAAATTCTCTTTCACCTAGCAGCCCCTCTGCCTGAGAGAGAAGCGTGGTTGCACCTCTGGAAAGGACCTTAAGGAAAGGGACACGTCTGTCACCGTGTTCCCCAAAGGCAAGTATGAGGAAGGTGCTGAACGCTGCAACGGGCGAATAGAACGAGCCGTTGGCTTTATGTCAGAAAACGGTGCGAAGCAGGAGAGAAGGCTCTGGCAGGTGCAGCAGGCCGGTGGCAAGACAAGTGTCACCAGTTCCCTGTGCAGAGACATGGAGGCCAGGCTGCTAACAGACACGAGAGGACGACTAGGGCAGGCACGCGTGCTCCATACTGAGGAAGCAGTCTGGGCAGAAGGCAGGCCTGTCCTGTGTCTCTGGTCCCAAGGGGACAGCGTCTCCTTGAACACCTGTGCCTAGGGCAGACTTGGGCTTGCCACCAGGCCCCATAGCCGCAACTCGCAGCAACAGCTCCCTGGAGGAACGGGCAGTCCGATGCCGTCTTCCTCCAAGATGTGACAACGTTGGTGGTGGCAGGGCGTGTGCCGGGGAAGGAATGGGGACAGTGTGCAGGGTTCATGTCCACTCCCTCTCCTGTGGGGAAGGCACTGGCCTAGTCCCCGATTCCGCCTGAGCGCCAGTAGAAAAGGCCTAGCCTGCCTATGCCAGGACATGGAAGTGAGCATAGAGTGCCATCCTAAGCCACGCACGCTGCTGTTGCTTTGTGACTGTGCCTGCTTAGTTCGGCTTGGCAGGGTGAACGCAGGGCGCGAACAGGAAGCCCGGGAAAGCAAGGCCCAAGAGGCACTAGCTCTCCCGCAGCTCTTCATCTTTGAAGTGACAGAGCGAACGCCCAAAGCCATGCTGTGAAGCAGCAGCGAAGGGCAGTTCGTGCCAGCTGAAAACCTCTACAAACGTGTAGCAGTAGTTGCTAAATCAGAGTCGGATCTGTAGGCTGCTGTGGCTGCCTGCCTTAGCCTACTCTTCCCAGGACAGAGGGAGAGCCCCGCATAGAGCGAAAGCCTCATTGCCCGGGCATCCCTTCTGGGAAGGCCCAGCTTTCTTTGGGAAATCAAAGTCAGGTCTGAGGGACGCTGCTGCTGCTTGCTTGAGCTGGTCTCCCCTGCACGTTGTAATAAACCCGCATGGAGCGAAATCCTCTATGCGCAGGCATCCTCTCTGGGAAAGCATAGCATTTGTTGGGAAATCAGAATCGGGTTTGTGGGAAGCTGCTGCTTCTTGCCGGAGCTAGTCTGCTCAGGACAGTGGAAGATACCCGCATGGAGCGAAATTCTCTTTCACCTAGCATCCCCTCTGCCTGAGAGAGAAGCGTGGTTGCACCTCTGGACAGGACCTTAAGGAAAGGGACACGTCTGTCACCGTGTTCCCCAAAGGCAAGTATGAGGAAGGTGCAGAACGCTGCAACGGGCGAATAGAATGAGCCGTTGGCTTTATGTCAGAAAACGGTGCGAAGCAGGAGAGAAGGCACTGGCAGGTGCAGCGGGACGGTTGCAAGACAAGTGTCACCAGTTCCCTGTCAGAGCCATGGAGGCCAGGCTGCTAAGGAGACACGAGAGGAAGACTAGGGCAGGCACGCGTGCTCCACTCTAAGGGAGGAGTCTGGGCAGAAGGCAGGCCTGTCCTGTGTCTCTGGTCCCAAGGGGACAGCGTCTCCTTGAACACCTGTGCCTAGGGCAGACTTGGGCTTGCCACCAGGCCCCATAGCCGCAACTCGCAGCAACAGCTCCCTGGAGGAACGGGCAGTCCGATGCCGTCTTCCTCCAAGATGTGACAACGTTGGTGGTGGCAGGGCGTGTGCCGGGGAAGGAATGGGGACAGTGTGCAGGGTTCATGTCCACTCCCTCTCCTGTGGGGAAGGCACTGGCCTAGTCCCCGATTCCGCCTGAGCGCCAGTAGAAAAGGCCTAGCCTGCCTATGCCAGGACATGGAAGTGAGCATAGAGTGCCATCCTAAGCCACGGACGCTGCTGTTCTTTGTGACTGTGCCTGCTTAGTTCGGCTTAGCAGGGTGAACGCAGGGCGCGAACAGGGAGCCCGGGAAAGCAAGGCCCAAGAGGCACTAGCTCTCCCGCAGCTCTTCATCTTTGAAGTGACAGAGCGAACGCCCAAAGCCTTGCTGTGAAGCAGCAGCGAAGGGCAGTTCGTGCCAGCTGAAAACATCTACAAACGTGTAGCAGTAGTTGCTAAATCAGAGTCGGATCTGTAGGCTGCTGTGGCTGCCTGCCTTAGCCTACTCTTCCCAGGACAGAGGGAGAGCCACGCATAGAGCGAAAGCCTCATTGCCCGGGCATCCCTTCTGGGAAGGCCCAGCTTTCATTGGGAAATCAAAGTCAGGTCTGAGGGACGCTGCTGCTGCTTGCTTGAGCTGGTCTCCCCTGCACGTTGTAATAAACCCGCATGGAGCGAAATCCTCTATGCGCAGGCATCCTCTCTGGGAAAGCGTAGCATTTGTTGGGAAATCAGAATCGGGTTTGTGGGAAGCTGCTGCTTCTTGCCGGAGCTAATCTGCTCAGGACAGTGGAAGATACCCGCATGGAGCGAAATTCTCTTCCACCTAGCATCCCCTCTGCCTGAGAGAGAAGCGTGGTTGCACCTCTGGAAAGGACCTTAAGGAAAGGGACACGTCTGTCACCGTGTTCCCCAAAGGCAAGTATGAGGAAGGTGCAGAACGCTGCAACGGGCGAATAGAACGAGCCGTTGGCTTTATGTCAGAAAACGGTGCGAAGCAGGAGAGAAGGCTCGGGCAGGTGCATCAGGCCCGTGGCAAGACAAGTGTCACCAGTTCCCTGTGCAGAGACATGGAGGCCAGGCTGCTAACAGACAAGAGAGGACGACTAGGGCAGGCATGCGTGCTCCATACTGAGGGAGCAGTCTGGGCAGAAGGCAGGCCTGTCCTGTGTCTCTGGTCCCAAGGGGACAGCGTCTCCTTGAACACCTGTGCCTAGGGCAGACTTGGGCTTGCCACCAGGCCCCATAGCCGCAACTCACAGCAACAGCACCCTGGAGGAACGGGCAGTCCGATGCCGTCTTCCTCCAAGATGTGACAACGTTGGTGGTGGCAGGGCGTGTGCCGGGGAAGGAATGGGGACAGTGTGCAGGGTACATGTCCACTCCCTCTCCTGTGGGGAAGGCACTGGCCTAGTCCCCGATTCCGCCTGAGCGCCAGTAGAAAAGGCCTAGCCTGCCTATGCCAGGACATGGAAGTGAGCATAGATTGCCATCCTAAGCCACGCACGCTGCTGTTGCTTTGTGACTGTGCCTGCTTAGTTCGGCTTGGCAGGGTGAACGCAGGGCGCGAACGGGGAGCCCGGGAAAGCAAGGCCCAAGAGGCACTAGCTCTCCCGCAGCTCTTCATCTTTGAAGTGACAGAGCGAACGCCCAAAGCCTTGCTGTGAAGCAGCAGCGAAGGGCAGTTCGTGCCAGCTGAAAACCTCTACAAACGTGTAGCAGTAGTTGCTAAATCAGAGTCGGATCTGTAGGCTGCTGTGGCTGCCTGCCTTAGCCTACTCTTCCCAGGACAGAGGGAAGCCCCGCATAGATCGAAAGCCTCTTTGCCCGGGCATCCCTTCTGGGAAGGCCCAGCTTTCTTTGGGAAATCAAAGTCAGGTCTGAGGGACGCTGCTGCTGCTTGCTTGAGCTGGTCTCCCCTGCACGTTGTAATAAACCCGCATGGAGCGAAATCCTCTATGCGCAGGCATCCTCTCTGGGAAAGCGTAGCATTTGTTGGGAAATCAGAATCGGGTTTGTGGGAAGCTGCTGCTTCTTGCCGGAGCTAGTCTGCTCAGGACAGTGGAAGATACACGCATGGAGCGAAATTCTCTTTCACCTAGCATCCCCTCTGCCTGAGAGAGAAGCGTGTTTGCACATCTGGAAAGGACCTTAAGGAAAGGGTTACGTCTGTCACCGTGTTCCCCAAAGGCAAGTATGAGGAAGGTGCAGAACGCTGCAACGGGCGAATAGAACGAGCCGATGGCTTTATGTCAGAAAACGGTGTGAAGCAGGAGAGAAGGCTCTGGCAGTTGCAGCAGGCCCGTGGCAAGACAAGTGTCACCAGTTCCCTGTGCAGAGCCATGGAGACCAGGCTGCTAACAGACAAGAGAGGACGACTAGGGCAGGTATGCGTGCTCCATACTGAGGGAGCAGTCTGGGCAGAAGGCAGGCCTGTCCTGTGTCTCTGGTCCCAAGGGGACAGCGTCTCCTTGAACACCTGTGCCTAGGGCAGACTTGGGCTTGTCACCAGGCCCCATAGCCGCAACTCGCAGCAACAGCTCCCTGGAGGAACGGGCAGTCCGATGCCGTCTTCCTCCAAGATGTGACAACGTTGGTGGTGGCAGGGCGTGTGCCGGGGAAGGAATGGGGACAGTGTGCAGGGTTCATGTCCACTCCCTCTCCTGTGGGGAAGGCACTGGCCTAGTCCCCGATTCCGCCTGAGTGCCAGTAGAAAAGGCCTAGCCTGCCTATGCCAGGACATGGAAGTGAGCATAGAGTGCCATCCTAAGCCACGCACGCTGCTGTTGCTTTGTGACTGTGCCTGCTTAGTTCGGCTTGGCAGGGTGAACGCAGGGCGCGAACGGGGAGCCCGGGAAAGCAAGGCCCAAGAGGCACTAGCTCTACCGCAGCTCTTCATCTTTGAAGTGACAGAGCGAACGCCCAAAGCCATGCTGTGAAGCAGCAGCGAAGGGCAGTTCGTGCCAGCTGAAAACCTCTACAAACGTGTAGCAGTAGTTGCTAAATCAGAGTCGGATCTGTAGGCTGCTGTGGCTGCCTGCCTTAGCCTACTCTTCCCAGGACAGAGGGAGAGCCCCGCATAGAGCGAAAGCCTCATTGCCCGGGCATCCCTTCTGGGAAGGCCCAGCTTTCTTTGGGAAATCAAAGTCAGGTCTGAGGGACGCTGCTGCTGCTTGCTTGAGCTGGTCTCCCCTGCACGTTGTAATAAACCCGCATGGAGCGAAATCCTCTATGCGCAGGCATCCTCTCTGGGAAAGCATAGCATTTGTTGGGAAATCAGAATCGGGTTTGTGGGAAGCTGCTGCTTCTTGCCGGAGCTAGTCTGCTCAGGACAGTGGAAGATACCCGCATGGAGCGAAATTCTCTTTCACCTAGCATCCCCTCTGCCTGAGAGAGAAGCGTGGTTGCACCTCTGGACAGGACCTTAAGGAAAGGGACACGTCTGTCACCGTGTTCCCCAAAGGCAAGTATGAGGAAGGTGCAGAACGCTGCAACGGGCGAATAGAACGAGCCGTTGGCTTTATGTCAGAAAACGGTGCGAAGCAGGAGAGAAGGCACTGGCAGGTGCAGCGGGACGGTTGCAAGACAAGTGTCACCAGTTCCCTGTCAGAGCCATGGAGGCCAGGCTGCTAAGGAGACACGAGAGGAAGACTAGGGCAGGCACGCGTGCTCCACTCTAAGGGAGGAGTCTGGGCAGAAGGCAGGCCTGTCCTGTGTCTCTGGTCCCAAGGAGACAGCGTCTCCTTGAACACCTGTGCCTAGGGCAGACTTGGGCTTGCCACCATTCCCCATAGCCGCAACTCGCAGCAACAGCTCCCTGGAGGACCGGGCAGTCCGATGCCGTCTTCCTCCAAGATGTGACAACGTTGGTGGTGGCAGGGCGTGTGCCGGGGAAGGAATGGGGACAGTGTGCAGGGTTCATGTCCACTCCCTCTCCTGTGGGGAAGGCACTGGCCTAGTCCCCGATTCCGCCTGAGCGCCAGTAGAAAAGGCCTAGCCTGCCTATGCCAGGACATGGAAGTGAGCATAGAGTGCCATCCTAAGCCACGGACGCTGCTGTTGCTTTGTGACTGTGCCTGCTTAGTTCGGCTTAGCAGGGTGAACTCAGGGCGCGAACGGGGAGCCCGGGAAAGCAAGGCCCAAGAGGCACTAGCTCTCCCGCAGCTCTTCATCTTTGAAGTGACAGAGCGAACGCCCAAAGCCTTGCTGTGAAGCAGCAGCGAAGGGCAGTTCGTGCCAGCTGAAAACATCTACAAACGTGTAGCAGTAGTTGCTAAATCAGAGTCGGATCTGTAGGCTGCTGTGGCTGCCTGCCTTAGCCTACTCTTCCCAGGACAGAGGGAGAGCCCCGCATAGAGCGAAAGCCTCATTGCCCGGGCATCCCTTCTGGGAAGGCCCAGCTTTCATTGGGAAATCAAAGTCAGGTCTGAGGGACGCTGCTGCTGCTTGCTTGAGCTGGTCTCCCCTGCACGTTGTAATAAACCCGCATGGAGCGAAATCCTCTATGCGCAGGCATCCTCTCTGGGAAAGCGTAGCATTTGTTGGGAAATCAGAATCGGGTTTGTGGGAAGCTGCTGCTTCTTGCCGGAGCTAGTCTGCTCAGGACAGTGGAAGATACCCGCATGGAGCGAAATTCTCTTCCACCTAGCATCCCCTCTGCCTGAGAGAGAAGCGTGGTTGCACCTCTGGAAAGGACCTTAAGGAAAGGGACACGTCTGTCACCGTGTTCCCCAAAGGCAAGTATGAGGAAGGTGCAGAACGCTGCAACGGGCGAATAGAACGAGCCGTTGGCTTTATGTCAGAAAACGGTGCGAAGCAGGAGAGAAGGCTCTGGCAGGTGCATCAGGCCCGTGGCAAGACAAGTGTCACCAGTTCCCTGTGCAGAGACATGGAGGCCAGGCTGCTAACAGACAAGAGAGGACGACTAGGGCAGGCATGCGTGCTCCATACTGAGGGAGCAGTCTGGGCAGAAGGCAGGCCTGTCCTGTGTCTCTGGTCCCAAGGGGACAGCGTCTCCTTGAACACCTGTGCCTAGGGCAGACTTGGGCTTGCACCAGGCCCCATAGCCGCAACTCACAGCAACAGCACCCTGGAGGAACGGGCAGTCCGATGCCGTCTTCCTCCAAGATGTGACAACGTTGGTGGTGGCAGGGCGTGTGCCGGGGAAGGAATGGGGACAGTGTGCAGGGTTCATGTCCACTCCCTCTCCTGTGGGGAAGGCACTGGCCTAGTCCCCGATTCCGCCTGAGCGCCAGTAGAAAAGGCCTAGCCTGCCTATGCCAGGACATGGAAGTGAGCATAGAGTGCCATCCTAAGCCACGCACGCTGCTGTTGCTTTGTGACTGTGCCTGCTTAGTTCGGCTTGGCAGGGTGAACGCAGGGCGCGAACGGGGAGCCCGGGAAAACAAGGCCCAAGAGGCACTAGCTCTCCCGCAGCTCTTCATCTTTGAAGTGACAGAGCGAACGCCCAAAGCCTTGCTGTGAAGCAGCAGCGAAGGGCAGTTCGTGCCAGCTGAAAACCTCTACAAACGTGTAGCAGTAGTTGCTAAATCAGAGTCGGATCTGTAGGCTGCTGTGGCTGCCTGCCTTAGCCTACTCTTCCCAGGACAGAGGGAAGCCCCGCATAGATCGAAAGCCTCTTTGCCCGGGCATCCCTTCTGGGAAGGCCCAGCTTTCTTTGGGAAATCAAAGTCAGGTCTGAGGGACGCTGCTGCTGCTTGCTTGAGCTGGTCTCCCCTGCACGTTGTAATAAACCCGCATGGAGTGAAATCCTCTATGCGCAGGCATCCTCTCTGGGAAAGCGTAGCATTTGTTGGGAAATCAGAATCGGGTTTGTGGGAAGCTGCTGCTTCTTGCCGGACTCGTCTGCTCAGGACAGTGGAAGATACCCGCATGGAGCGAAATTCTCTTTCACCTAGCATCCCCTCTGCCTGAGAGAGAAGCTTGTTTGCACATCTGGAAAGGACCTTAAGGAAAGGGTTACGTCTGTCACCGTGTTCCCCAAAGTCAAGTATGAGGAAGGTGCAGAACGCTGCAACGGGCGAATAGAACGAGCCGATGGCTTTATGTCAGAAAACGGTGTGAAGCAGGAGAGAA
This sequence comes from Neogale vison, assembly GCF_020171115.1. NCBI lineage: Eukaryota > Metazoa > Chordata > Mammalia > Carnivora > Mustelidae > Neogale > Neogale vison. The sequence goes on along the minus strand of NC_058102.1, from coordinate 110,462,453 downwards.
GGCTCTGGCAGGTGCAGCAGGCCCGTGGCAAGACAAGTGTCACCAGTTCCCTGTGCAGAGCCATGGAGGCCAGGCTGCTAACAGACAAGAGAGGACGACTAGGGCAGGTATGCGTGCTCCATACTGAGGGAGCAGTCTGGGCAGAAGGCAGGCCTGTCCTGTGTCTCTGGTCCCAAGGGGACAGCGTCTCCTTGAACACCTGTGCCTAGGGCAGACTTGGGCTTGCCACCAGGCCCCATAGCCGCAACTCACAGCAACAGCACCCTGGAGGAACGGGCAGTCCGATGCCGTCTTCCTCCAAGATGTGAGAACGTTGGTGGTGGCAGGGCGTGTGCCCGGGAAAGAATGGGGACAGTGTGCAGGGTTCATGTCCACTCCCTCTCCTGTGGGGAAGGCACTGGCCTAGTCCCCGATTCCGCCTGAGCGCCAGTAGAAAAGGCCTAGCCTGCCTATGCCAGGACATGGAAGTGAGCATAGAGTGCCATCCTAAGCCACGCACGCTGCTGTTGCTTTGTGACTGTGCCTGCTTAGTTCGGCTTGGCAGGGTGAACGCAGGGCGCGAACAGGGAGCCCGGGAAAGCAAGGCCCAAGAGGCACTAGCTCTCCCGCAGCTCTTCATCTTTGAAGTGACAGAGCGAACGCCCAAAGCCTTGCTGTGAAGCAGCAGCGAAGGGCAGTTCGTGCCAGCTGAAAACCTCTACAAACGTGTAGCAGTAGTTGCTAAATCAGAGTCGGATCTGTAGGCTGCTGTGGCTGCCTGCCTTAGCCTACTCTTCCCAGGACAGAGGGAGAGCCCCGCATAGAGCGAAAGCCTCTTTGCCCGGGCATCCCTTCTGGGAAGGCCCAGCTTTCTTTGGGAAATCAAAGTCAGGTCTGAGGGACGCTGCTGCTGCTTGCTTGAGCTGGTCTCCCCTGCACGTTGTAATAAACCCGCATGGAGCGAAATCCTCTATGCGCAGGCATCCTCTCTGGGAAAGCATAGCATTTGTTGGGAAATCAGAATCGGGTTTGTGGGAAGCTGCTGCTTCTTGCCGGAGCTAGTCTGCTCAGGACAGTGGAAGATACCCGCATTGAGCGAAATTCTCTTTCACCTAGCATCCCCTCTGCCTGAGAGAGAAGCGTGGTTGCACATCTGGAAAGGACCTTAAGGAAAGGGACACGTCTGTCACCGTGTTCCCCAAAGGCAATTATGAGGAATGTGCAGAACGCTGCAACGGGCGAATAGAACGAGCCGTTGGCTTTATGTCAGAAAACGATGCGAAGCAGGAGAGAAGACACTGGCAGGTGCAGCGGGACGGTTGCAAGACAAGTGTCACCAGTTCCCTGTCAGAGCCATGGAGGCCAGGCTGCTAAGGAGACACGAGAGGAAGACTAGGGCAAGCACGCGTGCTCCACACTAAGGGAGGAGTCTGGGCAGAAGGCAGGCCTGTCCTGTGTCTCTGGTCCCAAGGGGACAGCGTCTCCTTGAACACCTGTGCCTAGGGCAGACTTGGGCTTGTCACCAGGCCCCATAGCCGCAACTCGCAGCAACAGCTCCCTGGAGGAACGGGCAGTCCGATGCCGTCTTCCTCCAAGATGTGACAACGTTGGTGGTGGCAGGGCGTGTGCCGGGGAAGGAATGGGGACAGTGTGCAGGGTTCATGTCCACTCCCTCTCCTGTGGGGAAGGCACTGGCCTAGTCCCCGATTCCGCCTGAGTGCCAGTAGAAAAGGCCTAGCCTGCCTATGCCAGGACATGGAAGTGAGCATAGAGTGCCATCCTAAGCCACGCACGCTGCTGTTGCTTTGTGACTGTGCCTGCTTAGTTCGGCTTGGCAGGGTGAACGCAGGGCGCGAACGGGAAGCCCGGGAAAGCAAGGCCCAAGAGGCACTAGCTCTCCCGCAGCTCTTCATCTTTGAAGTGACAGAGCGAACGCCCAAAGCCATGCTGTGAAGCAGCAGCGAAGGGCAGTTCGTGCCAGCTGAAAACCTCTACAAACGTGTAGCAGTAGTTGCTAAATCAGAGTCGGATCTGTAGGCTGCTGTGGCTGCCTGCCTTAGCCTACTCTTCCCAGGACAGAGGGAGAGCCCCGCATAGAGCGAAAGCCTCATTGCCCGGGCATCCCTTCTGGGAAGGCCCAGCTTTCTTTGGGAAATCAAAGTCAGGTCTGAGGGACGCTGCTGCTGCTTGCTTGAGCTGGTCTCCCCTGCACGTTGTAATAAACCCGCATGGAGCGAAATCCTCTATGCGCAGGCATCCTCTCTGGGAAAGCATAGCATTTGTTGGGAAATCAGAATCGGGTTTGTGGGAAGCTGCTGCTTCTTGCCGGAGCTAGTCTGCTCAGGACAGTGGAAGATACCCGCATGGAGCGAAATTCTCTTTCACCTAGCATCCCCTCTGCCTGAGAGAGAAGCGTGGTTGCACCTCTGGACAGGACCTTAAGGAAAGGGACACGTCTGTCACCGTGTTCCCCAAAGGCAAGTATGAGGAAGGTGCAGAACGCTGCAACGGGCGAATAGAACGAGCCGTTGGCTTTATGTCAGAAAACGGTGCGAAGCAGGAGAGAAGGCACTGGCAGGTGCAGCGGGACGGTTGCAAGAAAAGTGTCACCAGTTCCCTGTCAGAGCCATGGAGGCCAGGCTGCTAAGGAGACACGAGAGGAAGACTAGGGCAGGCACGCGTGCTCCACTCTAAGGGAGGAGTCTGGGCAGAAGGCAGGCCTGTCCTGTGTCTCTGGTCCCAAGGAGACAGCGTCTCCTTGAACACCTGTGCCTAGGGCAGACTTGGGCTTGCCACCATTCCCCATAGCCGCAACTCGCAGCAACAGCTCCCTGGAGGACCGGGCAGTCCGATGCCGTCTTCCTCCAAGATGTGACAACGTTGGTGGTGGCAGGGCGTGTGCCGGGGAAGGAATGGGGACAGTGTGCAGGGTTCATGTCCACTCCCTCTCCTGTGGGGAAGGCACTGGCCTAGTCCCCGATTCCGCCTGAGCGCCAGTAGAAAAGGCCTAGCCTGCCTATGCCAGGACATGGAAGTGAGCATAGAGTGCCATCCTAAGCCACGGACGCTGCTGTTGCTTTGTGACTGTGCCTGCTTAGTTCGGCTTGGCAGGGTGAACGCAGGGCGCGAACAGGGAGCCCGGGAAAGCAAGGCCCAAGAGGCACTAGCTCTCCCGCAGCTCTTCATCTTTGAAGTGACAGAGCGAACGCCCAAAGCCTTGCTGTGAAGCAGCAGCGAAGGGCAGTTCGTGCCAGCTGAAAACATCTACAAACGTGTAGCAGTAGTTGCTAAATCAGAGTCGGATCTGTAGGCTGCTGTGGCTGCCTGCCTTAGCCTACTCTTCCCAGGACAGAGGGAGAGCCCCGCATAGAGCGAAAGCCTCATTGCCCGGGCATCCCTTCTGGGAAGGCCCAGCTTTCATTGGGAAATCAAAGTCAGGTCTGAGGGACGCTGCTGCTGCTTGCTTGAGCTGGTCTCCCCTGCACGTTGTAATAAACCCGCATGGAGCGAAATCCTCTATGCGCAGGCATCCTCTCTGGGAAAGCGTAGCATTTGTTGGGAAATCAGAATCGGGTTTGTGGGAAGCTGCTGCTTCTTGCCGGAGCTAGTCTGCTCAGGACAGTGGAAGATACCCGCATGGAGCGAAATTCTTTTCCACCTAGCATCCCCTCTGCCTGAGAGAGAAGCGTGGTTGCACCTCTGGAAAGGACCTTAAGGAAAGGGACACGTCTGTCACCGTGTTCCCCAAAGGCAAGTATGAGGAAGGTGCAGAACGCTGCAACGGGCGAATAGAACGAGCCGTTGGCTTTATGTCAGAAAACGGTGCGAAGCAGGAGAGAAGGCTCTGGCAGGTGCATCAGGCCCGTGGCAAGACAAGTGTCACCAGTTCCCTGTGCAGAGACATGGAGGCCAGGCTGCTAACAGACAAGAGAGGACGACTAGGGCAGGCATGCGTGCTCCATACTGAGGGAGCAGTCTGGGCAGAAGGCAGGCCTGTCCTGTGTCTCTGGTCCCAAGGGGACAGCGTCTCCTTGAACACCTGTGCCTAGGGCAGACTTGGGCTTGCACCAGGCCCCATAGCCGCAACTCACAGCAACAGCACCCTGGAGGAACGGGCAGTCCGATGCCGTCTTCCTCCAAGATGTGACAACGTTGGTGGTGGCAGGGCGTGTGCCGGGGAAGGAATGGGGACAGTGTGCAGGGTTCATGTCCACTCCCTCTCCTGTGGGGAAGGCACTGGCCTAGTCCCCGATTCCGCCTGAGCGCCAGTAGAAAAGGCCTAGCCTGCCTATGCCAGGACATGGAAGTGAGCATAGATTGCCATCCTAAGCCACGCACGCTGCTGTTGCTTTGTGACTGTGCCTGCTTAGTTCGGCTTGGCAGGGTGAACGCAGGGCGCGAACGGGGAGCCCGGGAAAACAAGGCCCAAGAGGCACTAGCTCTCCCGCAGCTCTTCATCTTTGAAGTGACAGAGCGAACGCCCAAAGCCTTGCTGTGAAGCAGCAGCGAAGGGCAGTTCGTGCCAGCTGAAAACCTCTACAAACGTGTAGCAGTAGTTGCTAAATCAGAGTCGGATCTGTAGGCTGCTGTGTCTGCCTGCCTTAGCCTACTCTTCCCAGGACAGAGGGAAGCCCCGCATAGATCGAAAGCCTCTTTGCCCGGGCATCCCTTCTGGGAAGGCCCAGCTTTCTTTGGGAAATCAAAGTCAGGTCTGAGGGACGCTGCTGCTGCTTGCTTGAGCTGGTCTCCCCTGCACGTTGTAATAAACCCGCATGGAGTGAAATCCTCTATGCGCAGGCATCCTCTCTGGGAAAGCGTAGCATTTGTTGGGAAATCAGAATCGGGTTTGTGGGAAGCTGCTGCTTCTTGCCGGACTCGTCTGCTCAGGACAGTGGAAGATACCCGCATGGAGCGAAATTCTCTTTCACCTAGCATCCCCTCTGCCTGAGAGAGAAGCGTGTTTGCACATCTGGAAAGGACCTTAAGGAAAGGGTTACGTCTGTCACCGTGTTCCCCAAAGTCAAGTATGAGGAAGGTGCAGAACGCTGCAACGGGCGAATAGAACGAGCCGATGGCTTTATGTCAGAAAACGGTGTGAAGCAGGAGAGAAGGCTCTGGCAGGTGCAGCAGGCCCGTGGCAAGGCAAGTGTCACCAGTTCCCTGTGCAGAGCCATGGAGGCCAGGCTGCTAACAGACAAGAGAGGACGACTAGGGCAGGTATGCGTGCTCCATACTGAGGGAGCAGTCTGGGCAGAAGGCAGGCCTGTCCTGTGTCTCTGGTCCCAAGGGGACAGCGTCTCCTTGAACACCTGTGCCTAGGGCAGACTTGGGCTTGCCACCAGGCCCCATAGCCGCAACTCACATCAACAGCACCCTGGAGGAATGGGCAGTCCGATGCCGTCTTCCTCCAAGATGTGAGAACGTTGGTGGTGGCAGGGCGTGTGCCCGGGAAAGAATGGGGACAGTGTGCAGGGTTCATGTCCACTCCCTCTCCTGTGGGGAAGGCACTGGCCTAGTCCCCGATTCCGCCTGAGCGCCAGTAGAAAAGGCCTAGCCTGCCTATGCCAGGACATGGAAGTGAGCATAGAGTGCCATCCTAAGCCACGCACGCTGCTGTTGCTTTGTGACTGTGCCTGCTTAGTTCGGCTTGGCAGGGTGAACGCAGGGCGCGAACAGGGAGCCCGGGAAAGCAAGGCCCAAGAGGCACTAGCTCTCCCGCAGCTCTTCATCTTTGAAGTGACAGAGCGAACGCCCAAAGCCTTGCTGTGAAGCAGCAGCGAAGGGCAGTTCGTGCCAGCTGAAAACCTCTACAAACGTGTAGCAGTAGTTGCTAAATCAGAGTCGGATCTGTAGGCTGCTGTGGCTGCCTGCCTTAGCCTACTCTTCCCAGGACAGAGGGAGAGCCCCGCATAGAGCGAAAGCCTCTTTGCCCGGGCATCCCTTCTGGGAAGGCCCAGCTTTCTTTGGGAAATCAAAGTCAGGTCTGAGGGACGCTGCTGCTGCTTGCTTGAGCTGGTCTCCCCTGCACGTTGTAATAAACCCGCATGGAGCGAAATCCTCTATGCGCAGGCATCCTCTCTGGGAAAGCATAGCATTTGTTGGGAAATCAGAATCGGGTTTGTGGGAAGCTGCTGCTTCTTGCCGGAGCTAGTCTGCTCAGGACAGTGGAAGATACCCGCATTGAGCGAAATTCTCTTTCACCTAGCATCCCCTCTGCCTGAGAGAGAAGCGTGGTTGCACCTCTGGAAAGGACCTTAAGGAAAGGGACACGTCTGTCACCGTGTTCCCCAAAGGCAATTATGAGGAATGTGCAGAACGCTGCAACGGGCGAATAGAACGAGCCGTTGGCTTTATGTCAGAAAACGATGCGAAGCAGGAGAGAAGACACTGGCAGGTGCAGCGGGACGGTTGCAAGACAAGTGTCACCAGTTCCCTGTCAGAGCCATGGAGGCCAGGCTGCTAAGGAGACACGAGAGGAAGACTAGGGCAAGCACGCGTGCTCCACACTAAGGGAGGAGTCTGGGCAGAAGGCAGGCCTGTCCTGTGTCTCTGGTCCCAAGGGGACAGCGTCTCCTTGAACACCTGTGCCTAGGGCAGACTTGGGCTTGCCACCAGGCCCCATAGCCGCAACTCGCAGCAACAGCTCCCTGGAGGACCGGGCAGTCCGATGCCGTCTTCCTCCAAGATGTGACAACGTTGGTGGTGGCAGGGCGTGTGCCGGGGAAGGAATGGGGACAGTGTGCAGGGTTCATGTCCACTCCCTCTCCTGTGGGGAAGGCACTGGCCTAGTCCCCGATTCCGCCTGAGCGCCAGTAGAAAAGGCCTAGCCTGCCTATGCCAGGACATGGAAGTGAGCATAGAGTGCCATCCTAAGCCACGGACGCTCCTGTTCTTTGTGACTGTGCCTGCTTAGTTCGGCTTAGCAGGGTGAACGCAGGGCGCGAACAGGGAGCCCGGGAAAGCAAGGCCCAAGAGGCACTAGCTCTCCCGCAGCTCTTCATCTTTGAAGTGACAGAGCGAACGCCCAAAGCCTTGCTGTGAAGCAGCAGCGAAGGGCAGTTCGTGCCAGCTGAAAACATCTACAAACGTGTAGCAGTAGTTGCTAAATCAGAGTCGGATCTGTAGGCTGCTGTGGCTGCCTGCCTTAGCCTACTCTTCCCAGGACAGAGGGAGAGCCCCGCATAGAGCGAAAGCCTCATTGCCCGGGCATCCCTTCTGGGAAGGCCCAGCTTTCATTGGGAAATCAAAGTCAGGTCTGAGGGACGCTGCTGCTGCTTGCTTGAGCTGGTCTCCCCTGCACGTTGTAATAAACCCGCATGGAGCGAAATCCTCTATGCGCAGGCATCCTCTCTGGGAAAGCGTAGCATTTGTTGGGAAATCAGAATCGGGTTTGTGGGAAGCTGCTGCTTCTTGCCGGAGCTAGTCTGCTCAGGACAGTGGAAGATACCCGCATGGAGCGAAATTCTCTTCCACCTAGCATCCCCTCTGCCTGAGAGAGAAGCGTGGTTGCACCTCTGGAAAGGACCTTAAGGAAAGGGACACGTCTGTCACCGTGTTCCCCAAAGGCAAGTATGAGGAAGGTGCAGAACGCTGCAACGGGCGAATAGAACGAGCCGTTGGCTTTATGTCAGAAAACGGTGCGAAGCAGGAGAGAAGGCTCGGGCAGGTGCATCAGGCCCGTGGCAAGACAAGTGTCACCAGTTCCCTGTGCAGAGACATGGAGGCCAGGCTGCTAACAGACAAGAGAGGACGACTAGGGCAGGCATGCGTGCTCCATACTGAGGGAGCAGTCTGGGCAGAAGGCAGGCCTGTCCTGTGTCTCTGGTCCCAAGGGGACAGCGTCTCCTTGAACACCTGTGCCTAGGGCAGACTTGGGCTTGCCACCAGGCCCCATAGCCGCAACTCACAGCAACAGCACCCTGGAGGAACGGGCAGTCCGATGCCGTCTTCCTCCAAGATGTGACAACGTTGGTGGTGGCAGGGCGTGTGCCGGGGAAGGAATGGGGACAGTGTGCAGGGTTCATGTCCACTCCCTCTCCTGTGGGGAAGGCACTGGCCTAGTCCCCGATTCCGCCTGAGCGCCAGTAGAAAAGGCCTAGCCTGCCTATGCCAGGACATGGAAGTGAGCATAGATTGCCATCCTAAGCCACGCACGCTGCTGTTGCTTTGTGACTGTGCCTGCTTAGTTCGGCTTGGCAGGGTGAACGCAGGGCGCGAACGGGGAGCCCGGGAAAGCAAGGCCCAAGAGGCACTAGCTCTCCCGCAGCTCTTCATCTTTGAAGTGACAGAGCGAACGCCCAAAGCCTTGCTGTGAAGCAGCAGCGAAGGGCAGTTCGTGCCAGCTGAAAACCTCTACAAACGTGTAGCAGTAGTTGCTAAATCAGAGTCGGATCTGTAGGCTGCTGTGGCTGCCTGCCTTAGCCTACTCTTCCCAGGACAGAGGGAAGCCCCGCATAGATCGAAAGCCTCTTTGCCCGGGCATCCCTTCTGGGAAGGCCCAGCTTTCTTTGGGAAATCAAAGTCAGGTCTGAGGGACGCTGCTGCTGCTTGCTTGAGCTGGTCTCCCCTGCACGTTGTAATAAACCCGCATGGAGCGAAATCCTCTATGCGCAGGCATCCTCTCTGGGAAAGCGTAGCATTTGTTGGGAAATCAGAATCGGGTTTGTGGGAAGCTGCTGCTTCTTGCCGGAGCTAGTCTGCTCAGGACAGGGGAAGATACACGCATGGAGCGAAATTCTCTTTCACCTAGCATCCCCTCTGCCTGAGAGAGAAGCGTGTTTGCACATCTGGAAAGGACCTTAAGGAAAGGGTTACGTCTGTCACCGTGTTCCCCAAAGGCAAGTATGAGGAAGGTGCAGAACGCTGCAACGGGCGAATAGAACGAGCCGATGGCTTTATGTCAGAAAACGGTGTGAAGCAGGAGAGAAGGCTCTGGCAGGTGCAGCAGGCCCGTGGCAAGACAAGTGTCACCAGTTCCCTGTGCAGAGCCATGGAGGCCAGGCTGCTAACAGACAAGAGAGGACGACTAGGGCAGGTATGCGTGCTCCATACTGAGGGAGCAGTCTGGGCAGAAGGCAGGCCTGTCCTGTTTCTCTGGTCCCAAGGGGACAGCGTCTCCTTGAACACCTGTGCCTAGGGCAGACTTGGGCTTGCCACCAGGCCCCATAGCCGCAACTCACAGCAACAGCACCCTGGAGGAACGGGCAGTCCGATGCCGTCTTCCTCCAAGATGTGAGAACGTTGGTGGTGGCAGGGCGTGTGCCCGGGAAAGAATGGGGACAGTGTGCAGGGTTCATGTCCACTCCCTCTCCTGTGGGGAAGGCACTGGCCTAGTCCCCGATTCCGCCTGAGCGCCAGTAGAAAAGGCCTAGCCTGCCTATGCCAGGACATGGAAGTGAGCATAGAGTGCCATCCTAAGCCACGCACGCTGCTGTTGCTTTGTGACTGTGCCTGCTTAGTTCGGCTTGGCAGGGTGAACGCAGGGCGCGAACAGGGAGCCCGGGAAAGCAAGGCCCAAGAGGCACTAGCTCTCCCGCAGCTCTTCATCTTTGAAGTGACAGAGCGAACGCCCAAAGCCTTGCTGTGAAGCAGCAGCGAAGGGCAGTTCGTGCCAGCTGAAAACCTCTACAAACGTGTAGCAGTAGTTGCTAAATCAGAGTCGGATCTGTAGGCTGCTGTGGCTGCCTGCCTTAGCCTACTCTTCCCAGGACAGAGGGAGAGCCCCGCATAGAGCGAAAGCCTCTTTGCCCGGGCATCCCTTCTGGGAAGGCCCAGCTTTCTTTGGGAAATCAAAGTCAGGTCTGAGGGACGCTGCTGCTGCTTGCTTGAGCTGGTCTCCCCTGCACGTTGTAATAAACCCGCATGGAGCGAAATCCTCTATGCGCAGGCATCCTCTCTGGGAAAGCATAGCATTTGTTGGGAAATCAGAATCGGGTTTGTGGGAAGCTGCTGCTTCTTGCCGGAGCTAGTCTGCTCAGGACAGTGGAAGATACCCGCATGGAGCGAAATTCTCTTTCACCTAGCATCCCCTCTGCCTGAGAGAGAAGCGTGGTTGCACCTCTGGAAAGGACCTTAAGGAAAGGGACACGTCTGTCACCGTGTTCCCCAAAGGCAATTATGAGGAATGTGCAGAACGCTGCAACGGGCGAATAGAACGAGCCGATGGCTTTATGTCAGAAAACGATGCGAAGCAGGAGAGAAGACACTGGCAGGTGCAGCGGGACGGTTGCAAGACAAGTGTCACCAGTTCCCTGTCAGAGCCATGGAGGCCAGGCTGCTAAGGAGACACGAGAGGAAGACTAGGGCAAGCACGCGTGCTCCACACTAAGGGAGGAGTCTGGGCAGAAGGCAGGCCTGTCCTGTGTCTCTGGTCCCAAGGGGACAGCGTCTCCTTGAACACCTGTGCCTAGGGCAGACTTGGGCTTGTCACCAGGCCCCATAGCCGCAACTCGCAGCAACAGCTCCCTGGAGGACCGGGCAGTCCGATGCCGTCTTCCTCCAAGATGTGACAACGTTGGTGGTGGCAGGGCGTGTGCCGGGGAAGGAATGGGGACAGTGTGCAGGGTTCATGTCCACTCCCTCTCCTGTGGGGAAGGCACTGGCCTAGTCCCCGATTCCGCCTGAGTGCCAGTAGAAAAGGCCTAGCCTGCCTATGCCAGGACATGGAAGTGAGCATAGAGTGCCATCCTAAGCCACGCACGCTGCTGTTGCTTTGTGACTGTGCCTGCTTAGTTCGGCTTGGCAGGGTGAACGCAGGGCGCGAACAGGAAGCCCGGGAAAGCAAGGCCCAAGAGGCACTAGCTCTCCCGCAGCTCTTCATCTTTGAAGTGACAGAGCGAACGCCCAAAGCCATGCTGTGAAGCAGCAGCGAAGGGCAGTTCGTGCCAGCTGAAAACCTCTACAAACGTGTAGCAGTAGTTGCTAAATCAGAGTCGGATCTGTAGGCTGCTGTGGCTGCCTGCCTTAGCCTACTCTTCCCAGGACAGAGGGAGAGCCCCGCATAGAGCGAAAGCCTCATTGCCCGGGCATCCCTTCTGGGAAGGCCCAGCTTTCTTTGGGAAATCAAAGTCAGGTCTGAGGGACGCTGCTGCTGCTTGCTTGAGCTGGTCTCCCCTGCACGTTGTAATAAACCCGCATGGAGCGAAATCCTCTATGCGCAGGCATCCTCTCTGGGAAAGCATAGCATTTGTTGGGAAATCAGAATCGGGTTTGTGGGAAGCTGCTGCTTCTTGCCGGAGCTAGTCTGCTCAGGACAGTGGAAGATACCCGCATGGAGCGAAATTCTCTTTCACCTAGCATCCCCTCTGCCTGAGAGAGAAGCGTGGTTGCACCTCTGGACAGGACCTTAAGGAAAGGGACACGTCTGTCACCGTGTTCCCCAAAGGCAAGTATGAGGAAGGTGCAGAACGCTGCAACGGGCGAATAGAACGAGCCGTTGGCTTTATGTCAGAAAACGGTGCGAAGCAGGAGAGAAGGCACTGGCAGGTGCAGCGGGACGGTTGCAAGACAAGTGTCACCAGTTCCCTGTCAGAGCCATGAGGCCAGGCTGCTAAGGAGACACGAGAGGAAGACTAGGGCAGGCACGCGTGCTCCACTCTAAGGGAGGAGTCTGGGCAGAAGGCAGGCCTGTCCTGTGTCTCTGGTCCCAAGGGGACAGCGTCTCCTTGAACACCTGTGCCTAGGGCAGACTTGGGCTTGCCACCATTCCCCATAGCCGCAACTCGCAGCAACAGCTCCCTGGAGGACCGGGCAGTCCGATGCCGTCTTCCTCCAAGATGTGACAACGTTGGTGGTGGCAGGGCGTGTGCCGGGGAAGGAATGGGGACAGTGTGCAGGGTTCATGTCCACTCCCTCTCCTGTGGGGAAGGCACTGGCCTAGTCCCCGATTCCGCCTGAGCGCCAGTAGAAAAGGCCTAGCCTGCCTATGCCAGGACATGGAAGTGAGCATAGAGTGCCATCCTAAGCCACGGACGCTGCTGTTGCTTTGTGACTGTGCCTGCTTAGTTCGGCTTAGCAGGGTGAACGCAGGGCGCGAACAGGGAGCCCGGGAAAGCAAGGCCCAAGAGGCACTAGCTCTCCCGCAGCTCTTCATCTTTGAAGTGACAGAGCGAACGCCCAAAGCCTTGCTGTGAAGCAGCAGCGAAGGGCAGTTCGTGCCAGCTGAAAACATCTACAAACGTGTAGCAGTAGTTGCTAAATCAGAGTCGGATCTGTAGGCTGCTGTGGCTGCCTGCCTTAGCCTACTCTTCCCAGGACAGAGGGAGAGCCCCGCATAGAGCGAAAGCCTCATTGCCCGGGCATCCCTTCTGGGAAGGCCCAGCTTTCATTGGGAAATCAAAGTCAGGTCTGAGGGACGCTGCTGCTGCTTGCTTGAGCTGGTCTCCCCTGCACGTTGTAATAAACCCGCATGGAGCGAAATCCTCTATGCGCAGGCATCCTCTCTGGGAAAGCGTAGCATTTGTTGGGAAATCAGAATCGGGTTTGTGGGAAGCTGCTGCTTCTTGCCGGAGCTAGTCTGCTCAGGACAGTGGAAGATACCCGCATGGAGCGAAATTCTCTTCCACCTAGCATCCCCTCTGCCTGAGAGAGAAGCGTGGTTGCACCTCTGGAAAGGACCTTAAGGAAAGGGACACGTCTGTCACCGTGTTCCCCAAAGGCAAGTATGAGGAAGGTGCAGAACGCTGCAACGGGCGAATAGAACGAGCCGTTGGCTTTATGTCAGAAAACGGTGCGAAGCAGGAGAGAAGGCTCTGGCAGGTGCATCAGGCCCGTGGCAAGACAAGTGTCACCAGTTCCCTGTGCAGAGACATGGAGGCCAGGCTGCTAACAGACAAGAGAGGACGACTAGGGCAGGCATGCGTGCTCCATACTGAGGGAGCAGTCTGGGCAGAAGGCAGGCCTGTCCTGTGTCTCTGGTCCCAAGGGGACAGCGTCTCCTTGAACACCTGTGCCTAGGGCAGACTTGGGCTTGCCACCAGGCCCCATAGCCGCAACTCACAGCAACAGCACCCTGGAGGAACGGGCAGTCCGATGCCGTCTTCCTCCAAGATGTGACAACGTTGGTGGTGGCAGGGCGTGTGCCGGGGAAGGAATGGGGACAGTGTGCAGGGTTCATGTCCACTCCCTCTCCTGTGGGGAAGGCACTGGCCTAGTCCCCGATTCCGCCTGAGCGCCAGTAGAAAAGGCCTAGCCTGCCTATGCCAGGACATGGAAGTGAGCATAGATTGCCATCCTAAGCCACGCACGCTGCTGTTGCTTTGTGACTGTGCCTGCTTAGTTCGGCTTGGCAGGGTGAACGCAGGGCGCGAACGGGGAGCCCGGGAAAGCAAGGCCCAAGAGGCACTAGCTCTCCCGCAGCTCTTCATCTTTGAAGTGACAGAGCGAACGCCCAAAGCCTTGCTGTGAAGCAGCAGCGAAGGGCAGTTCGTGCCAGCTGAAAACCTCTACAAACGTGTAGCAGTAGTTGCTAAATCAGAGTCGGATCTGTAGGCTGCTGTGGCTGCCTGCCTTAGCCTACTCTTCCCAGGACAGAGGGAAGCCCCGCATAGATCGAAAGCCTCTTTGCCCGGGCATCCCTTCTGGGAAGGCCCAGCTTTCTTTGGGAAATCAAAGTCAGGTCTGAGGGACGCTGCTGCTGCTTGCTTGAGCTGGTCTCCCCTGCACGTTGTAATAAACCCGCATGGAGCGAAATCCTCTATGCGCAGGCATCCTCTCTGGGAAAGCGTAGCATTTGTTGGGAAATCAGAATCGGGTTTGTGGGAAGCTGCTGCTTCTTGCCGGACTCGTCTGCTCAGGACAGTGGAAGATACCCGCATGGAGCGAAATTCTCTTTCACCTAGCATCCCCTCTGCCTGAGAGAGAAGCGTGTTTGCACATCTGGAAAGGACCTTAAGGAAAGGGTTACGTCTGTCACCGTGTTCCCCAAAGTCAAGTATGAGGAAGGTGCAGTACGCTGCAACGGGCGAATAGAACGAGCCGATGGCTTTATGTCAGAAAACGGTGTGAAGCAGGAGAGAAGGCTCTGGCAGGTGCAGCAGGCCCGTGGCAAGACAAGTGTCACCAGTTCCCTGTGCAGAGCCATGGAGGCCAGGCTGCTAACAGACAAGAGAGGACGACTAGGGCAGGTATGCGTGCTCCATACTGAGGGAGCAGTCTGGGCAGAAGGCAGGCCTGTCCTGTGTCTCTGGTCCCAAGGGGACAGCGTCTCCTTGAACACCTGTGCCTAGGGCAGACTTGGGCTTGCCACCAGGCCCCATAGCCGCAACTCACAGCAACAGCACCCTGGAGGAACGGGCAGTCCGATGCCGTCTTCCTCCAAGATGTGAGAACGTTGGTGGTGGCAGGGCGTGTGCCCGGGAAAGAATGGGGACAGTGTGCAGGGTTCATGTCCACTCCCTCTCCTGTGGGGAAGGCACTGGCCTAGTCCCCGATTCCGCCTGAGCGCCAGTAGAAAAGGCCTAGCCTGCCTATGCCAGGACATGGAAGTGAGCATAGAGTGCCATCCTAAGCCACGCACGCTGCTGTTGCTTTGTGACTGTGCCTGCTTAGTTCGGCTTGGCAGGGTGAACGCAGGGCGCGAACAGGGAGCCCGGGAAAGCAAGGCCCAAGATGCACTAGCTCTCCCGCAGCTCTTCATCTTTGAAGTGACAGAGCGAACGCCCAAAGCCTTGCTGTGAAGCAGCAGCGAAGGGCAGTTCGTGCCAGCTGAAAACCTCTACAAACGTGTAGCAGTAGTTGCTAAATCAGAGTCGGATCTGTAGGCTGCTGTGGCTGCCTGCCTTAGCCTACTCTTCCCAGGACAGAGGGAGAGCCCCGCATAGAGCGAAAGCCTCTTTGCCCGGGCATCCCTTCTGGGAAGGCCCAGCTTTCTTTGGGAAATCAAAGTCAGGTCTGAGGGACGCTGCTGCTGCTTGCTTGAGCTGGTCTCCCCTGCACGTTGTAATAAACCCGCATGGAGCGAAATCCTCTATGCGCAGGCATCCTCTCTGGGAAAGCATAGCATTTGTTGGGAAATCAGAATCGGGTTTGTGGGAAGCTGCTGCTTCTTGCCGGAGCTAGTCTGCTCAGGACAGTGGAAGATACCCGCATTGAGCGAAATTCTCTTTCACCTAGCATCCCCTCTGCCTGAGAGAGAAGCGTGGTTGCACCTCTGGAAAGGACCTTAAGGAAAGGGACACGTCTGTCACCGTGTTCCCCAAAGGCAATTATGAGGAATGTGCAGAACGCTGCAACGGGCGAATAGAACGAGCCGTTGGCTTTATGTCAGAAAACGATGCGAAGCAGGAGAGAAGACACTGGCAGGTGCAGCGGGACGGTTGCAAGACAAGTGTCATCAGTTCCCTGTCAGAGCCATGGAGGCCAGGCTGCTAAGGAGACACGAGAGGAAGACTAGGGCAGGCACGCGTGCTCCACACTAAGGGAGGAGTCTGGGCAGAAGGCAGGCCTGTCCTGTGTCTCTGGTCCCAAGGGGACAGCGTCTCCTTGAACACCTGTGCCTAGGGCAGACTTGGGCTTGCCACCAGGCCCCATAGCCGCAACTCGCAGCAACAGCTCCCTGGAGGACCGGGCAGTCCGATGCCGTCTTCCTCCAAGATGTGACAACGTTGGTGGTGGCAGGGCGTGTGCCGGGGAAGGAATGGGGACAGTGTGCAGGGTTCATGTCCACTCCCTCTCCTGTGGGGAAGGCACTGGCCTAGTCCCCGATTCCGCCTGAGCGCCAGTAGAAAAGGCCTAGCCTGCCTATGCCAGGACATGGAAGTGAGCATAGAGTGCCATCCTAAGCCACGCACGCTGCTGTTGCTTTGTGACTGTGCCTGCTTAGTTCGGCTTGGCAGGGTGAACGCAGGGCGCGAACAGGGAGCCCGGGAAAGCAAGGCCCAAGAGGCACTAGCTCTCCCGCAGCTCTTCATCTTTGAAGTGACAGAGCGAACGCCCAAAGCCTTGCTGTGAAGCAGCAGCGAAGGGCAGTTCGTGCCAGCTGAAAACATCTACAAACGTGTAGCAGTAGTTGCTAAATCAGAGTCGGATCTGTAGGCTGCTGTGGCTGCCTGCCTTAGCCTACTCTTCCCAGGACAGAGGGAGAGCCCCGCATAGAGCGAAAGCCTCATTGCCCGGGCATCCCTTCTGGGAAGGCCCAGCTTTCATTGGGAAATGAAAGTCAGGTCTGAGGGACGCTGCTGCTGCTTGCTTGAGCTGGTCTCCCCTGCACGTTGTAATAAACCCGCATGGAGCGAAATCCTCTATGCGCAGGCATCCTCTCTGGGAAAGCGTAGCATTTGTTGGGAAATCAGAATCGGGTTTGTGGGAAGCTGCTGCTTCTTGCCGGACTCGTCTGCTCAGGACAGTGGAAGATACCCGCATGGAGCGAAATTCTCTTTCACCTAGCATCCCCTCTGCCTGAGAGAGAAGCGTGTTTGCACATCTGGAAAGGACCTTAAGGAAAGGGTTACGTCTGTCACCGTGTTCCCCAAAGTCAAGTATGAGGAAGGTGCAGTACGCTGCAACGGGCGAATAGAACGAGCCGATGGCTTTATGTCAGAAAACGGTGTGAAGCAGGAGAGAAGGCTCTGGCAGGTGCAGCAGGCCCGTGGCAAGACAAGTGTCACCAGTTCCCTGTGCAGAGCCATGGAGGCCAGGCTGCTAACAGACAAGAGAGGAAGACTAGGGCAGGTATGCGTGCTCCATACTGAGGGAGCAGTCTGGGCAGAAGGCAGGCCTGTCCTGTGTCTCTGGTCCCAAGGGGACAGCGTCTCCTTGAACACCTGTGCCTAGGGCAGACTTGGGCTTGCCACCAGGCCCCATAGCCGCAACTCACAGCAACAGCACCCTGGAGGAACGGGCAGTCCGATGCCGTCTTCCTCCAAGATGTGAGAACGTTGGTGGTGGCAGGGCGTGTGCCCGGGAAAGAATGGGGACAGTGTGCAGGGTTCATGTCCACTCCCTCTCCTGTGGGGAAGGCACTGGCCTAGTCCCCGATTCCGCCTGAGCGCCAGTAGAAAAGGCCTAGCCTGCCTATGCCAGGACATGGAAGTGAGCATAGAGTGCCATCCTAAGCCACGCACGCTGCTGTTGCTTTGTGACTGTGCCTGCTTAGTTCGGCTTGGCAGGGTGAACGCAGGGCGCGAACAGGGAGCCCGGGAAAGCAAGGCCCAAGATGCACTAGCTCTCCCGCAGCTCTTCATCTTTGAAGTGACAGAGCGAACGCCCAAAGCCTTGCTGTGAAGCAGCAGCGAAGGGCAGTTCGTGCCAGCTGAAAACCTCTACAAACGTGTAGCAGTAGTTGCTAAATCAGAGTCGGATCTGTAGGCTGCTGTGGCTGCCTGCCTTAGCCTACTCTTCCCAGGACAGAGGGAGAGCCCCGCATAGAGCGAAAGCCTCTTTGCCCGGGCATCCCTTCTGGGAAGGCCCAGCTTTCTTTGGGAAATCAAAGTCAGGTCTGAGGGACGCTGCTGCTGCTTGCTTGAGCTGGTCTCCCCTGCACGTTGTAATAAACCCGCATGGAGCGAAATCCTCTATGCGCAGGCATCCTCTCTGGGAAAGCATAGCATTTGTTGGGAAATCAGAATCGGGTTTGTGGGAAGCTGCTGCTTCTTGCCGGAGCTAGTCTGCTCAGGACAGTGGAAGATACCCGCATTGAGCGAAATTCTCTTTCACCTAGCATCCCCTCTGCCTGAGAGAGAAGCGTGGTTGCACCTCTGGAAAGGACCTTAAGGAAAGGGACACGTCTGTCACCGTGTTCCCCAAAGGCAATTATGAGGAATGTGCAGAACGCTGCAACGGGCGAATAGAACGAGCCGTTGGCTTTATGTCAGAAAACGATGCGAAGCAGGAGAGAAGACACTGGCAGGTGCAGCGGGACGGTTGCAAGACAAGTGTCATCAGTTCCCTGTCAGAGCCATGGAGGCCAGGCTGCTAAGGAGACACGAGAGGAAGACTAGGGCAGGCACGCGTGCTCCACACTAAGGGAGGAGTCTGGGCAGAAGGCAGGCCTGTCCTGTGTCTCTGGTCCCAAGGGGACAGCGTCTCCTTGAACACCTGTGCCTAGGGCAGACTTGGGCTTGCCACCAGGCCCCATAGCCGCAACTCGCAGCAACAGCTCCCTGGAGGACCGGGCAGTCCGATGCCGTCTTCCTCCAAGATGTGACAACGTTGGTGGTGGCAGGGCGTGTGCCGGGGAAGGAATGGGGACAGTGTGCAGGGTTCATGTCCACTCCCTCTCCTGTGGGGAAGGCACTGGCCTAGTCCCCGATTCCGCCTGAGCGCCAGTAGAAAAGGCCTAGCCTGCCTATGCCAGGACATGGAAGTGAGCATAGAGTGCCATCCTAAGCCACGCACGCTGCTGTTGCTTTGTGACTGTGCCTGCTTAGTTCGGCTTGGCAGGGTGAACGCAGGGCGCGAACAGGGAGCCCGGGAAAGCAAGGCCCAAGAGGCACTAGCTCTCCCGCAGCTCTTCATCTTTGAAGTGACAGAGCGAACGCCCAAAGCCTTGCTGTGAAGCAGCAGCGAAGGGCAGTTCGTGCCAGCTGAAAACATCTACAAACGTGTAGCAGTAGTTGCTAAATCAGAGTCGGATCTGTAGGCTGCTGTGGCTGCCTGCCTTAGCCTACTCTTCCCAGGACAGAGGGAGAGCCCCGCATAGAGCGAAAGCCTCATTGCCCGGGCATCCCTTCTGGGAAGGCCCAGCTTTCTTTGGGAAATCAAAGTCAGGTCTCAGGGACGCTGCTGCTGCTTGCTTGAGCTGGTCTCCCCTGCACGTTGTAATAAACCCGCATGGAGCGAAATCCTCTATGCGCAGGCATCCTCTCTGGGAAAGCGTAGCATTTGTTGGGAAATCAGAATCGGGTTTGTGGGAAGCTGCTGCTTCTTGCCGGAGCTAGTCTGCTCAGGACAGTGGAAGACACCCGCATGGAGCGAAATTCTCTTCCACCTAGCATCCCCTCTGCCTGAGAGAGAAGCGTGGTTGCACCTCTGGAAAGGACCTTAAGGAAAGGGACACGTCTGTCACCGTGTTCCCCAAAGGCAAGTATGAGGAAGGTGTAGAACGCTGCAACGGGCGAATAGAACGAGCCGTTGGCTTTATGTCAGAAAACGGTGCGAAGCAGGTGAGAAGGCTCTGGCAGGTGCATCAGACCCGTGGCAAGACAAGTGTCACCAGTTCCCTGTGCAGAGACATGGAGGCCAGGCTGCTAACAGACAAGAGAGGACGACTAGGGCAGGCATGCGTGCTCCATACTGAGGGAACAGTCTGGGCAGAAGGCAGGCCTGTCCTGTGTCTCTGGTCCCAAGGGGACAGCGTCTCCTTGAACACCTGTGCCTAGGGCAGACTTGGGCTTGCCACCAGGCCCCATAGCCGCAACTCACAGCAACAGCACCCTGGAGGAACGGGCAGTCCGATGCCGTCTTCCTCCAAGATGTGACAACGTTGGTGGTGGCAGGGCGTGTGCCGGGGAAGGAATGGGGACAGTGTGCAGGGTTCATGTCCACTCCCTCTCCTGTGGGGAAGGCACTGGCCTAGTCCCCGATTCCGCCTGAGCGCCAGTAGAAAAGGCCTAGCCTGCCTATGCCAGGACATGGAAGTGAGCATAGAGTGCCATCCTAAGCCACGCACGCTGCTGTTGCTTTGTGACTGTGCCTGCTTAGTTCGGCTTGGCAGGGTGAACGCAGGGCGCGAACAGGGAGCCCGGGAAAGCAAGGCCCAAGAGGCACTAGCTCTCCCGCAGCTCTTCATCTTTGAAGTGACAGAGCGAACGCCCAAAGCCTTGCTGTGAAGCAGCAGCGAAGGGCAGTTCGTGCCAGCTGAAAACCTCTACAAACGTGTAGCAGTAGTTGCTAAATCAGAGTCGGATCTGTAGGCTGCTGTGGCTGCCTGCCTTAGCCTACTCTTCCCAGGACAGAGGGAGAGCCCCGCATAGAGCGAAAGCCTCTTTGCCCGGGCATCCCTTCTGGGAAGGCCCAGCTTTCTTTGGGAAATCAAAGTCAGGTCTGAGGGACGCTGCTGCTGCTTGCTTGAGCTGGTCTCCCCTGCACGTTGTAATAAACCCGCATGGAGCGAAATCCTCTATGCGCAGGCATCCTCTCTGGGAAAGCATAGCATTTGTTGGGAAATCAGAATCGGGTTTGTGGGAAGCTGCTGCTTCTTGCCGGAGCTAGTCTGCTCAGGACAGTGGAAGATACCCGCATGGAGCGAAATTCTCTTTCACCTAGCATCCCCTCTGCCTGAGAGAGAAGCGTGGTTGCACATCTGGAAGGGACCTTAAGGAAAGGGTTACGTCTGTCACCGTGTTCCCCAAAGTCAAGTATGAGGAAGGTGCAGAACGCTGCAACGGGCGAATAGAACGAGCCGATGGCTTTATGTCAGAAAACGGTGCGAAGCAGGAGAGAAGGCTCTGGCAGGTGCAGCAGGCCCGTGGCAAGACAAGTGTCACCAGTTCCCTGTGCAGAGCCATGGAGGCCAGGCTGCTAACAGACAAGAGAGGACGACTAGGGCAGGTATGCGTGCTCCATACTGAGGGAGCAGTCTGGGCAGAAGGCAGGCCTGTCCTGTGTCTCTGGTCCCAAGGGGACAGCGTCTCCTTGAACACCTGTGCCTAGGGCAGACTTGGGCTTGCCACCAGGCCCCATAGCCGCAACTCACAGCAACAGCACCCTGGAGGAACGGGCAGTCCGAAGCCGTCTTCCTCCAAGATGTGAGAACGTTGGTGGTGGCAGGGCGTGTGCCCGGGAAAGAATGGGGACAGTGTGCAGGGTTCATGTCCACTCCCTCTCCTGTGGGGAAGGCACTGGCCTAGTCGCCGATTCCGCCTGAGCGCCAGTAGAAAAGGCCTAGGCTGCCTATGCCAGGACATGGAAGTGAGCATAGAGTGCCATCCTAAGCCACGCACGCTGCTGTTGCTTTGTGACTGTGCCTGCTTAGTTCGGCTTGGCAGGGTGAACGCAGGGCGCGAACGGGGAGCCCGGGAAAGCAAGGCCCAAGAGGCACTAGCTCTCCCGCAGCTCTTCATCTTTGAAGTGACAGAGCGAACGCCTAAAGCCTTGCTGTGAAGCAGCAGCGAAGGGCAGTTCGTGCCAGCTGAAAACCTCTACAAACGTGTAGCAGTAGTTGCTAAATCAGAGTCGGATCTGTAGGCTGCTGTGGCTGCCTGCCTTAGCCTACTCTTCCCAGGACAGAGGGAGAGCCCCGCATAGAGCGAAAGCCTCTTTGCCCGGGCATCCCTTCTGGGAAGGCCCAGCTTTCTTTGGGAAATCAAAGTCAGGTCTGAGGGACGCTGCTGCTGCTTGCTTGAGCTGGTCTCCCCTGCACGTTGTAATAAACCCGCATGGAGCGAAATCCTCTATGCGCAGGCATCCTCTCTGGGAAAGCGTAGCATTTGTTGGGAAATCAGAATCGGGTTTGTGGGAAGCTGCTGCTTCTTGCCGGAGCTAGTCTGCTCAGGACAGTGGAAGATACCCGCATGGAGCGAAATTCTCTTTCACCTAGCATCCCCTCTGCCTGAGAGAGAAGCGTGGTTGCACCTCTGGAAAGGACCTTAAGGAAAGGGACACGTCTGTCACCGTGTTCCCCAAAGGCAAGTATGAGGAAGGTGCTGAACGCTGCAACGGGCGAATAGAACGAGCCGTTGGCTTTATGTCAGAAAACGGTGCGAAGCAGGAGAGAAGGCTCTGGCAGGTGCAGCAGGCCGGTGGCAAGACAAGTGTCACCAGTTCCCTGTGCAGAGACATGGAGGCCAGGCTGCTAACAGACACGAGAGGACGACTAGGGCAGGCACGCGTGCTCCATACTGAGGGAGCAGTCTGGGCAGAAGGCAGGCCTGTCCTGTGTCTCTGGTCCCAAGGGGACAGCGTCTCCTTGAACACCTGTGCCTAGGGCAGACTTGGGCTTGCCACCAGGCCCCATAGCCGCAACTCGCAGCAACAGCTCCCTGGAGGACCGGGCAGTCCGATGCCGTCTTCCTCCAAGATGTGACAACGTTGGTGGTGGCAGGGCGTGTGCCGGGGAAGGAATGGGGACAGTGTGCAGGGTTCATGTCCACTCCCTCTCCTGTGGGGAAGGCACTGGCCTAGTCCCCGATTCCGCCTGAGCGCCAGTAGAAAAGGCCTAGCCTGCCTATGCCAGGACATGGAAGTGAGCATAGAGTGCCATCCTAAGCCACGCACGCTGCTGTTGCTTTGTGACTGTGCCTGCTTAGTTCGGCTTGGCAGGGTGAACGCAGGGCGCGAACAGGAAGCCCGGGAAAGCAAGGCCCAAGAGGCACTAGCTCTCCCGCAGCTCTTCATCTTTGAAGTGACAGAGCGAACGCCCAAAGCCATGCTGTGAAGCAGCAGCGAAAGGCAGTTCGTGCCAGCTGAAAACCTCTACAAACGTGTAGCAGTAGTTGCTAAATCAGAGTCGGATCTGTAGGCTGCTGTGGCTGCCTGCCTTAGCCTACTCTTCCCAGGACAGAGGGAGAGCCCCGCATAGAGCGAAAGCCTCTTTGCCCGGGCATCCCTTCTGGGAAGGCCCAGCTTTCTTTGGGAAATCAAAGTCAGGTCTGAGGGACGCTGCTGCTGCTTGCTTGAGCTGGTCTCCCCTGCACGTTGTAATAAACCCGCATGGAGCGAAATCCTCTATGCGCAGGCATCCTCTCTGGGAAAGCATAGCATTTGTTGGGAAATCAGAATCGGGTTTGTAGGAAGCTGCTGCTTCTAGCCGGAGCTAGTCTGCTCAGGACAGTGGAAGATACCCGCATGGAGCGAAATTCTCTTTCACCTAGCATCCCCTCTGCCTGAGAGAGAAGCGTGGTTGCACCTCTGGAAAGGACCTTAAGGAAAGGGACACGTCAGTCACCGTGTTCCCCAAAGGCAAGTATGAGGAAGGTGCAGAACGCTGCAACGGGCGAATAGAACGAGCCGTTGGCTTTATGTCAGAAAACGGTGCGAAGCAGGAGAGAAGGCACTGGCAGGTGCAGCGGGACGGTTGCAAGACAAGTGTCACCAGTTCCCTGTCAGAGCCATGGAGGCCAGGCTGCTAAGGAGACACGAGAGGAAGTCTAGGGCAGGCACGCGTGCTCCACACTGAGGGAGGAGTCTGGGCAGAAGGCAGGCCTGTCCTGTGTCTCAGGTCCCAAGGGGACAGCGTCTCCTTGAACACCTGTGCCTAGGGCAGACTTGGGCTTGCCACCAGGCCCCATAGCCGCAACTCGCAGCAACAGCTCCCTGGAGGACCGGGCAGTCCGATGCCGTCTTTCTCCAAGATGTGACAACGTGGGCGGTGGCAGGGCGTGTGCCGGGGAAGGAATGGGGACAGTGTGCAGGGTTCATGTCCACTCCCTCTCCTGTGGGGAAGGCACTGGCCTAGTCCCCGATTCCGCCTGAGCGCCAGTAGAAAAGGCCTAGCCTGCCTATGCCAGGACATGGAAGTGAGCATAGAGTGCCATCCTAAGCCACGCACGCTGCTGTTGCTTTGTGACTGTGCCTGCTTAGTTCGGCTTGGCAGGGTGAACGCAGGGCGCGAACAGGGAGCCCGGGAAAGCAAGGCCCAAGAGGCACTAGCTCTCCCGCAGCTCTTCATCTTTGAAGTGACAGAGCGAACGCCCAAAGCCTTGCTGTGAAGCAGCAGCGAAGGGCAGTTCGTGCCAGCTGAAAACCTCTACAAACGTGTAGCAGTAGTTGCTAAATCAGAGTCGGATCTGTAGGCTGCTGTGGCTGCCTGCCTTAGCCTACTCTTCCCAGGACAGAGGGAGAGCCCCGCATAGAGCGAAAGCCTCTTTGGCCGGGCATCCCTTCTGGGAAGGCCCAGCTTTCTTTGGGAAATCAAAGTCAGGTCTGAGGGACGCTGCTGCTGCTTGCTTGAGCTGGTCTCCCCTGCACGTTGTAATAAACCCGCATGGAGCGAAATCCTCTATGCGCAGGCATCCTCTCAGGGAAAGCGTAGCATTTGTTGGGAAATCAGAATCGGGTTTGTGGGAAGCTGCTGCTTCTTGCCGGAGCTAGTCTGCTCAGGACAGTGGAAGATACCCGCATGGAGCGAAATTCTCTTTCACCTAGCATCCCCTCTGCCTGAGAGAGAAGCGTGGTTGCACCTCTGGAAAGGACCTTAAGGAAAGGGACACGTCTGTCACCGTGTTCCCCAAAGGCAAGTATGAGGAAGGTGCAGAACGCTGCAACGGGCGAATAGAACGAGCCGATGGCTTTATGTCAGAAAACGGTGCGAAGCAGGAGAGAAGGCTCTGGCAGGTGCAGCAGGCCCGTGGCAAGACAAGTGTCACCAGTTCCCTGTGCAGAGCCATGGAGGCCAGGCTGCTAACAGACAAGAGAGGACGACTAGGGCAGGTATGCGTGCTCCATACTGAGGGAGCAGTCTGGGCAGAAGGCAGGCCTGTCCTCTGTCTCTGGTCCCAAGGGGACAGCGTCTCCTTGAACACCTGTGCCTAGGGCAGACTTGGGCTTGCCACCAGGCCCCATAGCCGCAACTCACAGCAACAGCACCCTGGAGGAACGGGCAGTCCGATGCCGTCTTCCTCCAAGATGTGAGAACGTTGGTGGTGGCAGGGCGTGTGCCCGGGAAAGAATGGGGACAGTGTGCAGGGTTCATGTCCACTCCCTCTCCTGTGGGGAAGGCACTGGCCTAGTCGCCGATTCCGCCTGAGCGCCAGTAGAAAAGGCCTAGGCTGCCTATGCCAGGACATGGAAGTGAGCATAGAGTGCCATCCTAAGCCACGCACGCTGCTGTTGCTTTTTGACTGTGCCTGCTTAGTTCGGCTTGGCAGGGTGAACGCAGGGCGCGAACGGGGAGCCCGGGAAAGCAAGGCCCAAGAGGCACTAGCTCTCCCGCAGCTCTTCATCTTTGAAGTGACAGAGCGAACGCCCAAAGCCTTGCTGTGAAGCAGCAGCGAAGGGCAGTTCGTGCCAGCTGAAAACCTCTACAAACGTGTAGCAGTAGTTGCTAAATCAGAGTCGGATCTGTAGGCTGCTGTGGCTGCCTGCCTTAGCCTACTCTTCCCAGGACAGAGGGAGAGCCCCGCATAGAGCGAAAGCCTCTTTGCCCGGGCATCCCTTCTGGGAAGGCCCAGCTTTCTTTGGGAAATCAAAGTCAGGTCTGAGGGACGCTGCTGCTGCTTGCTTGAGCTGGTCTCCCCTGCACGTTGTAATAAACCCGCATGGAGCGAAATCCTCTATGCGCAGGCATCCTCTCTGGGAAAGCATAGCATTTGTTGGGAAATCAGAATCGGGTTTGTGGGAAGCTGCTGCTTCTTGCCGGAGCTAGTCTGCTCAGGACAGTGGAAGATACCCGCATGGAGCGAAATTCTCTTTCACCTAGCATCCCCTCTGCCTGAGAGAGAAGCGTGGTTGCACATCTGGAAGGGACCTTAAGGAAAGGGTTACGTCTGTCACCGTGTTCCCCAAAGTCAAGTATGAGGAAGGTGCAGAACGCTGCAACGGGCGAATAGAACGAGCCGATGGCTTTATGTCAGAAAACGGTGCGAAGCAGGAGAGAAGGCTCTGGCAGGTGCAGCAGGCCCGTGGCAAGACAAGTGTCACCAGTTCCCTGTGCAGAGCCATGGAGGCCAGGCTGCTAACAGACAAGAGAGGACGACTAGGGCAGGTATGCGTGCTCCATACTGAGGGAGCAGTCTGGGCAGAAGGCAGGCCTGTCCTGTGTCTCTGGTCCCAAGGGGACAGCGTCTCCTTGAACACCTGTGCCTAGGGCAGACTTGGGCTTGCCACCAGGCCCCATAGCCGCAACTCACAGCAACAGCACCCTGGAGGAACGGGCAGTCCGAAGCCGTCTTCCTCCAAGATGTGAGAACGTTGGTGGTGGCAGGGCGTGTGCCCGGGAAAGAATGGGGACAGTGTGCAGGGTTCATGTCCACTCCCTCTCCTGTGGGGAAGGCACTGGCCTAGTCGCCGATTCCGCCTGAGCGCCAGTAGAAAAGGCCTAGGCTGCCTATGCCAGGACATGGAAGTGAGCATAGAGTGCCATCCTAAGCCACGCACGCTGCTGTTGCTTTGTGACTGTGCCTGCTTAGTTCGGCTTGGCAGGGTGAACGCAGGGCGCGAACGGGGAGCCCGGGAAAGCAAGGCCCAAGAGGCACTAGCTCTCCCGCAGCTCTTCATCTTTGAAGTGACAGAGCGAACGCCTAAAGCCTTGCTGTGAAGCAGCAGCGAAGGGCAGTTCGTGCCAGCTGAAAACCTCTACAAACGTGTAGCAGTAGTTGCTAAATCAGAGTCGGATCTGTAGGCTGCTGTGGCTGCCTGCCTTAGCCTACTCTTCCCAGGACAGAGGGAGAGCCCCGCATAGAGCGAAAGCCTCTTTGCCCGGGCATCCCTTCTGGGAAGGCCCAGCTTTCTTTGGGAAATCAAAGTCAGGTCTGAGGGACGCTGCTGCTGCTTGCTTGAGCTGGTCTCCCCTGCACGTTGTAATAAACCCGCATGGAGCGAAATCCTCTATGCGCAGGCATCCTCTCTGGGAAAGCGTAGCATTTGTTGGGAAATCAGAATCGGGTTTGTGGGAAGCTGCTGCTTCTTGCCGGAGCTAGTCTGCTCAGGACAGTGGAAGATACCCGCATGGAGCGAAATTCTCTTTCACCTAGCATCCCCTCTGCCTGAGAGAGAAGCGTGGTTGCACCTCTGGAAAGGACCTTAAGGAAAGGGACACGTCTGTCACCATGTTCCCCAAAGGCAAGTATGAGGAAGGTGCTGAACGCTGCAACGGGCGAATAGAACGAGCCGTTGGCTTTATGTCAGAAAACGGTGCGAAGCAGGAGAGAAGGCTCTGGCAGGTGCAGCAGGCCGGTGGCAAGACAAGTGTCACCAGTTCCCTGTGCAGAGACATGGAGGCCAGGCTGCTAACAGACACGAGAGGACGACTAGGGCAGGCACGCGTGCTCCATACTGAGGGAGCAGTCTGGGCAGAAGGCAGGCCTGTCCTGTGTCTCTGGTCCCAAGGGGACAGCGTCTCCTTGAACACCTGTGCCTAGGGCAGACTTGGGCTTGCCACCAGGCCCCATAGCCGCAACTCGCAGCAACAGCTCCCTGGAGGACCGGGCAGTCCGATGCCGTCTTCCTCCAAGATGTGACAACGTTGGTGGTGGCAGGGCGTGTGCCGGGGAAGGAATGGGGACAGTGTGCAGGGTTCATGTCCACTCCCTCTCCTGTGGGGAAGGCACTGGCCTAGTCCCCGATTCCGCCTGAGCGCCAGTAGAAAAGGCCTAGCCTGCCTATGCCAGGACATGGAAGTGAGCATAGAGTGCCATCCTAAGCCACGCACGCTGCTGTTGCTTTGTGACTGTGCCTGCTTAGTTCGGCTTGGCAGGGTGAACGCAGGGCGCGAACAGGAAGCCCGGGAAAGCAAGGCCCAAGAGGCACTAGCTCTCCCGCAGCTCTTCATCTTTGAAGTGACAGAGCGAACGCCCAAAGCCATGCTGTGAAGCAGCAGCGAAAGGCAGTTCGTGCCAGCTGAAAACCTCTACAAACGTGTAGCAGTAGTTGCTAAATCAGAGTCGGATCTGTAGGCTGCTGTGGCTGCCTGCCTTAGCCTACTCTTCCCAGGACAGAGGGAGAGCCCCGCATAGAGCGAAAGCCTCTTTGCCCGGGCATCCCTTCTGGGAAGGCCCAGCTTTCTTTGGGAAATCAAAGTCAGGTCTGAGGGACGCTGCTGCTGCTTGCTTGAGCTGGTCTCCCCTGCACGTTGTAATAAACCCGCATGGAGCGAAATCCTCTATGCGCAGGCATCCTCTCTGGGAAAGCATAGCATTTGTTGGGAAATCAGAATCGGGTTTGTAGGAAGCTGCTGCTTCTAGCCGGAGCTAGTCTGCTCAGGACAGTGGAAGATACCCGCATGGAGCGAAATTCTCTTTCACCTAGCATCCCCTCTGCCTGAGAGAGAAGCGTGGTTGCACCTCTGGAAAGGACCTTAAGGAAAGGGACACGTCAGTCACCGTGTTCCCCAAAGGCAAGTATGAGGAAGGTGCAGAACGCTGCAACGGGCGAATAGAACGAGCCGTTGGCTTTATGTCAGAAAACGGTGCGAAGCAGGAGAGAAGGCACTGGCAGGTGCAGCGGGACGGTTGCAAGACAAGTGTCACCAGTTCCCTGTCAGAGCCATGGAGGCCAGGCTGCTAAGGAGACACGAGAGGAAGTCTAGGGCAGGCACGCGTGCTCCACACTGAGGGAGGAGTCTGGGCAGAAGGCAGGCCTGTCCTGTGTCTCAGGTCCCAAGGGGACAGCGTCTCCTTGAACACCTGTGCCTAGGGCAGACTTGGGCTTGCCACCAGGCCCCATAGCCGCAACTCGCAGCAACAGCTCCCTGGAGGACCGGGCAGTCCGATGCCGTCTTTCTCCAAGATGTGACAACTTGGGCGGTGGCAGGGCGTGTGCCGGGGAAGGAATGGGGACAGTGTGCAGGGTTCATGTCCACTCCCTCTCCTGTGGGGAAGGCACTGGCCTAGTCCCCGATTCCGCCTGAGCGCCAGTAGAAAAGGCCTAGCCTGCCTATGCCAGGACATGGAAGTGAGCATAGAGTGCCATCCTAAGCCACGCACGCTGCTGTTGCTTTGTGACTGTGCCTGCTTAGTTCGGCTTGGCAGGGTGAACGCAGGGCGCGAACAGGGAGCCCGGGAAAGCAAGGCCCAAGAGGCACTAGCTCTCCCGCAGCTCTTCATCTTTGAAGTGACAGAGCGAACGCCCAAAGCCTTGCTGTGAAGCAGCAGCGAAGGGCAGTTCGTGCCAGCTGAAAACCTCTACAAACGTGTAGCAGTAGTTGCTAAATCAGAGTCGGATCTGTAGGCTGCTGTGGCTGCCTGCCTTAGCCTACTCTTCCCAGGACAGAGGGAGAGCCCCGCATAGAGCGAAAGCCTCTTTGGCCGGGCATCCCTTCTGGGAAGGCCCAGCTTTCTTTGGGAAATCAAAGTCAGGTCTGAGGGACGCTGCTGCTGCTTGCTTGAGCTGGTCTCCCCTGCACGTTGTAATAAACCCGCATGGAGCGAAATCCTCTATGCGCAGGCATCCTCTCAGGGAAAGCGTAGCATTTGTTGGGAAATCAGAATCGGGTTTGTGGGAAGCTGCTGCTTCTTGCCGGAGCTAGTCTGCTCAGGACAGTGGAAGATACCCGCATGGAGCGAAATTCTCTTTCACCTAGCATCCCCTCTGCCTGAGAGAGAAGCGTGGTTGCACCTCTGGAAAGGACCTTAAGGAAAGGGACACGTCTGTCACCGTGTTCCCCAAAGGCAAGTATGAGGAAGGTGCAGAACGCTGCAACGGGCGAATAGAACGAGCCGATGGCTTTATGTCAGAAAACGGTGCGAAGCAGGAGAGAAGGCTCTGGCAGGTGCAGCAGGCCCGTGGCAAGACAAGTGTCACCAGTTCCCTGTGCAGAGCCATGGAGGCCAGGCTGCTAACAGACAAGAGAGGACGACTAGGGCAGGTATGCGTGCTCCATACTGAGGGAGCAGTCTGGGCAGAAGGCAGGCCTGTCCTCTGTCTCTGGTCCCAAGGGGACAGCGTCTCCTTGAACACCTGTGCCTAGGGCAGACTTGGGCTTGCCACCAGGCCCCATAGCCGCAACTCACAGCAACAGCACCCTGGAGGAACGGGCAGTCCGATGCCGTCTTCCTCCAAGATGTGAGAACGTTGGTGGTGGCAGGGCGTGTGCCCGGGAAAGAATGGGGACAGTGTGCAGGGTTCATGTCCACTCCCTCTCCTGTGGGGAAGGCACTGGCCTAGTCGCCGATTCCGCCTGAGCGCCAGTAGAAAAGGCCTAGGCTGCCTATGCCAGGACATGGAAGTGAGCATAGAGTGCCATCCTAAGCCACGCACGCTGCTGTTGCTTTTTGACTGTCCCTGCTTAGTTCGGCTTGGCAGGGTGAACGCAGGGCGCGAACGGGGAGCCCGGGAAAGCAAGGCCCAAGAGGCACTAGCTCTCCCGCAGCTCTTCATCTTTGAAGTGACAGAGCGAACGCCCAAAGCCTTGCTGTGAAGCAGCAGCGAAGGGCAGTTCGTGCCAGCTGAAAACCTCTACAAACGTGTAGCAGTAGTTGCTAAATCAGAGTCGGATCTGTAGGCTGCTGTGGCTGCCTGCCTTAGCCTACTCTTCCCAGGACAGAGGGAGAGCCCCGCATAGAGCGAAAGCCTCTTTGCCCGGGCATCCCTTCTGGGAAGGCCCAGCTTTCTTTGGGAAATCAAAGTCAGGTCTGAGGGACGCTGCTGCTGCTTGCTTGAGCTGGTCTCCCCTGCACGTTGTAATAAACCCGCATGGAGCGAAATCCTCTATGCGCAGGCATCCTCTCTGGGAAAGCATAGCATTTGTTGGGAAATCAGAATCGGGTTTGTGGGAAGCTGCTGCTTCTTGCCGGAGCTAGTCTGCTCAGGACAGTGGAAGATACCCGCATGGAGCGAAATTCTCTTTCACCTAGCATCCCCTCTGCCTGAGAGAGAAGCGTGGTTGCACATCTGGAAGGGACCTTAAGGAAAGGGTTACGTCTGTCACCGTGTTCCCCAAAGTCAAGTATGAGGAAGGTGCAGAACGCTGCAACGGGCGAATAGAACGAGCCGATGGCTTTATGTCAGAAAACGGTGCGAAGCAGGAGAGAAGGCTCTGGCAGGTGCAGCAGGCCCGTGGCAAGACAAGTGTCACCAGTTCCCTGTGCAGAGCCATGGAGGCCAGGCTGCTAACAGACAAGAGAGGACGACTAGGGCAGGTATGCGTGCTCCATACTGAGGGAGCAGTCTGGGCAGAAGGCAGGCCTGTCCTGTGTCTCTGGTCCCAAGGGGACAGCGTCTCCTTGAACACCTGTGCCTAGGGCAGACTTGGGCTTGCCACCAGGCCCCATAGCCGCAACTCACAGCAACAGCACCCTGGAGGAACGGGCAGTCCGAAGCCGTCTTCCTCCAAGATGTGAGAACGTTGGTGGTGGCAGGGCGTGTGCCCGGGAAAGAATGGGGACAGTGTGCAGGGTTCATGTCCACTCCCTCTCCTGTGGGGAAGGCACTGGCCTAGTCGCCGATTCCGCCTGAGCGCCAGTAGAAAAGGCCTAGGCTGCCTATGCCAGGACATGGAAGTGAGCATAGAGTGCCATCCTAAGCCACGCACGCTGCTGTTGCTTTGTGACTGTGCCTGCTTAGTTCGGCTTGGCAGGGTGAACGCAGGGCGCGAACGGGGAGCCCGGGAAAGCAAGGCCCAAGAGGCACTAGCTCTCCCGCAGCTCTTCATCTTTGAAGTGACAGAGCGAACGCCTAAAGCCTTGCTGTGAAGCAGCAGCGAAGGGCAGTTCGTGCCAGCTGAAAACCTCTACAAACGTGTAGCAGTAGTTGCTAAATCAGAGTCGGATCTGTAGGCTGCTGTGGCTGCCTGCCTTAGCCTACTCTTCCCAGGACAGAGGGAGAGCCCCGCATAGAGCGAAAGCCTCTTTGCCCGGGCATCCCTTCTGGGAAGGCCCAGCTTTCTTTGGGAAATCAAAGTCAGGTCTGAGGGACGCTGCTGCTGCTTGCTTGAGCTGGTCTCCCCTGCACGTTGTAATAAACCCGCATGGAGCGAAATCCTCTATGCGCAGGCATCCTCTCTGGGAAAGCGTAGCATTTGTTGGGAAATCAGAATCGGGTTTGTGGGAAGCTGCTGCTTCTTGCCGGAGCTAGTCTGCTCAGGACAGTGGAAGATACCCGCATGGAGCGAAATTCTCTTTCACCTAGCATCCCCTCTGCCTGAGAGAGAAGCGTGGTTGCACCTCTGGAAAGGACCTTAAGGAAAGGGACACGTCTGTCACCGTGTTCCCCAAAGGCAAGTATGAGGAAGGTGCTGAACGCTGCAACGGGCGAATAGAACGAGCCGTTGGCTTTATGTCAGAAAACGGTGCGAAGCAGGAGAGAAGGCTCTGGCAGGTGCAGCAGGCCGGTGGCAAGACAAGTGTCACCAGTTCCCTGTGCAGAGACATGGAGGCCAGGCTGCTAACAGACACGAGAGGACGACTAGGGCAGGCACGCGTGCTCCATACTGAGGGAGCAGTCTGGGCAGAAGGCAGGCCTGTCCTGTGTCTCTGGTCCCAAGGGGACAGCGTCTCCTTGAACACCTGTGCCTAGGGCAGACTTGGGCTTGCCACCAGGCCCCATAGCCGCAACTCGCAGCAACAGCTCCCTGGAGGACCGGGCAGTCCGATGCCGTCTTCCTCCAAGATGTGACAACGTTGGTGGTGGCAGGGCGTGTGCCGGGGAAGGAATGGGGACAGTGTGCAGGGTTCATGTCCACTCCCTCTCCTGTGGGGAAGGCACTGGCCTAGTCCCCGATTCCGCCTGAGCGCCAGTAGAAAAGGCCTAGCCTGCCTATGCCAGGACATGGAAGTGAGCATAGAGTGCCATCCTAAGCCACGCACGCTGCTGTTGCTTTGTGACTGTGCCTGCTTAGTTCGGCCTGGCAGGGTGAACGCAGGGCGCGAACAGGAAGCCCGGGAAAGCAAGGCCCAAGAGGCACTAGCTCTCCCGCAGCTCTTCATCTTTGAAGTGACAGAGCGAACGCCCAAAGCCATGCTGTGAAGCAGCAGCGAAAGGCAGTTCGTGCCAGCTGAAAACCTCTACAAACGTGTAGCAGTAGTTGCTAAATCAGAGTCGGATCTGTAGGCTGCTGTGGCTGCCTGCCTTAGCCTACTCTTCCCAGGACAGAGGGAGAGCCCCGCATAGAGCGAAAGCCTCTTTGCCCGGGCATCCCTTCTGGGAAGGCCCAGCTTTCTTTGGGAAATCAAAGTCAGGTCTGAGGGACGCTGCTGCTGCTTGCTTGAGCTGGTCTCCCCTGCACGTTGTAATAAACCCGCATGGAGCGAAATCCTCTATGCGCAGGCATCCTCTCTGGGAAAGCATAGCATTTGTTGGGAAATCAGAATCGGGTTTGTAGGAAGCTGCTGCTTCTAGCCGGAGCTAGTCTGCTCAGGACAGTGGAAGATACCCGCATGGAGCGAAATTCTCTTTCACCTAGCATCCCCTCTGCCTGAGAGAGAAGCGTGGTTGCACCTCTGGAAAGGACCTTAAGGAAAGGGACACGTCAGTCACCGTGTTCCCCAAAGGCAAGTATGAGGAAGGTGCAGAACGCTGCAACGGGCGAATAGAACGAGCCGTTGGCTTTATGTCAGAAAACGGTGCGAAGCAGGAGAGAAGGCACTGGCAGGTGCAGCGGGACGGTTGCAAGACAAGTGTCACCAGTTCCCTGTCAGAGCCATGGAGGCCAGGCTGCTAAGGAGACACGAGAGGAAGTCTAGGGCAGGCACGCGTGCTCCACACTGAGGGAGGAGTCTGGGCAGAAGGCAGGCCTGTCCTGTGTCTCAGGTCCCAAGGGGACAGCGTCTCCTTGAACACCTGTGCCTAGGGCAGACTTGGGCTTGCCACCAGGCCCCATAGCCGCAACTCGCAGCAACAGCTCCCTGGAGGACCGGGCAGTCCGATGCCGTCTTTCTCCAAGATGTGACAACGTGGGCGGTGGCAGGGCGTGTGCCGGGGAAGGAATGGGGACAGTGTGCAGGGTTCATGTCCACTCCCTCTCCTGTGGGGAAGGCACTGGCCTAGTCCCCGATTCCGCCTGAGCGCCAGTAGAAAAGGCCTAGCCTGCCTATGCCAGGACATGGAAGTGAGCATAGAGTGCCATCCTAAGCCACGCACGCTGCTGTTGCTTTGTGACTGTGCCTGCTTAGTTCGGCTTGGCAGGGTGAACGCAGGGCGCGAACAGGGAGCCCGGGAAAGCAAGGCCCAAGAGGCACTAGCTCTCCCGCAGCTCTTCATCTTTGAAGTGACAGAGCGAACGCCCAAAGCCTTGCTGTGAAGCAGCAGCGAAGGGCAGTTCGTGCCAGCTGAAAACCTCTACAAACGTGTAGCAGTAGTTGCTAAATCAGAGTCGGATCTGTAGGCTGCTGTGGCTGCCTGCCTTAGCCTACTCTTCCCAGGACAGAGGGAGAGCCCCGCATAGAGCGAAAGCCTCTTTGCCCGGGCATCCCTTCTGGGAAGGCCCAGCTTTCTTTGGGAAATCAAAGTCAGGTCTGAGGGACGCTGCTGCTGCTTGCTTGAGCTGGTCTCCCCTGCACGTTGTAATAAACCCGCATGGAGCGAAATCCTCTATGCGCAGGCATCCTCTCTGGGAAAGCATAGCATTTGTTGGGAAATCAGAATCGGGTTTGTGGGAAGCTGCTGCTTCTTGCCGGAGCTAGTCTGCTCAGGACTGTGGAAGATACCCGCATGGAGCGAAATTCTCTTTCACCTAGCATCCCCTCACCTGAGAGAGAAGCGTGGTTGCACCTCTGGAAAGGACCTTAAGGAAAGGGACACGTCTGTCACCGTGTTCCCCAAAGGCAAGTATGAGGAAGGTGCAGAACGCTGCAACGGGCGAATAGAACGAGCCGTTGGCTTTATGTCAGAAAACGGTGCGAAGCAGGAGAGAAGGCTCTGGCAGGTGCAGCAGGCCGGTGGCAAGACAAGTGTCACCAGTTCCCTGTGCAGAGACATGGAGGCCAGGCTGCTAACAGACACGAGAGGACGACTAGGGCAGGCACGCGTGCTCCATACTGAGGGAGCAGTCTGGGCAGAAGGCAGGCCTGTCCTGTGTCTCTGGTCCCAAGGCGACAGCGTCTCCTTGAACAACTGTGCCTAGGGCAGACTTGGGCTTGCCACCAGGCCCCATAGCCGCAACTCGCAGCAACAGCTCCCTGGAGGACCGGGCAGTCCGATGCCGTCTTCCTCCAAGATGTGACAACGTTGGTGGTGGCAGGGCGTGTGCCGGGGAAGGAATGGGGACAGTGTGCAGGGTTCATGTCCACTCCCTCTCCTGTGGGGAAGGCACTGGCCTAGTCCCCGATTCCGCCTGAGCGCCAGTAGAAAAGGCCTAGCCTGCCTATGCCAGGACATGGAAGTGAGCATAGAGTGCCATCCTAAGCCACGCACGCTGCTGTTGCTTTGTGACTGTGCCTGCTTAGTTCGGCTTGGCAGGGTGAACGCAGGGCGCGAACAGGGAGCCCGGGAAAGCAAGGCCCAAGAGGCACTAGCTCTCCCGCAGCTCTTCATCTTTGAAGTGACAGAGCGAACGCCCAAAGCCTTGCTGTGAAGCAGCAGCGAAGGGCAGTTCGTGCCAGCTGAAAACCTCTACAAACGTGTAGCAGTAGTTGCTAAATCAGAGTCGGATCTGTAGGCTGCTGTGGCTGCCTGCCTTAGCCTACTCTTCCCAGGACAGAGGGAGAGCCCCGCATAGAGCGAAACCCTCTTTGCCCGGGCATCCCTTCTGGGAAGGCCCAGCTTTCTTTGGGAAATCAAAGTCAGGTCTGAGGGACGCTGCTGCTGCTTGCTTGAGCTGGTCTCCCCTGCACTTTGTAATAAACCCGCATGGAGCGAAATCCTCTATGCGCAGGCATCCTCTCTGGGAAAGCATAGCATTTGTTGGGAAATCAGAATCGGGTTTGTGGGAAGCTGCTGCTTCTTGCTGGAGCTAGTCTGCTCAGGACAGTGGAAGATACCCGCATGGAGCGAAATTCTCTTTCACCTCGCATCCCCTCACCTGAGAGAGAAGCGTGGTTGCACCTCTGGACAGGACCTTAAGGAAAGGGACACGTCTGTCACCGTGTTCCCCAAAGGCAAGTATGAGGAAGGTGCAGAACGCTGCAACGGGCGAATAGAACGAGCCGTTGGCTTTATGTCAGAAAACGGTGCGAAGCAGGAGAGAAGGCACTGGCAGGTGCAGCGGGACGGTTGCAAGACAAGTGTCACCAGTTCCCTGTCAGAGCCATGGAGGCCAGGCTGCTAAGGAGACACGAGAGGAAGACTAGGGCAGGCACGCGTGCTCCACTCTAAGGGAGGAGTCTGGGCAGAAGGCAGGCCTGTCCTGTGTCTCAGGTCCCAAGGGGACAGCGTCTCCTTGAACACCTGTGCCTAGGGCAGACTTGGGCTTGCCACCAGGCCCCATAGCCGCAACTCGCAGCAACAGCTCCCTGGTGGACCGGGCAGTCCGATGCCGTCTTCCTCCAAGATGTGACAACGTTGGTGGTGGCAGGGCGTGTGCCCGGGAAAGAATGGGGACA
Source organism: Neogale vison (assembly GCF_020171115.1). Taxonomy (NCBI): domain Eukaryota; kingdom Metazoa; phylum Chordata; class Mammalia; order Carnivora; family Mustelidae; genus Neogale; species Neogale vison. The sequence goes on along the minus strand of NC_058102.1, from coordinate 110,426,466 downwards.
GTGTGCAGGGTTCATGTCCACTCCCTCTCCTGTGGGGAAGGCACTGGCCTAGTCCCCGATTCCGCCTGAGCGCCAGTAGAAAAGGCCTAGCCTGCCTATGCCAGGATATGGAAGTGAGCATAGAGTGCCATCCTAAGCGACGCACGCTGCTGTTGCTTTGTGACTGTGCCTGCTTAGTTTGGCTTGGCAGGGTGAATGCAGGGCGCGAACAGGGAGCCCGGGAAAGCAAGGCCCATGAGGCACTAGCTCTCCCGCAGCTCTTCATCTTTGAAGTGACAGAGCGAACGCCCAAAACCTTGCTGTGAAGCAGCAGCGAAGGGCAGTTCGTGCCAGCTGAAAACCTCTACAAACGTGTAGCAGTAGTTGCTAAATCAGAGTCGGATCTGTAGGCTGCTGTGGCTGCCTGCCTTAGCCCTCTATTCCCAGGACAGAGGGAGAGCCCCGCATAGAGCGAAAGCCTCTTTGCCCGGGCATCCCTTCTGGGAAGGCCCAGCTTTCTTTGGGAAAGCAAAGTCAGGTCTGAGGGACGCTGCTGCTGCTTGCTTGAGCTGGTCTCCCCTGCACGTTGTAATAAACCCGCATGGAGCGAAATCCTCTATGCGCAGGCATCCTCTCTGGGAAAGCATAGCATTTGTTGGGAAATCAGAATCGGGTTTGTAGGAACTGCTGCTTCTTGCCGGAGCTAGTCTGCTCAGGACAGTGGAAGATACCCGCATGGAGCGAAATTCTCTTCCACCTAGCATCCCCTCTGCCTGAGAGAGAAGCGTGGTTGCACCTCTGGAAAGTACCTTAAGGAAAGGGGCACGTCTGTCACCGTGTTCCCCAAAGGCAAGTATGAGGAAGGTGCAGAACGCTGCAACGGGCGAATAGAACGAGCCGTTGGCTTTATGTCAGAAAACGGTGCGAAGCAGGAGAGAAGGCACTGGCAGGTGCAGCGGGACGGTTGCAAGACAAGTGTCACCAGTTCCCTGTCAGAGCCATGGAGGCCAGGCTGCTAAGGAGACACGAGAGGAAGTCTAGGGCAGGCACGCGTGCTCCACTCTAAGGGAGGAGTCTGGGCAGAAGGCAGGCCTGTCCTGTGTCTCTGGTCCCAAGGGGACAGCGTCTCCTTGAACACCTGTGCCTAGGGCAGACTTGGGCTTGCCACCAGGCCCCATAGCCGCAACTCACAGCAACAGCACCCTGGAGGAACGGGCAGTCCGATGCCGTCTTCCTCCAAGATGTGAGAACGTTGGTGGTGGCAGGGCGTTTGCCCGGGAAAGAATGGGGACAGTGTGCAGGGTTCATGTCCACTCCCTCTCCTGTGGGGAAGGCACTGGCCTAGTCCCCGATTCCGCCTGAGCGCCAGTAGAAAAGGCCTAGCCTGCCTATGCCAGGACATGGAAGTGAGCATAGAGTGCCATCCTAAGCCACGCACGCTGCTGTTGCTTTGTGACTGTGCCTGCTTAGTTCGGCTTGGCAGGGTGAACGCAGGGCGCGAACAGGGAGCCCGGGAAAGCAAGGCCCAAGAGGCACTAGCTCTCCCGCAGCTCTTCATCTTTGAAGTGACAGAGCGAACGCCCAAAGCCTTGCTGTGAAGCAGCAGCGAAGGGCAGTTCGTGCCAGCTGAAAACCTCTACAAACCTGTAGCAGTAGTTGCTAAATCAGAGTCGGATCTGTAGGCTGCTGTGGCTGCCTGCCTTAGCCTACTCTTCCCAGGACAGAGGGAGAGCCCCGCATAGAGCGAAAGCCTCTTTGCCCGGGCATCCCTTCTGGGAAGGCCCAGCTTTCTTTGGGAAATCAAAGTCAGGTCTGAGGGACGCTGCTGCTGCTTGCTTGAGCTGGTCTCCCCTGCACGTTGTAATAAACCCGCATGGAGCGAAATCCTCTATGCGCAGGCATCCTCTCTGGGAAAGCATAGCATTTGTTGGGAAATCAGAATCGGGTTTGTGGGAAGCTGCTGCTTCTTGCCGGAGCTAGTCTGCTCAGGACAGTGGAAGATACCCGCATGGAGCGAAATTCTCTTTCACCTAGCATCCCCTCACCTGAGAGAGAAGCGTGGTTGCACCTCTGGAAAGGACCTTAAGGAAAGGGACACGTCTGTCACCGTGTTCCCCAAAGGCAAGAATGAGGAAGGTGCAGAACGCTGCAACGGGCGAATAGAACGAGCCGTTGGCTTTATGTCAGAAAACGGTGCGAAGCAGGAGAGAAGGCACTGGCAGGTGCAGCGGGACGGTTGCAAGACAAGTGTCACCAGTTCCCTGTCAGAGCCATGGAGGCCAGGCTGCTAAGGAGACACGAGAGGAAGACTAGGGCAGGCACGCGTGCTCCACTCTAAGGGAGGAGTCTGGGCAGAAGGCAGGCCTGTCCTGTGTCTCTGGTCCCAAGGGGACAGCGTCTCCTTGAACACCTGTGCCTAGGGCAGACTTGGGCTTGCCACCAGGCCCCATAGCCGCAACTCGCAGCAACAGCTCCCTGGAGGACCGGGCAGTCCGATGCCGTCTTCCTCCAAGATGTGACAACGTTGGTGGTGGCAGGGCGTGTGCCGGGGAAGGAATGGGGACAGTGTGCAGGGTTCATGTCCACTCCCTCTCCTGTGGGGAAGGCACTGGCCTAGTCCCCGATTCCGCCTGAGCGCCAGTAGAAAAGGCCTAGCCTGCCTATGCCAGGACATGGAAGTGAGCATAGAGTGCCATCCTA